>NC_134779.1:48137908-48145408 GCF_046742065.1 Oratosquilla oratoria | reverse complement strand
AAGACAGCCAAGGATCACTCAATCTAATAATTAAAATTTTCAAGTAATATGTTATTTTCTGTTCTAATATAATTAAAATATGTACCTTAGTGAACGAAATAGAAGAATATGATGAAATTGGAACACAGGAATATGAATTTATTCAAACTTTCGGTGGACTCTAGTTAGTAACTCTCTCTCTCTCTCTCTCTCTCTCTCTCTCTCTCTCTCTCTCTCTCTCTCTGAGGGCCGCACTATAGCTTATCTATTTTTAGGAGAAAGGGCCGCAATGAAAACCTTTGAAGGCCGCAGGTTACACAGGGCTGTTTTAACCTCTTCAATACGAGTCAAATTCTCGCGGGCAGCATCAGCTGCCTGATGTACGATGATTCGATGATGCATCACAATACTCGCGTTATAAAATATAAAGTTACAGCTGTATTACTCGTTCTCTTTCACTCTGAATATTAATAACCACAGAAAATATGATCAAGCCAGTTCACAGAATATGGGGATCACTCAGCTACAACTACAAAATAAATATAATCAAGACGTCGACGCGACGCCGGCATCCATATATACCCACACGCTCCTCATGACTCCTTCCTCGCTTCACCTAGAAAAGTGGAAACTCTGCTCTTCCGTCTGCGGCTGGAGGACCGTTGTTTCTGGCAGATTAAGACCAACCCGACAGCAAGAGAGAAGAAATGCCAACATTGCCGCCACCCAGAAGCCACCTTAGAACACTACCTCAAGAATTGCCCCGCAACTGCTTTTCTAAGGAGAGGGCCTCCGACAACATCTGAGGGTCTTGTGCGTCGCCTATGCCGCCACATAAGTAATTACGAACTGCGTCGGCTGGTGGAGTGTCAGCCCCCCCTTTAATTCTTTTGCTTATACCATTGTGTACTCCGTTCATGTCAGGAAGGGTGAATTCACCAAGATGTGCATACATATTTAATATAGGTATGCACATCCGGTAAATGTATGAGTGGGCGTGGCCAAGCCACATATATTGAATCACCCCCACTTTTTGCAAATATATTACCACTTGCTACATTAACCACCATCACTGGACACACAGCTAATGTTAGGAAGGGTGCATTCACCGAGATGTGCATACGTATTTCATATACGTATGCACATATTGTGAATGTATGAGTGTGTGTGGCTGGGCCCACACACACTCATAAGTCAAATCATCCTCCAAACGGGTTCACACTCAAAGCCCGTGGGAATATTCTTCCCAAATTATACAGAACAGAATCATGACTCCTATGTAGGTGTCATTGTAAGGAAGGGGTTAATATGTTTATGAACAATTATGGTACAGATTGTGAGGAAAAAATAACAGTACAATCGACTGATGATGCAGTTTCCTTTTGACTTCCTATTGACATGACGTCATCAATGTCACTGCCAGACGCCTACAGACTTCGGTTAACATTGTCATCCGTTTAAAATCATAAAGCATGCACTGCATACTTACCTGATATTTGCGATGATAATCAATTTTGTTAAAAAACACTTTTGTCGCTTAATTTTACCAAGTATCTATACACAATATCACTCTCCATAGACTTTTTTCACAATACACTAAACACGGGCAACAAGCACGGTCTGTTGCCGCAAATATACATATCACGTCAAAGTACTTGAAATCATTGCGCTCTGAAAAATAGTACCAACAATTACCCTAGTAAATTTAAATTTTGTACAAATTACTAACATTGATATATTTCCTTAATGTTATAAAATGAAACTGATCACAAGATATGGGTCAAATTTCAGAGAACTTTACGAATTTAAATATATATTGAAAATTTTGTATCCCTCCACCGTCATTCATACCTTCAAGATTTCTTGTAAATATTTGTTACGTTATTAATTTCACGACTGGTTCTCTACTTAAATCAGTAGTAAAATTTTGACTAATATACTATAAACTGTCTTTTCTTACAAATTGATAAAAAAAAATGTCAAAGTACTTTAAATTAATGCGCTCTGTAAATTAGTACCAACGATTATCGTAATCTATTCAATCCTATACAAATATCTAACATTAATATAATATCATCATGTTAAAATAAGAAAATGACTACAATATATTAGTCAAATTTGAAAGAACTTTACAAACTAGTAAATATTGAAATATTGTATCCTTCCGCCAGCATTCATACCTTCGACATTTTTTTTTTTTTTATGTTATATTATCAATTGCAGGAATGTTTCTTTATTAATTTCGACATTTCTTGTAAATATTTATGTTACATTAGTAGTAAAAATTTGACTAATTTACTGTAAACCGTCTTTTCCTACAAATAAAAAAAAATTCAATCTACTTTAAGATTAATGCGCTCTGAAAATTAGTACTAACGATTATCATAATGTATTTATTCCTATACAAATATCTAACATTAACATAATACTATCATGTTAATATAAGAAAATGACTACAAGATATTAGTAAAATTTGAGAGAACTTTACAAACTAGTAAATATTGAAATATTGTATCCTTCCGCCAGCATTCATACCTTCCACATTTTTTGAATATTTATGTTATACTAGACCACCCGTGACCCGTTGTGTCAAATAAGATCTTAAATGGCTCCTCTTTTTAAAGCAGGTTACTATTAGCTTAAGACTTACTAGTTGTGTGCGGTCCTCGTGCTCTCTCGAAGGAAAGTAAACTGGATACAGGCGTTCTCAAGAAATTAAATGAGGAGAGCCTCCTTAATTATGCTTATGTTATGTCACGTCTCGTCATCCCACTCCCAATCCCACCCCGACTCCCAATCCCACTCCCACTCAATATCATTATCATTCAGGGTGTCCCATGGGACTTGAGCGAGTAGCAATGTTTTTGAAAATACACTTTATGATAGATATACTATGCCAGTATCACCGTATAGTATAAATCACGGAAAATAAGTTTCTATATCAAATTGAGTATAATTTAGAGCTCTAACCTCTATTCATTAGACGAAGGCAGTGACTTTATTAGTTATAAGAAGTGAAATGCAGAAGATTGTGACGTCATGTCGTCGTTGCTTGGAAAACTACACATCATATGATTCATACGTTTCGTAATATTTTAATAAACTCATTATCCCTCACAGATGCTAATGCAGGAGTTGACTATACTTTTGAATACCGAATATGAAAATTTTAGATATTAATGGTCAGAAAATAAGTAATCTAAAAATTGTGACGTCATGTCGTTGCTTGGAACACTATGTAATATTCTAATATACTCATTATGCCTCATAGATGCTAATTCAGCAGTTGGCTATACTTTTAAATAATGAATATGAAAAATTTAAATATCAATGGTCAGAAAATATGTAATTGGAAAATTGGAAATTAAAAAATTGGAAAATTGGAAAATTGGAAAATTAGCAGTCGTGAAGTCACGTGCTCAGAGCTGGGGTTCCTTAGGACCCAAAGAGCTGATGTCGTGACGTCATGTCTCTTCTGATTGGCTTGTCCTCAGTCGTGACGTCATATCTATTCTGATCTCTTCCTCTGATTGGCTGGTCCTCAGTTGTGACGTCATATCTCTTCTTCTGATTAGCTGGTCCTCAGTCATGACGAAATATCTCTTCTTCTGATTGGCTGGGTGACGGTTTCAAGCAAGCAAGCAAGCAAGCAAGCAAGATGACAAACAAGATTATTAGAATTTTATAAGTATCTAGATTATCAATTTCAGGAATGTTTCTTTATTAAAATTAATAATCAATACATGACTATTATCAAAATTTAATTGAACATATAGAAATATATTTTAAAAATGATTGCAAAGATTCCATGACAAAAGCCCAGTCGACAAAACCCCCTTTAGACAAAAACCCAGCGAATAAAACCCCACCCTATTATCCCAAAAGTTGACAAAACCTCAGTCCCATATATATAAATAATGACAATAATAATATTGAAAATTCAAATCTCACAAGTAAAATTAACAAAATCAAATAAAATTCGGTCTCATATATATATACGGGATATAAAGAAATATCAGTATCAGATTGAGACAAAAATGCATCTATGTATACATAATTATAATTTATCACTTGAACTGCATATATAAATACACACACACACACACACACAGACACACACACACACACACACACACACACACACACACACACACACACACACACACACACACACACACACACACACACACACACACACACACACACATACACACACACACACACACACACACACACACACACACACACACACACACACACACACACACACATATATATATATATATATATATATACTGTATATATATGTATATATATAAATATATATATACATATATATGTATATGTATTATACATATATATATATGTATATATATATACATATATGTATATATATATAAATACATATATATGCATATATATATATATATATACAAATAATTCAAATTCTAATACCAGGTGAAGACAATAGACAGTTTTCCAATACATGCACCTATTGTCATGCTTACAAAATCATGTCCCATACATGCATACATGTTTATGGCTGATCACTTGAACCGGACGCAGTGACCAGTAGGACCAATCAAGCTATGTTTGTGTGGGATAACGGTAGTTGGTGTTTTGATTTATTTATTTATTTTATTTTATTTATTTATTTTATTTTTTTTGCAAACGTGAAAAGTTTATGTTGTTTTGATATGATATGATAACAGGCAAATGGCCTGACGTCCTCGCTGTGCCTTTTATCTGTTGGGATCTGAAAAGTCCTGGAGGGAAGTTCGTCCTTTGGGATTTTGTCCGGTTGCCGGTTGCGGGATACAGTCATGAGCAAGATTTTTGACGCACCCAGAGTTGTTTATGAAGAAAAATTCAAATTCCTTGTCTGAAAACCATTCTTTGGAGCTATTCAAGAATATTACCTAACGGTATGCTAAATAATACGTAGGGAGATATATCACGTGCTCGACAAAAAGTATAATATCGATATTGTGAGAACTGTAACGTGAGTCAGAAGTTTTGCCAGTGACTGTACATCACTTTCCCTAGCTGATGCTAAGCTATTTTGTATTTAATTTTTATATGTAAAGTATATCAAATAGTGTTATTTTTTTTACAATTAGAAACATATAACATAGAGTAGAGGTAATTATAAGCTCTATTTGGCGTTAGTTAGATCCATTATTGACTATGCGGTACATTTTTGGTCTCCGTCCTATAGAATGGATATACATTGAGTAAAATGAGTACAGAGGAGAATGACCAAAATGATACATGAGCTCACAAATTTACTTTACGAGGACAGCCTTAGGGACCTTAATTTACACTCTGGAAAGACACAGAGTGCGCAGTTATCTATTAGATATGCTCAAGTGCACCAAAGGCTTTAACAAGGGTGACGCCAAGGTTATCATATTAAGACAATAGGACAGGACTCGTAGTAATGGATTCAAATTGGATAAATTTGAATTTAAGAAAGAAATAGGCAAGAATCTGCTCACCAATAGAGGTCAACGATAGATACAATCTTAGTAACCATGTAGTGAGTGCTGAAGCTATCGGTTGATTTAAAAAAATGTTAGGCAGCTTTATGGGTGGGGATGGCAGGTGGTAATAGACGTGGAACTGCCTAGTGTAGGCCTTATTTTCTCTTATATTCTCTTTCATTCTTATGTTCTAATGTGCCAGGCCATTCGCCTGTTATCGTGTATTAAGAGGGCATGGATTTTTCACGATGGCAAGGTAGATGGAATGACATACCAATGGATTGTTGATCCATGAAAATATAACTTGCTAGAGAGAACCTTACATACCATTCTTACTTTCGTTTTTTCAATAAACATTCATGTTATATTATCAATTTCACAAATGTTTCTTTATTCAAATTAATAATAAAATTCGACTATTATCATAATATAACTGAAAATATAGAAAAATTATCTTAAATATGATTAAAAGGATTCCATAACAAAAGCCTAGTAGACAAATCCCCCAGTAGACAAAAGCTCCCAGTAGACAAAAGCCCCCAGTAGACAAAAGCCCCCAGACAATAAAAGCCCACCCTCTTATCCCAAAAGTTGACAAAACGTCACTCCCATATATAGAAATAATAATATTGAACATTTAAATCTCACAATTAATATTAAAAAATGAAATAAAATTCAGTCTCAATATCAGATTGAGACAATAAACTCAATATAGAATATATTAAGTTATTTGATTCCTACACAATTACAATGTATCTATGTATACATAATTATAAATGATCACTTGAACCGCAAATATAAAAATGTATATACAAATAATTCAAATTTTGATTTCAGGTGAATGCAATAGATACTGTTCATTATATACATCTATTTCATGCTTACAAAATTATGTCCCATATATGCATACATATTTATGACTGATCACTTGAACCGAACGCAGTGATCAGTAGGATCAATCAAGTTATGTTTTGACGGAACAACAATCATAAGTGTTCTAATTTTGTCATGTCATTTAATTTGTTTTGCAATCACGAAAGATGTATATTATCTTAATATGATATGATAACAGGCGAATGGCCTGACATCCATGATGTGGTTTTTGCCCGTTGTAGTTTTTGTGTGTTGGGGTCTGAAAAATCTTGCAGGGGAATTTGTCCGTCGAGAATTTGTTCAGTTACCAGTCACGGGATACAGTCATGAGCAAAATTTTTGAAGCACCCGGAGTTGTTTATGAATGAAAATTCAAATTCTTTGTCTGACAACTATTCTTTGGGGCCATTCAAGGACATTACCTAACGGTAATCTAAATAATACATCAGTTTCTCTAGCTGATGCTAAGCGTTTATATATATATTTATATGTTGAATATATCAAATAGTGATATTTTTCACAATTAGAAATATATAAGATAATTATCTTTTTCAAAGCTAAAAATTTATCAATTTTCGCAGCCATCCTAGTTATGGACCAAAAGGTCTCCTGTCGGGATACTCTTCCTTTGTAAGATAGATAGATAGATAGATAGATAGACAGATAGATAGATAGATAGATTGATAGATGGATGGGTGGATAAATAGATAGAGAGAAATGATACAGAGGAGGGAAGAGGATAGTGCATGTATGTTGAAAAAGAGAGCGAGAGAAATAGTAAGAGTAGGACGGAGTGAGGGAGAAGAGGGGAAGTGGAGAGGGAGAAAGAGAAAGGAGGGGTTTTGTGAGGAGACTGCCGCCCTGGAGATTTGGTTCAAAAAGAGCAAATAAAGGGGAGAAACGAGGGAAGGAGGTGTGAGGGAGAGGTAGAAGAACGAGGGCCAGGGAGGAAGGGAGGAGGGAAGGAGTGGGGAGGAGGAGGAAGAGGAGGAGGAAGAGGAGGAGGAGGAGGAGGAGGAGGAGGAGTAGGAAGAGGTGGACCAGAGCGGAGGAACAGTAGGGAGGAAAAGGAGTTGTAAGGAGGAGGAGCAGGGAGGAGGAGGAAGGAGAAGGAGGAACAGGGAGGAGGTAGTGTGTAAGTTGGAAAGGGTGAACGGGGGCGGGA
>NC_134779.1:48130408-48132908 GCF_046742065.1 Oratosquilla oratoria | reverse complement strand
AGAGGAGGGGAAGAGAGAGGAGGGGAAGGGTGGGGAGGAGAAGGGAAAGGAAGGGGAGAGGAGGGGAAGAGAGAGGAGGGGAAGGGTGCGTAGGAGAAGGGAAGGGAAGGGGAGAGGAAGAGAGAGGAGGGGAAGGGTGGGTAGGAGAAGGGAAAGGAAGGGGAGAGGAGGGGAAGAGAGAGAAGGGGAAGGGTGGGGAGGAGAAGGGAAGGGAAGGGGAGAGGAAGAGAGAGGAGGGGAAGGGTGGGGAAGAGAAGGGAAAGGAAGGGGAGAGGAGGGGAAGAGAGAGGAGGGGAAGGGTGCGTAGGATAAGGGAAGGGAAGGGGAGAGGAGCGGAAGAGAGAGGAGGGGAAGAGTGGGTAGGATAAGGGAAGGGAAGGGGAGAGGAGCGGAAGAGAGAGGAGGGGAAGAGTGGGTAGGAGAAGGGAAAGGAAGGGGAGAGGAGGGGAAGAGAGAGAAGGGGAAGGGTGGGTAGGAGAAGGGAAAGGAAGGGGAGAGGAGGGGAAGAGAGAGAAGGGGAAGGGTGGGGAGGAGAAGGGAAGGGAAGGGGAGAGGAGGGGAAGAGAGAGGAGGGGAACGGTGGGGAGGAGAATGGAAGGGAAGGGGAGAGGAGGGGAAGGGTGGGGAGGAGAAGGGAAGGGAAGGGAAGGGGAGAGGAGGAATAAAGAGAGGAGGGGAAGGGTATGGGAAAGAAGGGAAGGAAAGGGGAGGAGAAGTGAGAAGATGGAAAAGGAGGGGAGGAGAAGGCAAGGAAGTGGAAAGGAGTGAAGGGAAGGGGAGATGGGGAGACAGGAAAGGTAAAAATTGAAAGGAAGGGGGGAAAGTAGTGATGGAAAGGGAGAACGAGGAAAGGAAGAGGGGAGTGAGGGAGCATGGATGAGGAGAGGGGAGCGTGGGAAGGGGGGAGCGTGGGAAGGGGGAAGGAGGAAGGGGAGGATAGATTGTCCTGGCTGGTGGACCAACACGCAAATAATTGCCTGGAAGGGACAGAAAGTCGAAAATCACAGCGAAATTAATGGGAATTTTAGTCTTAACGCCTTCGCAATCAAAGAGTAGGCAACGAGGAAGAAGAGAATAAACTGACGACAGGCAGAGAGGAGGTTAAAGTACCACACTGTAAGGAAGGAGGTAAAAGGGTTAGGCTGTTAACCTTTCCTTACTATTGGTTTGAATGGAATCCTTTGCCAGCGAAAATAAAATGTTAAATTGCAGACCGGAACGAAATTAGTCAATGACAACGGTCATGATGGGGGAGAATGATGAGGGAGAGACAATAAGGGACGAAGGAGGGACGAAGTATGAAGTAAATGTATGAGGGAAGGAAGGATTAGGGAAAAGAAAAGGAGGGAGTGAAGGGGGCAGAGTAAAGAGGAGGGAAGTAGGGAGGGAGAGGGAAGAAGAGGGAAGGAGAGAAAGGGAGGAAATATGTATGGAAAGGAGAGAGGGAAGTAGGAAGGGAAATCGTTAAGGAACGTCTGATAGCAGTAGGAAGGGAAGGAGTAAATTAGGGAAGGAATGTAAAGATAGGGAAAGTAGGGAAGGAAGGAAGGAAGGAAGGAAGGAAGAAGGACAGGAGGAAAGAGTGAAGTAGGGAGGAGAGTATCGTGAAAGAGGGAGAAAAGAGAGAGAGAGAATGTAGAATTGAAAGAGAGGAAAGTAGAGATGGAGGGAAGGAGGGAAAGAGGGAGGAAAGGAGAGGATATGGGATCGAAGAAGGAACGGAGTGAGAGTGGGTAAAGGGGAAATGTGTGAGGAAGGAAAGGGGAGAGGGAAGGAGGGAGGGAAGGAGGGAGGGAAGGAGGGAGGGAAGGAGGGAGGGAAGGAGGGAGGGAAGGAGGGAGGGGAGGAGGGAGGGAAGGGGGAAGAGAAGGAGGGAGGGAAGGAGGGAGAGAAGGAGGGAAGGAAGGAGAGAGAGAAGGAGGGAGGGAAGGAGGGAGGGAAAGTGGGAAGAAAAGAGGGAGAAAGGGAGGGAAATAGGGATGGATTGAAGGAGGGAGGAAAAATGAGAGAAAAGGTGGAGGAGAAAGTGAAGGGGAAGGAAGAAGAACCGTAGGAAAAGAAGATGAAAGGAAGAAGAGAAGGAATGGAAAGGTGAAAGAAAGTAAGAAAAATAATGAGAGGAAAAGAGGGAAAGAGGGAAGGAATAAGGATAGAAAGAGGAGAAGGAGAGAGGAAAGGTGGCAGGTAAAGAGGATGGGAAGTAGAGAGCGAAAGAAGAACAGAAGGAGGGAATGAATTATGAAAGATAATATGGAGAGGAGTTAAGGAAAGGAGAAGAGAAGGAAGAGAGGAAGAGAGAAGGGCAGGAGGGAGAGAAGGAAAGAGGTAAGTAGAAAAATAATGAGAAATAGAAGGAAAGAGAAAAAGAGGGAGAAAAGGAAAGAGGAGAGACGAGAAAGGAATGATGGAGATAGAGAGTAATGGACGGAGGAAGAGAAAGAGAAAGGAAAGGAAAGAGAAAAAGGGAAGGAAGAAGAGAAGAAGGGAGGGAGAATGGGCG
>NC_134779.1:48122908-48125408 GCF_046742065.1 Oratosquilla oratoria | reverse complement strand
GAAGAGGTAAGGGAAAGTGAAGAAGAAAAAGGTAAGCGAATAAAAAGGGGGAAGGAGAGGGGTGAAGGAGTAGGTAAAGAAGAAAGTGTCGGGGAAGAGATACAGGAAGTAGAAAGAAAAAGAAAAGAAGTGGAAGGGGCTGACTAAGAGAAAGGAGGGAAAGGTGCAGAGGAAAGGGAAGAGAAAGGGATAGTGGAAGAAGAATGTATAGGAGAAAGGAGAAGAAGGGGAGGAAGCTGGCTGGAGATGGGAATGTCATTCGAGTTCGTGGAAGAAAAAGGCAGGAAGGAGCTGTAGAAGACAAAGAAGAGGCGCCTTGGCAACGAAAAAGGGTCTAATCCGATTAGCCAAGAAATTACGTGGGAGAGACAAACAAGAAAAGCCAAAGATCTTCCAAAGGGAAAACCTGACAAAAAGCTTGATTAGGACGTGGAGCAATTTAGTAGAAGAGCTGATGATTTTTTTTTTTTTTTTTTTTTTAATTAAGACAAAGACAACGACTTTTTTTTTTTTTTTAGAAGATATCTGAATTATTTTCATCTTATTTGATCATAAAGGGAAAATAGCAGATATAAAATAAAAACGGAATAAAACTCAAGCAGTATTCACAATCTAATCTAAATTTAGTAGACTAGCTAATGCTTTTCTTCAATTAAGATAACGAATTTTTTTCTCTTTTTTTGAGAAGACATTTGAATTATTTTCATTTTAGTTGATTATAAAGAGAAAACATCAGAAGTAAAATGAAAGCGGAATAAAAGTCAAGCATTATTCAGAATTTAATCTATATGGTAGCGTTAGATTTCTTTTGAATGACCTTAACGAACTGAAACCAAATTAAATAAGGAGAACAGAGTGGTTAAACAGAATTTCCCCTATGAATTCAAACTAAATGAAATATTCAGTTTAACATATACATATTGAACTAAATTTAACTAGCCTAGAATAATATATAAGAACTGAATCTTAAATCACAACAGTCTTGGCAAACTGGTAGTTTCAGTACAACTAGAGAGAGAGAGAGAGAGAGAGAGAGAGAGAGAGAGAGAGAGAGAGAGAGAGAGAGAGAGAGAGAGAGAGAGAGAGAGAGAGAGAGAGAGAGAGAGAGAGAGAGAGAGAGAGAGAGAGAGAGAGAGAGAGGGAGAGAGGGAGAGAGAGAGAGAGAGAGAGAGAGAGAGAGAGAGAGAGAGAGAGAGAGAGAGAGAGAGAGAGAGAGAGAGAGAGAGAGAGGGGGGGGGGGAATGGGACGCTGAAATAAACACTAAGAGACGCGACAGGCGATGATAAAAAAAAATTCCTCAAATATAACCATAATATTAATATATGGAGTCCCAATATGTGACCAAAATGAAAGAAAAGCACAAAGAAATCAATTACCTATACCTAAGGAAAGACATATGAGGAAATTAAAAAAAAAATCACGATAATTTCATGGTCTCAGACAAGCAGATTTGTTTTTATAGGCGAGGAATGATGTAATAAGCAAAATAATATACATATATATATATATATATATATATATACATATATATATATATATATATATGAATATATATACTATATAGATATGCATATGTATATATATTTTGGAAGTAAGACATTAATAATGCATGCGTTGTTAAAGTCAACAGCTGAGATAGCATTATTCTGTTTATAGAATATCTTTTCTATGTTACGCACTAATGTGCGGTCGTCTGGATGCAGATTTCCGAGTAGGATACTGAAGTCCATGGTGTTTTCCTCTAGACGTCTTTCGGCTCTAATTAGCCATCTTCAGGAGGTGTTGTCTGGTTGAATTGTTGACAGAGAATGACGCGGTTTGATCGTGTGGCGGTATATATCGGCGGAGAGCGGAGTGCCCAAACGTCCGCCCGCCAATCAGCGCGCGGGGTGCATCCTCTGTCTTCTCGTTGGTAACGACGTTTCAAAAGAGCCCTCACCCACTGCTCAACATGGACCGCCACCAACGCAGAGCTCAAGAGAATAACCCAGCTTCTCAGCAACAACAATTACCCCATCCAAGAAATAGATAGTGTTATCCGGCATCGACTGAACACCTTTATGCACCAACAAGAACAACAGACAGTTACACAAAACATAAAACTCTTTTACAGTGCTACTATGTCTTCAGCCTACAAGGATGACGAGAAAGCCATCAAAAATATAATTTATAAGAATGTCACACCCACCGACCCTTCTTCAAAAATCGACCTCGTCATCTACTACAAAACAAGAAGGACATCCAAGTTAGTTGTCAAGAATAGCTGCCTCCCTAAGACAAGTGAAATACAGGAGGTGAACGTCGTGTACCAACATACTTGCTCGAGTGGTGACTGCAGTCGCCTAAATTCTCGGTACATTGGCGTCACCACTACAACACTGTCTAAGAGAATTTCAGCACATCTGCAGGACGGCGCCATAAGAAGACACTACTTGTACGAGCATGGACTAACACTTAAGAGACACCATATGGAAGGCACCACCGCCATCATTGAAAGAA
>NC_134779.1:48087908-48100408 GCF_046742065.1 Oratosquilla oratoria | reverse complement strand
AAGAGGAGGAAGAAGACGAAGAAGAGGAGAGGGAGGAAAAGGAGAAGGAGAAGGGGCAGAAGGAGGATGAAAGTTCAAGGAAGAGGAGGAGGAGGAGGAGGAAGTGTAAGAACAGGAGAAGGAATGTGATGATTTGGTATTATGTTAACACTAAAGACCGCTTCTATCTTTGGGAGCAATATTCCACTGAAGAGGTGTTTTCAAACAAATGATAAAGAAAAGAGGGTAGAAGGACGAAAGAATATCAGAAGATAAAAGTGATCAGCATTCTTTTGTGATTGGATACTAGTCTCCAATTTTAAAAGAAAATACTGAATGAATTAGTCTGTATAGATGTCACTAAAATAATTAAGATAACAACAGCATGAAACGTCCACTGAATAAGGATAGGAATAGGAGGAGGAAGTAAAACAGGAGTTGTAGAAGAAAGAATAGGAAGAGGGAAGAAAAGGAAGAAAAGGAGGAGAAAGAAAGGAGAAGGAGAAAGTAGATGAGGTAGATGAATAAAAGTAGGAGAAAGAGGAGGTGGTGGAGGAAATGGATAAAGTGGAGGAGCTTGAGGTGGTAAAGAAGTAAAAGGAAGAGGTGGAGGTGGAGGAGGTAAAGGAAGTAACGGAGATGAAGAAGGTGGAGGAAATTATGAAGGTGAAGGAAGAGGAAGTGGAAGAAGAGGCGGGAGAGAGAGGGGAGAGAGAGGGGGAGGAATTGAAGGAGGAAGAAGAGGAGGAGGAAGGGGAGGAGGAGGAGGAGGAGGAGGAGGAGGTAGAGGAGGAGGAGGAGTCAAAGGGAGGACTTGAGGTGGACGCGGAATTGTAGGAGGAAATGAATAGAGAGGAAACTGTGAGAATAAAGACAGAAATAAATATGAAACTGAGGATGAGGGAAGGAATGAAATGAGGAGGAGGATAAGGTGGAACAAAATAAAGAGAAGAATATGGGTTGAGATGGAGTCGAAATAAAATGTTTTTATCTATATTTATCTATGTATCGCATACATGTAATTGTTTTTATCTTTATTTGTTGCATCTATCAGGGATTTAACATTGAAAACCGAGAAGAAATTGAACACACTGAGAGTAGTAGAAACATCAACGTATATAAGCATCTCATCAGAGCCACACTCTACCACATTACCACAAAGTTCCTCAACCAACAAGAAAACAAAGAAAAATACACTACAGACAACACAAAGTGGAGCGTTAGAAATGACAATTGGATGCATTGAAGTGACCCCGATAAAACATTAACGCTCAGAAAGCGAAATCGTTTTCGTTTAGCAATACATGAGAAAATAAAACGAATGGGGAGATCTCAGAGAGCAAGAGAAAATAAAAAGCAATGATTATATTGTGTTTTCATTGCCAACAACCAGCGCTTCTAACCTAGTAGACAATATCATGCTATAGAGTTGAATCATAGAGGGGGTAAAAGAATATAAGAACGATATTAGGATGGAGGGACAGCAGAAATCTAAAGATAAAGAAAAAAAGTCTCCATTTAAAAAAAAAAAAAAAAAAAAAAAAAAAAAAAATCTGCGTGTTTCATGTTTGTAGGAGTGGCAACAAAATTCCTGTTGTATTTCCTGCATAAAACTAATTCAATCAATATCCCTATGCGGGAAGAGAATATGTTAAGGAAGAGAATAAGATCGAGAAGAGGGAGAGGTACAGAAAGAGGAGAGTATGAATGAGGGAAATAGATCGTGCAAGAATAATTGCAGAGAAACAAGGAAAGAAGGAAATATACAGAAAGAGAAGGAAGAAGGGAGAGAGATGGTAAAAAAAAAAGAGTTGTAGAGAGAGGAGGGATTTTAGTGGCGGAGAGAGAGCGGAGAGAGTAGGGTGCAGAGAGAGAGTAGGATAGAGGGAAGGAAAGAGAGGAAAATGTAGAGAGAATTGAAGTGTTGAAGACAAGAACAAAATTTACCAGGAAAGAAAACGACAAATATATAGAATGAAAAGAGAACAAGTTAGAAGTAAGATAATAAAGAGTGAACCCCAGTGACTGCCATTAACTACCACTTGCCCTGGCCATCCACGCACAAAAGGCAACGGTGGTGGCTTTGGGCGCATTTAAGCTCCTGGAAATTGTAAAAGAATAGGAAGCAATCTTAAGCTGGAGGGGAGGACGGGACAGTGGGAGGATGGAGGGGTGACGATACGGAATGAGTGTCACCTACTGAATGATGGAGGGCTCGAGATGAGAGGCGGAGGGGAGCAAGGAGGAGATATGGAGGGAGGGATAAATGGAGGGAGGTGAAGGGATGGATGGAGGGATAAATGAAGGGAGGTGAAGGGATGGAGGATGATAAGGGATGGAGGGAGTCATAAATGTAGGGAGGTGAATGGATGGAGCAAAGGATAAATGGAGGGAAGTGAAGAAAGGGAGGGAAGGATAAATGGAGGGAGGGATAAATGGAGGGAAGTGAAGGGATGGAGCAAAGGATAAATGGAGGGAGGGATAAATGGAGGGAAGTGAAATGATGGAGGTTAGGATAAATGGAGGAAGATAGGTGTTGGAGGGAGTGATAAATGGAGGGAGGTGAAGGGATGGAGCAAAGGATAAATGGAGGGAGGGATAAATGGAGGGAAGTGAAGAAAGGGAGGGAAGGATGAATGGAGGGAGGGATAAATGGAGGGAAGTGAAGGGATGGAGCAAAGGATAAATGGAGGGAGGGATAAATGGAGGGAAGTGAAGGGATGGAGGGAAGGATAAATGGAGGGAGGTGAAGGGATGGAGGGAGGGATAAATGGAGAGAGGTGAAGGGATTGAGAGAAGGGTAAATGGAGGGAGGGATAAATGGAGGGAAGTGAAGGGATGGAGGGAAGGATAAATGGAGGGAGGGATAAATGGAGGGAGGTGAAGGGATGGAGGGAAAGATAAATGGAAAGAGGTGAAGGGATGGAGGAAGATAGAGGATGGAGGGGGATGGTGGGGGATAAAAGGGAATGGGTGTTGGAGTCGAGTTAAGGGGGATGGAAGGATTGAGGAATGGAGGGATGGAGGGAAAGAGGGAGATCGTGTTCCAGCATTGGCGATAGAAGGTATTTTTTACGTAGTAATAATAAGAAATGAGGTGTAAAGGAACGTCCGAGAAGAAGGAGGGGGAAAATGAGGAAGAAGGAGGAAAATGAGGAAGAAGGGGAAGAGGAAAAAGAAGAGGAGGAGAGCAAAGAAAGAAGAAGAGGAGTGGGAAGAAAGAGAGTAGAAAAAATAAAGAGAAGGAAGAGAGGGAGAAGAAGAAAGAAAAAGAGGAGACGGAGGAGGTGGAAGAGGAAGAGGAGGAAGGAGTAAGTAGGAGTAGAAGGAGGAAGAATAGAGGAAAGGAAAGATAAGAACTGAAGTTAGAGAAATAATGAAAGAAATAAAAAAGAGAGAGGAAAGTGAGGGGAAGGGGATGGAGGAGAGATAGAGGAAACAACAGAGTAAAGAAAGAGAAGGGTAGAAAAGGGGAAGGAGAGGAGCAGGAGGAGCAGGAGGAGAAGGAGGAGAAGGAGAGGAGATGGAGGAGAAAAAGGAGGGTGTCGAGAGGGAAGAGAAAGAGGAAAAGTAGAGGAATAGGAGGAGGGAGAGGAGAAGAGGTGAGAGAGAGGTGAGGGAGGAGAGTAGAAGTAAAAGAATAAAGCGAGAGAGGAAGGAAAGAGAAAAAAAGGAAAATAGAGAGGAGAAAGAGGAGAGGGAGGTGAAAGAGAAGAGAAATGGGAGAGAGGAGGAGGGGAAGAAGAGAGGGAGAAGAGATAGGAGAGGGAGGAGAGGGAGAAGAGAGGAGGAGGGGGGAGCAAAGGGAAGAGAGGGAGTAGATGGAGGAGAAGGAGATCTCCTGGATGCAGTAGTGGTGGTGGTGGTGGGGGGGGGGGAGTTGGGTGCTCGGAGAGTTCCGTAATTCCCCTCATCTCCGTTTTCTGTACGATTCTGACGTCAGTCATGGCCCTGTGTGACCCCGCTTCCTCTGACCCGTTTTCTGTGGTGTCCCCTCCTTCTCCCTCACTCCCTTCCTCCCTCCCTCCCTCCCTCCCTTTTCGTTTTCCGTTTTCTTCCATATCTAATAAGCTTCCAGACAAGGCGAGCGAATATTTTAAAATAATGCATTTGAATAAACACATATGGAAAATGTTGTAATCTCATTTTATCTTTTTATCTATCTATTCATTATTTATTTATTTACATGATTATTCATGTACTTATTAATTTCTTTATTGATCTATTTATTTATCAATTAATTAATTAATTCATATCTTTATTTATTTTTCATTTTTCTATGTAATTAATTGCCTATCAATTTATTTCTTTATCTATCTATATATCTATGTATTTATCTATTCAATTATATATTTATTTATTCATATATAATTCTATCTACTCATTTACTTATCGATTCATTTATTCATCCATTCTCATTATAGATTGCAAGAATCATGGAATGTCGACCTCATGGTTTTCACAGTAAATCGTTATAACTCATATATTACATCAACCTAAATACCTTTACCATGGCGTTCTGCTCTCGCCTGAATAAAATCAACGAATGCTCAGCCATTTGTGTTATCCTCGGCAATTTGCATTTATTATTCCGAACTATGTGTTCTTGTCATTATATTGCACTTCATGTACATTGATTCATTGCCAAATAAAGTCTATCTATCTATCTATCTATCTATCTATAACAAGATGTACAGACTCCCAGACCTCTCTCGAGCCATCTTGCGTTTACTCTTACATCAATATATTCTTGATACATTTTCTGAATCCAACAGACAATTATATTCAGTTATAGTCGTATCCTAGACCGTTGAAATGGTTAAGTATTATCCAAGCTTGTATAAGGAAGAATTCTTGTATTCATTCTTGACTTGCCTTTCCATTTAGCTCTGCGTTTAACTATTCTACCTTTCCATTTTTTTTTTATTCTATTGAGTACTTCATCTGTCAGAATTTGATTAATTAATTGATTGAGTGAATGAATGACTTGTTTATCATTTATGCATTTGTTTATCTATTCATTTATATATTCATGTATTTATTCATTATTCATTTACTGTGTTAGGTTTTCATATATATTTTTAATCTATTTATGTGGGGGTTGTTGATTACGCACTGTGAATGGAAATCTCATTCAGTCAGTCAGCTAGTCAGTCGGTTAGTCAGTCACACACACATACACACATCCTCTGTCTCTCTCTCTCTCCCTCTCTCTCTCTCTCTCTCTCTCTCTCTCTCTCTCTCTCTCTCTCTCTCTCTCTCTATATATATATATATATATATATATATACATACATATATATATATATATACATATATATATATATGTATATATATATACGTATATATATATATATATAATATATATATATATATACCCATTTCTCACTCTGTCCTCTCTCTCTCTCTCTCTCTCTCTCTCTCTCTCTCTCTCTCTCTCTCTCTCTCTCTCTCTCTCTCTCTTTCTCTCTTTCTCTCTTCCTGCAAGGAATTGATGAAGGTGATCTGATCTGCCAAGCATTGTTATAAGGCTGCTTGGACAAAGGCCCCTTGTAACAAGCCCAAAAAGCCTTTGGCAAACAGCTTTCAAACAAAGGATATCAATGAGGCCAAGGCACATGTAATACCGGACCTGATCTAGGTTCGAGTCAGACCTACAGCTAAGAGCCTCCTGGCGTGATGCCTTGGCTCTTGTCTGGTCCTGTGGTGCTGTGTGTTAGGTTCGGTGGAGGTCTCGTCTCGAAGGCAAGAAGTCTAAAGATGACTGTCACCTACCCAGGCTATCCGAATACATAGGTAAAAGAGTATTACAGGATTCGAACTTTCAGTCTATCGTGTCTAAGGTCACCAAACGTTCGAACCTTTGTTCTATCGCATATTTATTATTTCGAACTTACTCTCGAACAGTTACGTGTTCGAAGTATCGAACACTCGTAAACTACGACACTCGAATTTTCGAATCATCGTATCCAGGAGAATTAAAACGCTCGAACGTTGAATTACTTAAACGTTTGTGCCTTCAAACTAACGTTTACAAACATTAAATCATTCAAACATTAAAATAATCGAACATTTAAATACTCGAACATCCGAATCTTCGAGCAGCTGAATATTCATACACTTAAACATTTGATCCCTTAACTATTCAATCTACGAACGCTAAAATATTCGAACAGTAGAACACTCGAACATTAAAAACATTAATATCTCGAACTTCCGAACATTCGTTCTCTCAGATAATCGAGTCGAACATTAACACATTCGAACCACAAAACTATCGAAAATACATATATAAAAGTATTCCAGTATTCGAACAACCAAAGTATTGAGCCTTCGAACAATAAAACTCTCGAACATTGAAAACATCGAAGTTTTCATCCTACATTGAGCTGCGAACTCTCATCTACCAATCAGGATCCTTCTTTGGGTCGCCCACTCACGCACACGCTCCTCCTCCTCCTCCTCCTCCTCTTCCTCCTCCTCCTCCTTCTCCTCCTTCTCCTCCTATTCCTCCTCCTCCTCCTCCTTCTCCTTCTTCTCCTCCTATTCCTCCTCCTCCTCCTCCTCCTCCTCCTCCTCCTCCACAGCCCACTCCCTCTACCCCCCCTCTTTCCTCCCTCATTTTTTTCCTTACCCTTTTCTCTTCTTCCCTTCACTCCTCCACTCACTCCTTCCTCCTTCCCTAATCCCTCCTTACCTTTTCTTCCCTAATTCTCCCCAACACTAACCTTCCCTCTTTCCTTCATCTCTTCCCTCATTGTATCTCCCTTCCCTTTCTACTTTCCTCTTTCTCTTCTCTCATCGTCTCTCCCTTTTCTTCCTAAATTCTTCTTTCTTTTCCCTCCCCCTTCCCCTCCTCAGTGCTTTTCCTTTCTTCCCTTCCTCCTTAACCAGTCCTCCCTATCATTCCTTATCTCCTTCTCCTGATGCTTTTCTCGTTTTCTCTTTCTCTCCCCACCCCCGCTTACTAACCCTCCTTCCATCTTCCTTCTCCTCCCTCTCCCTTTGCCTTTCCTCCCTTCTCTCTCCACCTCCTCCTCCCCCTTCTCTTCCCCTTCCTTCCTCCCCCATTCCTTCCCTCCGTTCGTGATCTTCAACGTCGTCAATACTAAATAATTCTCAGATTTTCTAATTGTCGCTTCAGACAACGGCTTCCCTGTCAGAGAGGAACCTCTGCGTTCTGGCGGAGGACATGACATCAGAGGCTGTCTTTCAGCTTCAGATCAATAGGACCTCTTCTTTGTCAACCTTTGTGACAGTATTTACTTAATGGTTCTGTGCAGAATAGGTTCCGAGCTCTTGGGATCCCGTCTACACGTTTTCATTGATCAAGTTTGGCCGTAAATGTAAACGTTTGCATATGCGTTTATTGGTGGCTGTGGGTATGTGTGTTTGTATTCATTATTTCTTTTTCTATATTTTTCTTCTCGTATTTACGTTGAATTTGGTTATTAACTCTGTGTGTGTGGGTGTGTGTGTGTGTGTGTGTGTGTGTGTGTGTGTGTGTGTGTGTGTGTGTGTGTGTGTCTGTGTGTGTGTGTGTGTGTGTGTGTGTGTGTGTGTGTGTGTGTGTGTGTGTGTGTGTGTGTGTGTGTGTGTGTGTGTGTGCGTGTGTGCGTGCGTGTTTGTGCGTATGCATGTCTGTGTGTGTGAATGCGTGTTTGTGCGTGTGCATGTTTGTGTGTGTGTATGTGTTAAAGAGCTGTGTATATATGTGTTAATTAGCGAGATGTGCGCGGGTCTGTGTATACCCATGAGCGTGTGTCCTCTCTACCTATATGTGCCGGAATGTGTACGTGTGTGTGTGTGTGTGTGTATGTATGTGTGTGTGTGCGCACGCGTGCCTACACACGTGTTTTGATGCGTGTAGGCATTCACGTACCCCAAAACCGAACGTTTCCCCCTAATTGCAACGCAGGGGTCCATACTTTATTTTTTTTTTTTTTTTTTTTTTTTTTTTTTTTTTACAGCAGCAAAGGTGTGTCACTGTAGCTCTCCCTCTCTCCCCCCCCCCTGTCCTTCCCTCCCTCAGCAGTGCCAACACAGCGCACAGGACACAATGGTGGAGGGGACATGCCATCAGTCTAACAGCCCAACCTGGACGAGACTTCCTCCATCTCTCCAACAAAGCGACTTTGCTGGGACTCTCCAACATGACCAACTTTCACGTATACGTCCTTTGCTTCAACATTCCAATTCTTTTGTACTTTCATTAATTAATTTGCATCTGTAGGTACTTTTTTATTCTTATATCCATTTAGAGAATCCCCCTTTCTGTATTTTTTTTGTGCGATGATGAAAATATCCTTCTATTTAGTAACTCTCTCGTTACAAGTGGGATGTGGAATTTAATGTACATTGGTGGCATTTTTCCTGCTTCTAGGCATGTCTGTGGTACATACCCTGTATTGAAGGGTCCAGAGAATAGGCGGTAAAGATACGACAAGAGCCTTATGTAAGAATGAGCTTATCCTTCCTTTACCCGTTATGGACTCAGGAACACTTTTTACCCACGAGACGAGACCGATGACCAACACGCCACAGCGCAAAACGCGGAGAAATAAATTGGTAGAATTATCATGTGGTCTGCGAATATTTTGTTTTGTATTATGCGTTTGCGTGTGCGTGCAAATGGTCTACTTGCTCACGGATATCTACAACAGGCCAAAGTAGTCTTGTCAGGGCTCTAGAAATATTTGCTCCATATGGCGGTATCTGGCATATCTCTCAGAGCCAATACGTAATAGATTAATCAGCAGTTCCGCATCAAGATCGAAAAGTAAATAATATTATGACAAGACTTTTTATATGCAGAAATTGGGCTATGTTCAACCAGATCGTACCAAACATATTTTTAATTTTTGTTATGGCTGCAGTCAGGAATTGAGGGCTTCATCTTTAATTACCCTGTCCATATCACGTGTATTTTTTTACGTTACGTTCTAGCTACTGCGAAGTGATTTTATTCATGTTCAGCAAATTCACCAACATGGTGAATAAAACTCGTTTCGATTGATCCTTTAGAGCCTAATATCAAATTCATATCTTCATCTCTGGCTGGGGTCATGCAATTTTGTTTTCCGAATTTCAAAGATTTGCAATAGAGAATATTATACGTACTTATACAGCGATATATCTAAATTAATACAAGACTCCCGACGACTATTGCACATGGCACATGGCATTTTTATTGTTGTACAAAAGCTAAAAATGAAAAATAGGTGTATATATATATATATATATATATTATATATGCATATATGTATATATGTATATATATATATATATATATATATATATATATATATATATATATATATATATATATATATATATATATATATATATATATATATAATTAATTTACCGCCACGGCGGAGCCTCGAGCGCCTAAAGGTGTTCTCCCTCTTGAATTCCAAATGTTCCTAAAGTACACTACATAAATATGTTACCGGCGGGAGCAACCTTTTCCGAGAGAGAGAAAAATAAAAATCGCCTCCATTGCTTTGCCGCGCGGGGTAGGCCTGAGGCGTTGCTCGCTTCGTTCGCGAGCGCTTCGTGACCAGGGGGTTCCACCCTTGAATTCCATGTGTTAACAAAATACCGTACATCAATGAATGATTGGCGGGAGCCATCTTCCCTGAGAAATATTCAGAAAACTATAAAAAAGAAAATATAAAATGAACTAAAACAAATAAAATAGATAAATTAATGAATAAATGAATTAATAAATAGAATCAGATTTTTCTATTTACTTTTGTTATTCTTGATAAACCTATATATTCAATTTATTACCAATGTCATAAATGGTTTCAATTTCTTGGTCTAAAAATTCTGGGTAGCAAACTCTAAAGTCCAGAATTTGTTGCCCAGAATTTGTAGACCAAAAAATTTAAACCATTTGTGACATTGGTAATAAACTGAAATATCCAAAACATTTAATTGGTGTAGCTCAAAATACAACACAGAAATCTTTTTATGGTCTTACTCATAATCAGCAATTCAGTCTTAAGAATATTTCAACCCTCCCTTTTCATCAAAATCTTGTTAGTTTAACTCGTACTTTTAATAAACTTGGTGTTCAAGTTGTCTTTAAAAATAACAACACTGTTAAAAACAGGTTGATTAAAAATTCACCTGCTTGTAATGAAGGCTGTGTTTATAGTATCCCTTGCAAAAATTGTAACTTTAGTTATATTGGACAAACAGGCAAGGATTTAAAATTAAGAATAAACCGACATATATATATAACATCAAAACAGGGCAAGTTTCAATTGGGTTGTTTTTGCATTTAAAGGATTTTAATCATTGTATTGATTGGGATAACACAAAGTAAATTGTCTTAAGGACATTAAGGAGAGAAAAATCATAGAATCATGTTATATTACAGCTTCATTTGAGAACAACATGAATATGAGTATGGGAATGTATAAATTAGATGACTTTATAACATACAAAATTGTTGACAGTAGCCGGCTCAAATGTCCGGCAGTGCTGAGAGAGTAAGGTCACAATGGACCTGTCCTAATTCCCCCCTAGTGTGCTTTTTTGTATATATATTGTCACTGTTTCCTTCCTTTACCTTTGAAAATGTCTTAAATAGACGAAAACGTTCGGTCACCTTTCATTTTATTTTCCAAGTGGTTTTATTACACATTTTGTGAATCACGTGTTTTTGTGACTTATTCGAATATATACATATATATATATATATATATATATATATATATATATGTATATATATATACATGTATGTATATATATATTCACACACACACACATATATATATATATATACATATATATATATATATATATATATATATATATGTCTGGAAGAGAAAATAAGTTATGATCTGTTATACATATGCTTACACTCATGACAACGTATAGTACGTGTGTACATGTGAATGTTGCATATGCACAAGTGTCAGTATACAAATATGCATCCAGCTCGTCTTCGTTTTTACGTTGATTTGATTCTGCAATACATTATTCTCAATATGTTTTCTTATGTAACCAAAACTTTTTTTTCAACTGTTCTTTATTCTGCTGAAGACCACTTCAACATTAAAAAAGAAAGAAAATATTACCTTTGGGTATGCTATCACAACCAATTTTTGGTTTTAAGTCCAATATGTAAAACTTCGTTCACCCCCGCCCCCATTCGCCCCCCTTGTAGGTATTCCTTGACCCCAGTTTGAGGACAACTGACCTACACGGTGGACAGGAGCAAAGGTGCCCAAACTTGGGTATAAAAGATGCGTCCCTCACCCGAACCTAACTTTTTGTTGCTCATAACCCTCCGGGGGTGTGGGTGTGTGGGTGTGGGAAAGCTGAACGACGACATGCAACACGAGTGCAACAAGGACCTCTTTGCAACATAACTCGCGAAAACAAAATCCAGGCGACAAAAAAAACAAACAAAAAAAAACGGCTATATATCAATTAAGTTATTTATTCATGTTGTATATTATACTTACCTATTCATTTATCTATTTATTCATTCATTTATTTATTCATTTAGGTATTTACATATCAATTTATTACTTTTTGAAAGTAAAATAGTAAGTCAACTTATATACATATATATATATATATGTGTGTGTGTGTGTGTGTGTGTATATGTACATATATACATTTATGTCTACATATATGTATATGTAACGGCCCAGGTGAATGTTCATCATTTCTTCCACCAATTCAGTGAACATCATCAATAACGGCAACAGAAATCATATGAAATACAACTCGATATATCCATAAGATAGAAGCAATGGCGAACTGATGAGCCTTAGTGTATGATGTATATGATAATTACTTTCAATATATTGCATATATGATAAATAAGTTCATATTTTCTATAGTCAAAACACTGTATTAATGTATTTTGTTTATAGTGGATGCAACAATTAGTGGAGGCCTCGAAAGGTGGTCAAAGAATATGTGTATAATGACAGTGCGTTAAGATTGGCTATTACTACCGAATTGGTGTCTGAGAGTTCGGAAAGAGGAGGCCTCGGATGAGTTCGTAGGAGGAGTTCTCCGAAGAGATACTTCGAAGGATTGAGCCTTTGCCAGTGTGTCAACGGGTCTTCACAAAGACTCATTTTCAGAGAAATGTTAATTTAAATACGACGAAATTACCCCAGGTAGAGATGGTGTCTACTTGTTGGGTGTGAAAGTTAATTTGAGACAACGATATCGACGTCGCGTCTTCTCCGGATCTTTGAATAGATTGGGCAAATTTTGACGAAATAAATGTGTGCGTAATGGAAGAGGAATTAAGACACACACGCAAGCACGCACGCATGCACGGACGCACTCAGGTGCACATACAGGCGCTCACACAAGACCGCACAAAGGCGCGCACGCAAGCACAAGATCCATAGCAGGCACACACACAAGTACGTACGCAAGTGTACACACAAGAGCGCGTCCGCAAGCGAACACATACTCTCAGACACTCTCCCACACACTCTCTTTCTCTCTCTCACACACACACTATCACACGCACTCTT
>NC_134779.1:48075408-48077908 GCF_046742065.1 Oratosquilla oratoria | reverse complement strand
AATATACGATGGAAAAGAATTGAAGTTAAATGTGGGTCAAATTGATGTGATGATATGTACAAGGTGAGCGGATGGCAGCTAGTTATAAGTAAGCCTTAAAGGAGAGAGGCCGGGGGAAGTAGACAGTTTTAGGTATTTGGAGTTGCATGTGGCAGGAGAGGGAGGAGTGGAGGTAGAGGTAATATGAAGACTGAGAGAAACAAGTAAATGAATTGGGGGATTACAAAGTGTTATGAGAAATAGGTCTTTGGAAATGGATGCAAAGAGGAGATTATATAAAGAGGTGATTGTACCAACGACACTGTGTGGGACGTAGACTTTGAATTTAACATAGGCAAAGAGGAGAATTTTAGGTGTATTTGAGATGAAATATCTGAGAAGTATGGTAGGGGTTACAAGGTTGGATATAGCGAGAAATGTATGAGCGAAGAATAGGAGTGAGGGTGGAAAAGGAGATGGCAGCTAGGACTCAAGAAAGAGTATTAGGGTTGTTTGACATATGGAAATATGGAGTGAAGAAACATTAAAGATATCTGGAACGCAGATGTTGATATATATATATATATATATATATATATATATATATATATATATATATATGTATATATATATGTACACACACACACACACACACACACACACACACACACACACACACACACACACACACACACACACACACACACACACATATATATATATATATATATATATATGTATATATACATATATATTATATTTATATAAGTATATATTATATATATATATATATATATATATTCATATATAGATAGATATGTTGATACAAAACGTAACTTTTTTGACCAAGTATCAAATTCGGGTTACGGGATTATCAGGCCAGTGTGTAGCCTAGCCGCAGTTAAGATTATGTGGAACCACATATGATAATGTGTGTAGCAGGTCGAAGGTGATCACCAACTGCGATCGAAGCCTATGTTTCCACTCGACCTGCAACCCTATCAGCAGACGTGGAGAACGACATCTTTATTTACTTTCTGCTATTAACATTATTTATACTCGTGATTTATAACATAAATATACAGATATAGATGTAGGTATAAATATAAACGTGGATAAAGATGTAGATAGTGATGTAGATTTAGATTTAAGTATAGATATATTGATAGAAATATAGAAGTAGATAGAGATACATGTATATATTGATGTAGATAGTGATGTAGATTTAGATTTAAGTGTAGATATATTTATAGAAATATAGATATAGGTATATATAGATGTAGATAGTGAAGTAGATTTAGATTTAAGTATATGTATATATTGATAGAAATATAGAAATAGATATAGATACAGGTATATATAGATGTAGATATGGATGTAGATATAGATATAGAAATAGGTATAGATATATAGATATAGATATAGATATAGATATAGATATAGATATGGATATTGGTGACAATATTAAATCGAAGTGACTTGGTTATAGAGATGGTAGAGGAGGGATAGGGGAAGTAAAGTGGTCAGAATTCTTTTTTGAGTGGAGAGTGACCAATCATATGAGCATGCTATGTGACTCTGGTCCGCAGGGGTGCCACCAAAGTCCCTAGAATATTGATTGCATGAAACTTATGCAGTCAGTACTCCATACGGTGAGAAGTTTGTAAAGAAGGTGGAAGGGAGAAGGAATGGGATGGTGGAAGGGGAGGAAAAGATGGAGTGAATGGGAAGACGGTAAAGGGAAGAAATGAAGAGGGAAGGGAGAAAGAAGAAGGAAGGGGAGGGTGAAGGTTAGGGAAGAGAAGGGGGAGGGTGAAGGTAAGGGAAAGGAAGGGGAAGGGGAGAGTGAAGATTAGGGAAGAGAAGGGGGAGGGTGAAATTTAGGGAAAGGGAGGGGAAGGGGAGGGTGAAGGTTAAGGAAGAGAAGGGGGAGGGCGAAGGTAAAGGAAAGGGAGGGGAAGGGGAGAGTGAAGGTTAAGGAAGAGAAGGGGGAGGGTGAAGGTAAGGGAAAGGGAGGTGAAGGGGAGAGTGAAGGTTAGGGAAGAGAAGGGGGAAGGTGAAGGTAAAGGAAAGGGAGGGGAAGGGGAGAGTGAAGGTTAGGGAAGAGAAGGGGGAGGGTGAAGGTAAAGGAAAGGGAGGGGAAGGGGAGGTTGGCAATAAGAGTTGGGGGAGATTGCTCTTGTCCCCACGTTGGTCCGCCTTTAATGGTCCGGTTCATTAGTTTACGAGTTCTTCGATTCGATAAGATTTGGCTCTCGTTGTTGTTAGGGGTGGTGACGAGGCCCAGGGGTGGGAGGTAGGGAGGAGTGAGCTGGGTAGCGGGGAGGAATGAGGAACACAGAAAAGAGAGTAGGGAAGTGGCTGAGGAACTTTAAATTAATGTATGAGTCTCTCCTGAGAAGGAGCTTTCGACCCTCGAAAGAAGGGCGGCACCAGACTTCAGCAGGGAACAAGTAACAAGGAGGGCTCGTGGTAATCATCATCATTCATTAGGAATCGAACCAAGGCTTTCGTGTTCTCA
>NC_134779.1:48055408-48070408 GCF_046742065.1 Oratosquilla oratoria | reverse complement strand
CGGTGATGGTGACGATGACGATGACGATGACGATGACGATGACGGTGGCGGTTACGGTGACGGTGACGGTGATGGTGACGATGACGATGACGGTGACGGTGACGGTGACGGTGACGGTGACGGTGACGGTTAAGTTGATGGTAATGGTGATGGTAATGTTAATGGTGATGGTGATGGTGATGGTGATGGTGATGGCGATGGTGATGGTGATGGTGATGGTGATGGTGATGGTGATGGTGATGGTGATGGTGATGGTGATGGTAATGGTAATGGTAATGGTGAAGGTGATGGCGATGGCGATGGCGATGGTGATGGCGACAACAAAAGTGTTGACATCGATGGAGATAGTGGTGTTGGAGATGGATCGGGCGGGGGGCCCAGATTTGCTAGACAGCGGGACTGAAGTGGCAATCAGCGAAGTGAGGCAGGAAGGAGAACCTCCAGCTGAGTTGGAGAGGAAGCTCAAGAAAAGGACAACAAAAGACGTTGATCGAACTCCACCAAGGAGAGGAAAATGGACGAGACACTTTACTACGACGCTGATGGCGTTCTCACTAAAAAAAAAAGGAGGGGGGCACAAAGTAAAAAAAGGGACAAAGGTTAAAAAAAAAAAAAAAAGACTAGGACACTCCGAGCGAAAATAATCAGCCTGATGGTAGAGACTTTCAGCATCGTGTAAAACTTGTTTGAGGAAATAATAGACACGACGACAACAGTGGGTGGGTGGATGGGGGGGGGATACTACTCACGAGAAAGTAGATTTTAGAAGAATGACACAGTTCCGTTTTGGGAATGAATGTGGTGAAATCTAAGTGATTAGATTCAACATTATATGTATATATATATATATATATATATATATATATATATATATATATATATATATATATATACATGTGTGTGTGTGTGTGTGTGTGTGTGTGTGTGTGTGTGTGTGTGTGTGTGTGTGTGTGTGTGTGTGTGTGTGTGTGTGTGTGTGTGTGTGTGTGTGTGAATATATAACAGAGCATTAGGTTTCATCACTAGGACGGTTACGAATAGAAGTGTAGCGGTAATTATCAAATGTTATCTAGCGTTAGTTAGACCCTTCCTCGTCTGTGCGATACAGTTTTTGTCTCCATCCTATAGAATGGACATCATTTCACTAGAATCAGTACAGAGGAGAATGACCAAAATGATACATGGGCTCAGTTATCTATATTACGAGAAGAGGCTTAGGCACCTTAACTTACACTCTCTGGAAAGACGCAGAGTGCGGGGTGATCCAATAGAGGTGCTCAAGCGCACTAAAGGCTTTAACAAAGGTGAGGTAAACAAGGTCATCATATTAAGACAACAGGTAATGGATTTGAATTAGACAAGTTTATATTTAAGAAGGAAATAGGCAAGAATTGGTTTACTAATAGAGTGGTCAACGAAAGAAATAGATCTAGTAACCATATAGTGAGAGTTGAAACTATCGGTTGTTTTAAGAAACAGTTAGACAGCTTTATGGATGGAGATGACAGGTGGTAATGGTCATGGAACTGCCTAGTGTAGGCCTTATTGTTTCTTGCAGTCTCCTTCAGTCTTATGTTCATATGTATATATATATATATATATATATATATATATATATATACATATATATATATATGTATGTATATATGTATATACATATATATATATATATATATATATATATATATATATATATATGTCGGGGTTTCAGGAGCCTGCTATATATATGTATATATATACATACCAAGCCGCCAAGAACCTACGTAACAATCCGGATATATATATGTATGTATATATATATACACACATACACACACATATACTGTATATATATATATTATATATGTATATATATTTGTATATATATATATATATATGTATATACACACACACACATACACACACACACACACACACACACACACACACATATATATATATATATATATATGTATATATATATATATACTATATATATATATATATATATATATATACACACAAATTTCAGTATAGAGTGAGGTCTCATAAAAGAAACAAAAGTGCTTTCTTGTTTATCTAAGTGAAATTTATTTTTTTAAACTGTATTATATTCAATTACCTCATCTGGTAGCTTTTTTCATTCATTGGCGACGAGGTTCCTCTTCCCATGTGTCAATCCAGACCATATGTCTAAAACAAGACTCGCACTTCTGGCAGGTCTGGAGTGGGTTCATCCACTGAACAGTTTTAGGTTCAATTCGTAGCTCGAAGAGAAGAACCTCTAAATGATACTGAACAAAGGGCATGACAGACGCAGAACTCGGAATTTTATGATTACTCGGGAGTAAGACTATTTTGGAGATATATTGTGCCACTCCCAGTTCATCTGTGTAGCCATACATTCGCAACAGGGGATAAGTGTTCGTGGTGAGGAATGGTAAAGTTATTGACCTTGCGTTAGTCCAGATACAGCCAGAAGGTCATACTCCTACTCCCCGTACCTTCTACACAAAGATTACATGCGAAACCCAGAGACTATTTGACCTAATGGTCCCTTGCTGCGGTAGCCGGTTGACGTCTCCCTTCACGAAGTCCCTCTTTACTCTGTTGAGAATGACGGAGGCTTGTACTACAGTTCTTAGAATAGTAACATCCACATCGTGTGCTCAAGGATGGAACATCTCCGATGAACTTCTCCAACCACGTCCTTGAATTCTTGCAGATGAAAAGTGATGTCTACTACAGCTGTAGCATGTAGATGTACCAGCTTCTCTGTAAGGTTATGCAGGTTATGAGAATTGGACAACGGTAACGTTAAACCCTCATTCTTCTTGTCCAATATTCGTAATACGGAGACCACAGCCCACGTGTTTGAAAAATATTCATAATCGACAGGACTATGCTGGAGCAGAGGAGAGGTTGGTGTAGTTGGTTTTGAAAATCAGGTCATATGTTTTCTTGGGCCAATAAAAGATAACAAGAGCAGGACACTGGTCGTCGTCGGTGAGGTTTACATTTCGCCCAATGAAATCACATAAGATCCTCTTATCCAATTTGTGTAGCGACATGTGAGATTTATGATAAATCTTAATAGGAAGCGCACCTTCCGCTGTTGGTGAAGCCCTGAAGTACCATTTGCCAACAATAATTCGTTTGACTACACGAGATCGTAGGTACTAAGGGTAGTCGTTATCTGCTCAATTCTCTCAACTTCGATGTGGGAGGAACCGATCCGAGCACGCGAAACATTCCTGAACCACTAACCGCTCCCCTCCCCCTCCACCACCACCACCCGCCCACCCACAACCAACGCCCGTCTTCCACTTGGGGCACGGGCGCAGACAGACTGCCCGTCTGGCCGTCAGGCCCGTCGGCTCGTGTGACGCAATGAGATGCAAATTGGGCTTCGTCAATTTCCTCTCTTCCGCCGAGAATAACCAATTACCTCCTCCCTCCCTCCACCACTACTCCATCAACTCCCTCCTCCATTATATTCTATAGCCTCTTCTTCCTCTTCCGTCAACCATTCCCCCCATCTCCCTGATACCCTTCCCCACCTCTTCCTTTTCCCATCTCCCAATCTTAATTCCCCAAAAGAAAATTCATTCCCTTTCCCTCAACTCGTTTCTCTCCAATAACTTTCTTTTTCATAATGATCCTCTTCCTTCCTCTTTCCTTGCACCTCTTCCTTTTCCTCTTCAGTCGCCTCCTCCTCCTCCTCCTCTTCCTCCTCCTCCTCCTCCTCCATCACCATCACATCCACATTCTCTAAATCTTTCCACTTCTTTGACCCCGACTCTATCTCTCTTACCACGTCTTCCTTCTCCTCTTCTTCCTACTTCCGTTTATCTACCCAATCCTCTCCCTTCCTCCATCCTCACACACACGCACACATATAAACACGAACACAAACACAAACACACACACACACACACACACACACACACACACACACACACACACACACACACACACACACACACACACACACACACACACACACACACACACACACACACACACACACATATGCTTCCATCGAGCTCCTCGTCAGTCTCAACCGTGATGGCATGGAATTAAAGTGAAAAATAACGTGGTTGAAAAGATATATACATATACTGTATGTAATATATATATATATATATATATATATATATATATACATATATATATATATATACATATATATAATGTATATATATATACATACATATATATATATATATATATATTTAATATACATATACCTGTATATATGTACATGAATACACATATGCACACAATGTACTTATACACACACACACACACACATATTTCCGTTGATCAGATTTTTGTGGTAAGGCAGATTTGTGAGAAAGCTTTATCAAAAGGTAAGGTTTTGGGGTCATTATATATTTGGAAAAGGCTTATGATAGGGTAGACAGAAAGACACTGTTGGAGGTATTGCAGATAGATGGGATTAAGGGAAAGCTCTTAAAGGCAGTCAAGAATACTTACGTGAGTAGTTGAGACTGTGTTAGAATTGGAAATGGAGAGAGCGAATGGTCCGAGGTAAAGGTGGGGCTGCGTCAGGTATGTGTCATGTCGCCATAGCCTTTCAATGTGTACATGGATGTGGTGGTACGTGAAGTAAATGCGAGGGTAATGAGAGATGGTGAAAGAAAATGAAGAAAAGTGGGAGGTGAGGCAGTTTTTGTTTGCTGACGACGCTGCATTTGTGGCCGAGTCAGAGGGGGGGGGGGTTAAGGCAGTTAGTGACCGATTTTGGGGAGGTATGCAATAGGAGAAAGCTGAAGGTAAATGTGTGGATAAAGTAAGGTGCTGAGATTTACAAATAGAGAGGAAAGCAGAGTTCGAACCAAATCTTGAAAAGGAGAGACTAGAGGAAGTGGGCAGTTTTAGTTGCTTGGGGTTGCATGAAGGAAGGAGTGGAGGTGAAATAAATTCTAGATTGAAAGAAGCAAGTAAATGTCTTGGGGGGATTAAAAAGTGTTATGAGAAATAGGCATCTCGGAATGTATGCACAAGGGAAGTTTAAATGTTTTTGAGGGGAAATGTTTGAGAAGTATTGTATGGGTTACAAGGCTGGATAGAGTGAGGAACGAGGAGGTGAGGAGGACAGAGGGGTGAAAATGGAGGTGGCAGATAGGGCTGATGGAAGATTATTGGGATAGTTTGGACACATGGAAAGAATGAATGAAGAAAAATTAGTAAAAGAGGTGTGGAAGGTAAAGTTCGATGGCGTGAACATTAGAGGACGACCGTGGATGAGATTGATTTTGCAAGGAAGGGAGAAGGTAGAAGATAGAGGTAGGTGGTGAATGGCTGTGTATAGATGATACTATGATGCAAGGATGGGAGGGAGTGGAGGATGGGGGGAGTAGGGGGTGGTTATGCGTGAATGGTATTTTGACGTAGCATGAAGGGGTTTCTCCTCGTCTTCTCTATTTTCCATATGAGGGGACGGAAGCAAGGAGGGATCGCCGATTAAGTGAAACGGCCTTGCTGTGGATATTCTGTGTGTTGCTGCATTGTTACTGACCAGGGGCAGTGGGCGGGATACAGGGATGACCCTTCATCCATGAGGAGATAACATAAGAGAAAGGAAAGGGTGGTGGATGGGAGTGGAATGGTTGGAAGTGAGATGGGTGGGATAAGAAGGCGTGCCTTTTGACTTGACTATCTCCCTTATTAGGGGAAAAATTCCTTGGTGTATAGATTTATATATATATATATATATATATATATATATATATATATATATATATTATATATGTATATATATATACATATACATATATATATATATATATATATATATATTGTATATATATATATGTATGTATATATGTATATATATATATATATATATATATGCATATATATATATATATATATACATATATAATGTTTGTACATGTAATATTATGTATATATGAATACACATGTAAAGCCTGTGAGGAAGGGGTCAAAGGGAGTCCTTAGGCATCCGAGATATCTAGTTTATCCTTTGTGCAATCTAGAATTCGTGATGAATATTCAATCGACTTCAAAGGAGGAGAAGGCGATTCGAACCCAAGTCGTTCCTTCGCTTCATCTGCATTTATGAAACGCTGATGAGGCTTCAAGAGGTGGACTCGAGGTCCTTTCCCGTTTCTTTAAACCCTTTCTGACCGTGTGGTACTTTTAAGTGTATCATTGCCCTTTAGTGATTACTCCCTTACCTACAGGGAGGTTCTTTTTATTCTATCATAGATGCCGTCAATTCATTTAATTTATTTTCATGATATTTCCCTTGGAGCTTCCTCTCATTTCCGTCCCACTCTCCTTCCTCTTTTTTTTTATTTTTTTATCCCGTTTCCCCCTTAATCACCTTCCTCCCTCTTCAATCTTTTTTTCCTTCTGTCCACTCCCTCTCATTCCATTCCATTTCTTCCCTCTAGCTTCCTCACCCTCCTTTCTTCCAGTGCCACTCCCCTTCCCCCCTTTCCTTCTTCCTCGTTTGCCTCTACTTCCACTCGCTCTTCCCTTCCTTTTCCTTACATTTCCTATCCTCTTCCACTACCTCCTCCCTATCTCCCTTTCCTTCTTCCTCGTTTGCCTCTACTTCCACTCGCTCTTCCCTTCCTTTTCCTTATTTTTCCTATCCTCTTCCACTACCTCCTCCCCTTCCCCTTTTCTTTCTTCCTCGTTTGCCTCTACATTCACTCGCTCTTCCCTTCCTTTTCCTTATGTTTCCTATCCTCTTCCATTACCTCCTCCCCTTCCCCCTTTCTTTCTTCCTCGTTTGCCTCTACTTCCACTCGCTCTTCCCTTCCTTTTCCTAATGTTTCCTATCCTCTTCCACTACCTCCTCCCCATCTCCCTTTCTTTCTTCCTCGTTTCCCTCTGCTTCCACTCGCTCTTCCCTTCCTCTTCCTTATGTTTCCTATCCTCTTCCATTACCTCCTCCCCTTCACCTTTTCTTTCTTGCCCGTTTCCCTCTGCTTCCACTCGCTCTTCCCTCCCTTTTCCTTATGTTTCCTATCCTCTTCCACTACCTCCTCCCCATCTCCTTTTCTTTCTTCCCGTTTGCCTCTGCTTCCAATCGCTCTTCCCTTCCTTTTCCTTATGTTTCCTATCCTCTTCCATTACCTCCTCCCCTTCCCCCTTTCTTTCTTCCCCGTTTGCCTCTACTTCCACTCGCTCTTCCCTTCCTTTACCTTATGTTTCTTATCCTCTTCCACTACCACTCCCTTTCACCCTCTCTTTCTTCCTCGTTTGCCTCTACTTCCACTTGCTCTTCCCTTCGTTTTCCTTTTGTTTCTCATCCTCTTCCACTCCCCTTCCCCCTCTCTTTCTTCCTCGTTTGCCTCTACTTTCACTCGCTCTTCCCTTCCTTTTCCTTATGTTTCCTATCCTCTTCCACTACCTCCTCCCCTTCCCCCTTTCTTTCTTCCTCGTTTGCCTCTGCTTCCACTCGCTCTTCCCTTCCTTTTCCTTATGTTTCCTATCCTCTTCCACTACCACTCCCCTTCCCCTTCTCTTTCTTCCCCGTTTGCCTCTGCTTCCACTCGTTCTTCCCTTCCCTTTCCTTATGTTTCCTATCCTCTTCCACTACCACTTCCCTTCCCCCTCTCTTTCTTCCTCGTTTGCCTCTACTTTCACTCGCTCTTCCCTTCCTCTTCCTTATGTTTCCTATCCTCTTCCATTACCTCCTCCTCCCCATCTACTTCCCCACTCTCACATTACAGCAGCTCCCCCCTTGGTTAACATCTCTCCTACCTCTACGCCTCCTACCTCTCAGTTTTCCTCTTCCCTTCCTCTTTACTTCTCAGTTCCCTCCTATCTTCCTCTCTCTCTATTTCTATCCCCATTTATCCCTTTTCTCCCCTTTCTCCCTCTCTTTCCTCGTCACATTTACTCTCTTTGCTTTCTCTTCTTTGCCCTTACACTTCTTTACATCTTTCCACTTCCTATTTCCAATCCCCCTTTTCCTACACTACTTTCATCCTCTCCTCTCCCCTTTTCCTCTTTCTTATCCTCCTCTTTCTTCATCTTTTTCGTCTCTACCTCCTCCTTTTCCACCTCCTTTCTTCCATCTCATCCTTTTATCACCTCCTTTTCCCCCTCCTCTTTCTTCTCTCTTCTCCTCCTACCCCTTTTTCTCTCTTTTCTCCTTCTTCATTCCTTCTGCTTCTACTCCACCCTTCATTCCTTCTCCTTCTATTCCACCCCTTCTACTCCTTATCCCCTTCCATCCTCTCCATTTCCTATTTCTTTCCTCCTTCTCCCTCTGCACTATCTCCCCTCCTCCTTCTCCCACTCCTCCTCCTCCCCTTCTCCTTCTCCCCTCCTTGTTTTTTCCTCCTCCTGTCCCCATTCTTCTCCCATTCTTCTTTTTCTCCTCCTTCTCCCGTCTTTTTTTCTCTCCTTACTACTTCTTCCGTTACTTTCTTATTACCTTCTCCTCTCCTCCCCTCCTTTTTGCATTCCTTCTACTTCTCTTCTTTCTTGTCACCTTCGTTCGTTTCTCCTTTTCTGAAAAATCCTTATCTATTTCTTCCCCTTATCCTTTTTCCCCTATCCCCTTTTTTTCTTAACCTTCTGCTCCTCCCATTCCTCCTCCTCCCTTCCTTCTTCTCTCCTCCTCATTCTCCCCTCCTCTATCTTCTACTTCCTTCCCCTTTCCTTTTTCTCCTTTCCTTCTTCATCCTTTCCTCCTTCTCTGCCCCCTTTTCCCCTTACTTTTTCCCCCCTCCTTGTCCCCTCCTTGTACCCTCCTTGTCCCCCTCCTTGTCCCTTTCCTTCATCTTCCCCTCCTCCTTCTACCCTTCTTCTTTCTCCGTTCCTTCTTATCTTGTCTTCTTCGCCTTCTTCCTTCTCTCTTTATTCTTTCTCCTCTACTCCTCCTTCTCTCCCTCGTCTTTCTCTCCTTCTGTCATCTCCTTCTCCTATTTCTCTCCCTCTTCCTTCTCCCTCTTCTTCCACCTCATCCTCCTTCTGTGCACCCTTTTCATCCACTCCCTTCTATCCACACTTCTTATCCAATCCCTTCTTTCCCTCCTTCTTCTCCTCCTCCACATTTTCTGAGACCTCTCGTTTTCCTTTCTTCGTCTCTCCCTCCTGCTCCTCTCTTCCTCCTTCTCCCTTCTTTCTTCTCCACTTCTCGTACTCTTCCTCCTCCTTCTTCTTCCCTGCTCCTCCTCCTCTTCCTCCTCTTCTTCTGTCCTCTCTCCTCCTCTTTCTCTTCCTCCACCTTCTCCGCTTCCACCTGTCTCCCCTCTTTCTCTTCCTCCACCTTCTCCTCTTCCACCTCTCTCCCCTCTTTCTCTTCCTCCACCTTCTCCTCTTCCACCTCTCTCCCCTCCACCTTTCTCCCCTGCCGCTGTTTCCACTCCACCGTCCTCCGATCTCAAGTCACTGGTTCCTCTCAGAAAACATCTTCATCCCGGTGGCCGAACTCCCTCATTATCTCCATTTTTCCTCCCTCGTCCTCCTCCAGCGCCAAAGGAGAGCCCTCGTCGCCCCATCTCGGGCATGTAGCCGGTTCATTGGTGGCGTGTTCCTCCGCCATTTTGCGTTGGTGGAGATTTGGTTAACAATGGTGGAGGATCCCCGGCCATCCGCAATTAGAGTGTCCGGAAGGTTTGTTACAGGGAGAGTATTCTCTCTCTCTCTCTCTCTCTCTCTCTCTCTCTCTCTCTCTCTCTCTCTCTCTCTCTCTCTCTCTCTCTCTCTCTCTCTCTCTCTCTCTCTCTCTCTCTCTCTCTCTCTCTCCCTCTCTCTCTCTCTCTCTCTCTCTCTCTCTCTCTCTCTCTCTCTCTCTCTCTCTCTCTCTCTCTCTCTCTCTCACTCACTCTCTTTCTTTCTCTTGTACTTGTTCGCTCTCTTGCTAGAAGTTTAGTAGAATATTCCTTTTGCATTTCGGACTAAAACGTGACCATCTTATTCCACATTCCGTTTTCTTCCCTGAGTTGTTGACCCGATCCCATTTTCCCTCTTCAACCGCCGTCAGTTCCCCCCCCCCACATTCCCCACCCACCCAGAGGGTGGTTTACTGGCTGGGTGGATACGTGGGTGGCTGGTAAGATGGGTGAAGCCTCCCATTTGAAGCCGACCCAGTCCTTCCTCCCTTCTCCCTCTCCCTCTTCCTTCCTCCCCACCACTCCCTGTTCCTCCTCCTCCCTTCCTCCCTCTCCTCCCCCTCCCTCCCTCCCTCCCTCAATCCTGTCTCGTTCATTTCAGCTCGATCTCTTTCAGGCTTCAGCGCTTCCTTCATTTTCTGATATCCAACTTTCATATATACATCAACTCCTCCTCGCCCTTCGCCGCCCTCTCTCCTTCATCCTCTGCTCTTAGCTCTTTCTTCTTTTGCGCTTGACCTTTGACCCTTAAAGCTCAGCCTACAGCTCCTTTTCCTCTCGAACTTATTTTTAGATTTGTCTGCACCTTTACCCTTTTCCTCTCCACCATTTCTATCTGTGCTCTTAGTTCCTTTTTCTTTTCTTCTCTTGGAGTCTTTGTTATTTTTTTTTTTTATCTTTTAGCCTATACCTTTGTTTTCAACCCTTCCTCTTCATTGCTTTCCCTTCTTTGTGCTCTTACTTGCCTTTTATTTTCTCACTAAAACACTCAAAATCACATACCCTCCGATCATTGCTTTACCTATTTCCCTTTGTTCCCTTACTGCAGCCCTTATCCTCTTACCCTTTACTCTTTGGTCTTATCTTGATCACATTCATTCTCTCCTTTCATCATTTTCACCCTTTAGCCCTTTCTCCTGACCCCTTTACCTCCTTACATTTAATTAGCGATCAGTAACGTTCCTGCCTCGGAAAGTGGAAGGTCTGGGTTCGATCCCCGGGCAGTGCAAAACACTTTCAGGGCTTTCCAACCTCTTTCCACAAGGGTGGGCATCAGAGGTGTGGTAGCCCAGTGACGCACTTATGTGCTAGCACCCAATCAGTATAGTCGAGCTGATTATACTGATTTCAGACTTCAGTCACGACCAAAGCCATTCCAACATACCAAAAACTTCACATCCTGCACTTCCCACCATACATACAAACCTTACCAAGCCTAATTAAGCCATCGTGGTGAGGTGCAGAAGCCGAATAGTCCCTCAGGGGATAGGACGGTCCTGCAATGGACTATTAAGTCTGAACTACTCCTTTAATTGTCCTCACTGCAGATCTTGGGCCGATATTCTCTATCCTTTTATATGCTATTTTCTACCCCTCATTTCTCTTTAGTAAGTAACTCATAGCCCATAGTCCTGAGCATTTAGCCTTTGATCCTTGTCTTTTGAACCCTTGGTTCTTAGCCCTTGGCTCTTTGCTCCTAGCTCTGAGATCTTAACATATAGCCCTTAATCTCTAGCATATAGGCTTTGTACCTTAACCATCGGGCTGTAGCTCCTAGTCCTTAACTCTTGGCCCTTAACACTTCGCCTTTAGCCATCCACTCTTAGAATTTAACATGTAGTAGCCCTTAATTCCTAAGGATTTGCTGTTGGTACATGGACCTTGGCCCTTAGCCATGGTCCCTTTGCTCTTGACCCTCAACCGTTAGTCCTTACCCTTTGGCCTTAGGTAACTAAACTGTTAATTCCTTAGCCCTTTAATCTCTAGCTCCTATCTATAGGTACTTAGACTTATCCCTTAGCCACAGGCCCTTAGCCCTGAACCCGTAGCCTTTGGACCTTGGTTTTTACCCCTTAACTTTTACAACTTTATTTTCATAATCTAGATTTTAACCTCTGGCTCCTACCCTTAGGCCCTTAGCCTGATCCCTTATCCCTTATCCCTTATCCCTTGGCCCTTATCTATTGGTCTTTGTCCATGGCCCTTGGCTCTTGTTCCTTGACCTCTTACACCTTGGCTTTCAGTTCTTAGACGTTATTATACAGACTTAATATTTTGGCTCTTAGCCCTTGGTCATTAACTCTTAGCTTCTAAATCTTAGCCTCTAACTCTTACTACTTAGCTCTTGGCCCTTGGCCCTTGACCCTTAACACTTAGCCCTTAGTCCTTAACCCCAAGTCATCTACTCTTATCCCTAAGTCCTTAACCCAAAATCATTCACTCCTAGCCCTTAGCCCATAGTCCATAGCCCTTAGTCCTATGTATTGTATTGTATTGTATTGTATTGTATTGTATTGTATTGTATTGTAAAATAGAGAAACCGGCACTCAGAAATACGGGTCACAAAAGATAAGAAAGGTGTGAAGGAGCAAGCCGTATCGGAACTAATAATACATTAAGCAAATCATTCAACACATGATAATCTATGGTGACAGACAATTACAGAAGTTGCAGAATTAAAAATGCCAAAATCAAAATTTAGAATAGAATTAATTTCAGAGTATAACAAAAGTCAGATAGATTAATCAGAAATAAAATGTCATAGTTCAAATGTCATAAAGTCATTTGGTTACAATTTAGAGTGTACAAAGTCAGTCAGCCCTTGGCCCTTGGCCCTTGGCCCTTGGCCCTTGGTCTTTAGCCCTTGGCCCTTGGCCCTTGGCTCTTAGCTCTTAGCCCTTAACCCTTACTCTATTAGCCCATAGCCCATAGACTTTAACCCTTAACCCTTAGCCCCTTGTCTTTAGCCCTTAGCCCTTAGTCACTAGCCTTATTCATTAGCCCTTAGCCATTAACCTTCAGCCATTACCTTACCTTGTGGCTCTTAGTCCTTAGATCTTAATCCTTATCCCTAAGCTTTTGGCCCGTGGCACATAGTCTTCACTCTTGGCCCTAAATCTTTGGCCTTTGCCACCCAGACTTGAACCTCAGCCCTTGGTTTTGATCCTCGATCATGGGCCCTTTGGTCTATTGGTCTTTATTTTTTTGCCCTTATCCTAAGAATTTGGCCTTTAGCTTTAGACTTTAGTCCTAAGTCCTTAGCGTTTTGTTTTGAGTTCTTGGTTCATGGCCTGGTGATCTTGGTCCTTGACCCTTAGCCCTTAGCGTTTGGCATGTAGCATTTACCCCTTAGCCCTTAGTATATAGTCTTTAGCCCTTAGTCCTTAATCCATGTAATATATAGCCTTCAGCATTTAGTCCTTATCCCTCTTTAGCCCTAATCCCTTTACCTTGGCCTCTGGGCCCTTAGCTCTTAGCCCTAAGTCCTTAAAATTTTGTCCTTAGCCCTTAAATCCTAGGCCTTAATAATTACCCATAGCCCTTAGCCCTTAGCCCTTAGCCCTTAGCCCTTAGCCCTTAGCCCTTAGCCCTTAGCCCTTAGCCCTTAGCCCTTAGCCCTTAGCCCTTAGCCCTTAGCCCTTAGCCCTTAGCCCTTAGCCCTTAGCCCTTAGCCCTTAGCCCTTAGCCCTTAGCCCTTAGCCCTTAGCCCTTAGCCCTTAGCCCTTAGCCCTTAGCCCTTAGCCCTTAGCCCTTAGCCCTTAGCCCTTGGCCCTTGGCCCTTGGCCCTTGGCCCTTGGCCCTTAGCTCTTAGCCTTGACTCTTGACCCTTGACCCTTGGCCCTTAGCCCTTGGCGTTTAGCCTTTAGCTCTTAGCACCTAGCCCATAGTCTATAGGTCTTAGTCCTTGGTCTTTTACCCTAAGCCCTTAGCACTTAGCCCATACCCTTTACCCTTTACCCCTTACCCCTTAGCTCGTAACCCTTAGCCCATAGCCCATAGCCCTTAGCCCTTAGCCCTTAGCCCTTAGCCCTTAGCCCTTAGCCCTTAGCCCTTAGCCCTTAGCCCTTAGCCCTTAGCCCTTAGCCCTTAGCCCTTAGCCCTTAGCCCATATTCCATAGTCCATAGCCCATAGCCTTTAGCCCTTAGTCCTTAGCCCTTAGCTCTTGGCTCATAGCTCTTGGTTCATAGCTCTTGGCTCTTAACCCTTAGCACTTAGTACTTAGCCCTTAGTCCTTATTCCTTACCTTTTAGCTCTTACCCCGTAGCCTTTAGCTTTTAGACTTTAGCATAGCCTTTAGCTTTTAACCTTTAGCCTTTAGTCTTTAGCCTTTAACCTTTAGCCTTTAGCTTTAAGACTTTGAATTTTAAACTTTAGCTTTTAGACTTTAGCTTATAGCCTTTAGCTTTTAACCTTTAGCCTGTAGCTCTTTCCCCGTAGCCATCAGTCCTCAGACTTCACACCTTAACCCTTGACCCTTAGCCCGTAGTTATTACCTCGTAGCCCTTAGCCTTAATCACTTTGTTTTTAGCCCTTACCCCTTAGTCTTTAGCCCGTAGCTCTTCGTCCGTAGCCCGTAGCCCGTAGCCCTCAGACTTCAGCCCTTAGCCCTTGGCCCTTAGCCCTTGGCCCTTAGCCCTTTGTCCTTAGCCCTTAGCGCTTAGCCCTTAGCCCTTAGCCCTTAGCCCTTAGCCCTTAGCCCTTAGACCTTAACCCTTTGCCATTAGTTCTTAGTACTTAGTCCTTAGTCCTTGGACCTTGGACCTTGGAACTTGGAACTTGGAACTTGGAACTTGGACCTTGGACCTTGGACTTTGGACCTTGGACCTTGGAACTTGGAATTTGAACCTTAGACCTGGACCTTGGATCTTGGACTTTTCTCCTAAACCCTTAGCCCTTATCCATTAGGCTTTACCCCTTTGGCCTTAGCGCTTAGTCTATTGTCCATAGCCAGTACCTGTTGTCCATAGTCTATGGCTCATAGCTTGTAGCTCAGCCCATAGGCCATAGCCCATAGGCCATAGCCCATGTTCCACAGCCTATAACCCATAGCCTATAGCCTATAGCCTATAATTTATAGCCCTTAGCCCTTAGCTCATAGCCCATAGCTATGAGCTAAGGGCTATGAGCTCATTGGCCATACCCCATAGCTCAAAGCCCATAGCCCATAGCTTATAGTCCCTAACCCATAGTCCATAGCCCGTAGCCCGTAACCCATAGCCCATAGCCCATAGCCCATAGCTCATAGCTCATAGCCCATAGCCCAGTGCTTATAGCCCTTATAACTTAGTCTTAATACCTAGCCCTTAGCCCATAGCCGTAACCATTTGACCTTTTATTCCCAGCCCTATTTATTCGCCTCTTAACTTTGACCCTGTTTTTGCTCCAGCTGCT
>NC_134779.1:48045408-48050408 GCF_046742065.1 Oratosquilla oratoria | reverse complement strand
CCATTTCAGGATCTGTATCAACACCTTCAATCCCTTCATCATCGGCTCCACTTGAATTATCTGCAAACCTGACTCCACCATTAAAAAGGTCACTATCAGACTCCTCCACAGGCGCCACTTCTGCTAAATATTTTTCATCTAAAAGAAAGTCATCAACATCTCTGGACAGATTTATCATAAAAACTTCAGCCATCTCAAAAGGAAAATCTCGACAAAGAAGTTGCAAGAATTATATTTGCTACAAATTCACCATTTCGTCTTGTTCAGCATCCTCAGTTTCTCAAGATGGTTCAGAACCTGAGGCCAAGTTATATTCCTCCATCCAGAAAAGATATTGCTGATAAGTACTTGGATCTTGTGTATGAAAAGGAATATAAAAAGTGTGCAGATGACCTGAATAATGAAACTGTATGTCTTTCAATTGATGGGTGGTCTAACATCCATAATGAGCCCATAATATGTGTCACTCTAACAACATCCACTGGTCAGATTTATTTAGTTGACAATAGACACACCAGGGAAACCTCACACTGCTGAATATCTTCTATAACTTGTACAAAATTCGATCAAGAAGGCTGAACAAGATTTTGGTTGTCACATTGGAAGTGTTGTGACAGACAATGCAGCAAATGTCACCAAGATGAGAAAACTCTTGGAGGAATCGAGTGAACCTGAGCATACCGTCCTCACATACGGCTTATACCGTTAGTTGTATATTTGTGGCAAGTCTATATAACACTGCTCCTTATATTGATATGCTAAAAATGTCCTTTAGCAATCAGATCGCATATCAGATAGCAATCCCACAATATTTAAAATCTATAAAAATATATATTTAAATCAAATAAATCTGATTTAAATAAAAAGAAAAAATCAATTTTTTATACTTAAAAAAAAAAAAGAAAAAAAAAAAGAAAAAAAAATCGCCAATCCTGGTGCCCACTAACCTCGTACAATAATACCTGTTAAGTTCGGCTAAAATTGGCATTTCAAAGCATAACAGTGCCTTAAGAATAGTTTCTTATTTCACTATAAAAGTTTATATTAACTTATACTGCATTGAATAAGCCAATAGTTGATATATTTGTCCTATATACAATGTTTGGTTTCTAGTTTTGATCTATTTGTCCAATATAAAATGTTAGGTTACCAAGAAAGCAATGGCCTCCGCTAGCGAACCCAGGGATCTGGGTGCGCACGTCCTGTGTAATAGTCGTCCTTGATATATATTTGTATATATATATGTATATATATATATGTATATATATTTATATATATACATATAAATATATATAAATATATATATATGTATATATATTTATATATATATTTATATATATACATACACACACACACACGCACACACACACATACATATATATATATATATATATATATATATACATATATATACATACAGACATATATATACATACATACATATATACATATATATATATATATACATTTGTCTATTGAACAACTGACTAATTCATCATCTTATTCATATATTAGTATATTACATTATTTAATTCTTCATTCATTGATCTATCTATTCTTTAAGTATCTATTCATATGTTTGTATTCATCAGTCAACTATTCGTCATGTAAATTTTTTTGCTGATTTATCTATTTATCAATATATTTACATATGTATTGATTAATTTATTTATATTTATTTATCAACTTATGTATTTATATCTTTATCTACTTTTTATAATTTTATGTATCTGTTAATCATGTATAATCTATTGCTCTTCCTACATTCATTGGTCACTTATTCATTTTGTATTGTTATTCATTAATTTATTCTATTTGTACATATGTATATCTATTCATTTGGTTACATATTTAATTATTCATTTCATTTCTTTTTCATTATCTACATATTAATCTTTTTATATATCTCTTTGTTTCGTTATCTATTCATTCATTTGTTTATTTATTTATTTAATCATTTATTTATTTATCTGTTTATTCATTTATCTATCTAATTTATCATCTATTTATTAATGTATTTATTTCTTTATTTATTTGTTTATTAGTTTATTTATCTATCTATTTATCTACTTATTTATCTGTTTAGTTATCTGTTTATCAACTTATCATTTGTTTATCTATTTTTTTTATAAACTATTTATTTATTTACTCATATGCTTTTCTGTTTACTAATTGATTTAATCATTCATCCGTTCATTAACATTTAAACACACTTCTCGCTGCAATACCGAAAGTGACCAAAGAAAGACAAAAAAAAAAAAAAAAAAAAAAAAAAAAAAAAAAAAAAAAAAAAAAAAAAAAAAAAAAAAAAAAAAAAAAAAAAAAAAAAAAAGGTCTGCACACCTTCAATACGTTAGAACAACGAGACGAGATCACGCATTCATTAATCATGACAAATGCAGGAGGACCTAGAAAGATGGTACCTCTCTGCTTTATGGATTTTGTCCTGAGCAAGAAGCTATAAAAAAGAAGAGGAGGTTGAGGGAAGGAGAAAAGAGAGGTATTTATCTTTGTTTTGTTATCATTTGTCTGATTGATTCTCATTTATCATTAGTTATATGGCAATTTATTATTATTTACTATTTACCTGTTTGTTTATTATTTAACTATACTTATGCATCTATTTATGTATTTCATTTGTTGTTTACATTATTATAGCTTTTATTTGTTTATTAATTATTATTATGATTTTTTCGCATCCGACCTAGATATAGACCAAAAGGTCTCCTGTCGGCATGCTCCGCCTTTGTAATCCTTTGTAAAGAAAGATATGAAATGGAAAAGGGAAGGGTAGGGGGATGAGAGGAGGAAGTCAGGAATGGAAGAGGTGAGGAGAAATGAGGAGAGAAGCAGGGAAGAAGAGAAAGAAGAAAAGGGAAAGAAGGGAGGAGGCGAGAATTGGAATAGAAATAGAAGGCAGAAGATTATGGGAGGAAAGGGAAGGAAGAGATGTGGAGAAGCGAAAATGGGGAAAAGGACGGAGAGAATAAAGGAAGAGAGGAGGAGGAAGAAAGAGAAAAGTAGACAAAAAAGAGGAATAGGGTTAAAGAGGAGGAATGAGAGTAAGATGGAAGAAGAAGAGGTAAAGATTAAAAAGAAGGAAGAGGAAAAAGGGAGAAGAAGAAAGGAAAGTAAAAGATGAAGGAGAAAGAGAGAAGGATGAGAGGAAAGAACTAGGATTGAGGGATAGAGAAGAAAACGAGAAGAGAGGGAAACGAAAAAAGAGAAAAAGAGGACACTGATCTAAGAAGCAGATGAGGAAAAATATAAGAGGAAGGGAAAGAGTAGACTGTAGGAGGAGGATAGGAGGAATAGGGGAAGGAGAAGGAGGAGGAGGAGGAGGAGGAGGAGGAGGAGGAGGAGGAGGAGGAGGAGGAGGAGGAGGAGGAGGAGGAGGAGGAGGGTGGAGTGGAGTGGGAGGAGAGGCTCAAGAGGCCCTCAGCAGGCATGAGGCGAGGAATACGTCGCTCTCGGAGCGGGGAGGCTCCAAACCATTTGGCGGCCGCGCATCGTGACTTTATTGATATTGCTATTTTTCCCACCTCGCCCGTGTTCACAGTTGCAAGGGCTCTCTCTCTTTTCCTTTCTTTTTCTCTTTCTTTCTCTCTCTGTCTCTGTCTCTCTCTCTTTATCTATCTCTCCATCTATCTATCTATATCTCTATCTCTCTCTCTCTCTCTCTCTCTCTAGCTATTCATATATCTGTCTGTCTTTCTATTTCTTTCTCTTATTTTCTCTCTGTTCCTTATTCATTATCTCTTTATGTGTATGTACGTATGTATGTATGTATGTATGTATGTATGTATGTACTTATGTATGTATGTACTTATGTATGTATGTAGTATGTATGTATATATGTATGTATGTATGTATGTATGCATGTATGTATTTATGTATGTATATAGGTATGTATATGTGTATGTATGTACATATATACATACACACACACACACACATACATACATACATACATATACATATATATATATATATATATATATATATATATATATATATATTAGAAAGGTATAATGTAGTAGCACATTTGTAAAATGAGTCTTATTGACCCACTATTGGAGAATGAGATAAGATGGACAGAAAATATGTATATTTCGACCACTATTCTGATGTAGAGGACCATAGATAGTGGTCGAAATATACAGATTTTCGGTTCATCTTATCTCATTCTCCGACAGTGGGTTATATTCTCATATATATATATATATATATATATATATATATATATATATATATACAAAAAAATATATTTATATATATATAAATATATATATATATATGTGTGTGTGTGTGTGTGTGTGTGTGTGTGTGTGTGTGTGTGTGTATCAAATAATTCCAACAGTTGTCCCCGGACTCGAACCCGAGACTTGCATGTGGCAGGTCGTCGCTCTTCCAACTACGCTACCGAGACTATGAGATTCTTCAACCTCGGGGATCGAGTCCGGGGACAACTGTCGGAATTATTTTATTAACATCGTCGTCATTGGCGATTTTATACAGATATATGTATATGTTAAACATAGGGCTACACAACCCCGAAAATAGATACAGCTTAGATAACATGCTTTTAGAGAAAACCGATTGCGAGAGAGACTTGGGAGTTCTAGTTAGTCCGAATCTTAAAACCAGGAAACGGAACATTGGCGCCAGGAATAAAGCTAACAGAGCATTAGGTTTCATTGCTATGAGGGTAATGAAAAGAAATGCAGAGGTAATTATCAAAATCTATCTAGCGATAGTTAGACCCATCCTTGACTAAGTGGTACAGTTTTGCTCTTCGTCCTACAGAATGGACATCATTTCACTAGAATCAGTACAGAGAAGAATGACCAAAATGATACACGGACTCAGAAATTTGCCTTACGAAGAGAGGCTTAGGCACCTTAACTTATATTCTCTGGAAAGACGCAGAGTGCGGGGTGATCTAATAGAGGTGTTCACGTGTTCAAGTGGATCAAAGGTTTTGACAAGGGTGATGCAAA
>NC_134779.1:48030408-48035408 GCF_046742065.1 Oratosquilla oratoria | reverse complement strand
CAGAAGTGATGTCATTTGCGATTTCTGGAAGACCACCAAGAAGGTTTCAGGGATAACGTCAAGAATGACGTCAGTGACGGTCAAGGGATTTCATGTCGCACCTGAGGACCGGAGACGGTGGCGGGAAAGAGAGGACCCCGGGAGGAGCTGGCATCGTCTTCCGTTCTTCCTCCTTTTGTTTCTCTCTCTCTCTCTCTTTTTCTCTCTCTCTCTCTCATTTACTTTGTCATTCTCTTACTTTGTTTTCTCTTTTCTTTTCTTTTCGTTTCATGTTTCTTTTTCTTTTTTTATCTCCTTTTTTATTACTATTATTTTTTTACTATTTCTTTATTCGTTTTATTATTATTAATTATTATCATTATTACTATTATTATTATTACTATTATTATTATCATTATTATTATTATTATTATTATTATCATTGCTATTATTATTTCTATTATTATTTCAATTATTATTATTTCTATTATTATTACTATTATTATTACACCTATTATTTCTATTATTATTACTTACTATTATTATTACTATTACTATACCTATTATTATTTCAATTATTACTATTACTATACCTATTATTATTTCAATTATTATTACTATTATTACTATTATTAATTACTATTATTACTATTATTAGTTACTATTATTACTATTATTAGTTACTATTATTACTATTATTACTATTATTACTATTATTAGTTACTATTATTAATTACTATTATTACTATTATTATTAATTACTATTATTAATTACTATCATTACTACTATTATTATTACTACTATTATTATTATTACTACTATTATTACTATATTATTATCATTATCATTATCATTATTTTTTTTTACTATCATTATTTATCATTATCATTATCATCATTATTATCATCATTTTTTATCATTACTATTTTTTTTTTTTTTTATTTTTTTTTTTTTACCATTATAGCCATTACCCGCTCTCAGAGTTTTGTTTAGCACAAGAGCCTTTCTTGGAACTCAGATATTTAAAACCAAATTATGGGAACACAAAACACAACATTTATTAATAATACCCTAGTCAAAGATATTCCAAACCATGAAACGTTGGTGAAATCGTTATGCATTTTCTTCGCTCTGTCTCCAATCGATTTCATTCACTTGCAGAACGACTCCGTGACTGAGGCGGTTGAAGACTGAGGCTTCTGACCCGAACAAAGGCTGAACGGAATCGAATACGAGATCTCGAGGCAGATAAGACGAAGACGTGCGAGTGATGATATATATACAAGCAAGAGGCTTTGGAAGCCGTTGAAGGCTTTCAGATTGGTCGCTCATTGGTGTGTTCTCTCTTTCTCTTTTTCTCTCCTTTTTCTTTCTGTCTCTGTATGTCTCTGTGTGTTTCTCAGTTAGTTTCTCTCTCTCTCTCTCTCTGTCTGTCTGCCTGTCTCGGTCTGTCTGTCTCTGCCTGACTGTCTCTGTCTGTCTGTCTCTCTCTCTCTTTCTCTCTCTCTCTCTGTTTGTCTCTCTCTCTGTGTTTGTCTCTCTCTCTGTGTTTGTCTCTCTCTCTCTCTCTCTCTGTGTTTGTCTCTCTCTCTCTCTCTCTCTTTCTGTCTCTCTTTCTTGTTTTCATCTGTTTCTTTTTCTATTTCTCTGTCTGTATGTTTCTCTAGAGGTCTCTGTCCCAGTCTGTCTATATGTCTCTTTGTCTCATTACCTCTGCCTCCGTCTCTGATTGAAGGAAATGGTTCATATATCACATCCCGGTCCCATTCATCGTCCGTGGTTTTCCTTGGTCACATTACAATCGTCTGCCGACAAGGAAGTTCGAATGAGCCAGGAGACCTCTCCGCGCATGACTTGCGCGCAGAGTAGCAAAAATTGAGGTCAGGGGGGGGCAAGGTAAGGAGTGGGGGGAGGGGGGGGGCGTAACGCCCCATGTTGCGCAGTGCGCTCGGGTTCCTTATGTCAGGGCTACGCTATGCTTGGGTTGCGCAGTGGGTCACGTATTGCTCGCTGGTTGCGCAGGCCGTTAGGGTGAAGGCCTGTTCACGGTGTCCTCCCTCAGGTTGAATAAAGTTGCCTGGCATCGGCTAGAACAATACATATATGATGCGTTATTGAAGATAAGAATGTTTACATAACCTTGACCCATGTAGGAGAGCTTCTTCAGGGTCCGTAGGGTTGATTGGGTTGTCTTGGTTTGTCTCATTAGTAGTCGTGAGCGTAGCTTAATAAATTCGTCTTGTGTTAACCAATTTTTATTATTTTTTTATTTTGTATAATTGTTTTATTTGTTTATTTATTTATTTATCTATGTTTGTTTGTCTGTTTGTTTGTTTGTTTGTTTGTTTTTTGCGGGCTGTATTAAAAATAGTTAGGTCTGATTCCTTTAGTATTGGGTCCTATCCTCAGCCGAGTAGAATTAAGACTAGCATGGTCAAAATCTTCAAATTAATCATTGTAAAGGTTTTCATAAGGTAATTTTGTTAATGTTGGAAGTGGTAGTGATGGTTATAGTAAAAACGAAGGTATTAATGTTAATGTTAATGTTAATGCTAATAGTAATGGTAATGATAATGGTAATGGTAATAACAATGGTACTGAAGTCGGTAATGAAGGTGGTGATGATGCTAATGTTAATGTTATGTTAATGTTAATGTTAATACTAATGGTACTGAAGTCGGTAAAGACGACGACGACGACGGTGAAGACGGCGGCGGCACGAACCCAATCCCAGCGATGGGTCCTTGCATGCGAGCAGCGTAGAGCACAGTGACGGTTTAAGGAAGAGGCGGTTACCAGGAATGGGGAGGGTATGAAACGGTGCCTAATTAGGGGACTCCGTGAGCACAGGCCCCTAATTAGAATTTCTGTGATGAGCGGGAGAAGGAGCAGAAGACTGACTCATTACGCCTTTATTCATCTATTTTCTTATCTCCTCATTATCGCCAACTCGAAAATTGGCGGTTCGACGCCTGTAAATTCCTCCATTCACATAAAGTGGGTGAACTATGATTACAAGATACTCGTACACTCCTGAAGAAGTTTTAGGAACCATGAACACGAGAGAGAGAAAATATTTTCCTATTCCATCTTCTTCTTCCTCTTTCTTCTCTTCTTCCTACTCTCTCCCTCCTGCTCTTTTTTCTTTTCCTTTTTTACTTTTACGTTTTCTTTGTGCTCAACACGGCGACAATCTTTATATATATATATATATATATATATATATATTATATATATATATATTATATATATATATATATATATATATTATCATGTTCAGGTTAAAACGGGTTATATGGGAATGAGAAGGTGAACACTGATATGAAAGGTTTTTTAATTTCATAATATCCATTATATTCCTATATCATTTCAACAGAGGAAATCCTACGAACATGAATAGAATAGCTGACGTTGTTCAAATGAAAGTCAAAAGTGTATATAAGATGATAACTTATATATATATATATATATATATATATATATATATATGCATATGTATACATATATATGCGTGTGTGTGTATGCATATATATATATAATGTATACACACACACACACATATATATATGTATATATACATATATATATATATATATATATGTATATATATATATATATATATGTCTATGTGAATGTATATATATATATATATATATATATATATATATATATATATATATATATATATATGCGGAAAAACCACCGAGGAAAAGATAAACTGATGATCAAATGTTTTCGTCTATTCAGACATCCTCAGGGTACATAGAAATGAAAAAGGACTCAAGAATATATACACAGAGTACAAGGTCAGGAAGGGAACCGGGAAAGGTTGAGTATATGTATATATATATATATATATATATATATATATATATAAATATATATGTTGTGTGTGTGTGTGTGTGTGTGTGTGTGTGTGTGTGTGTGTGTGTGTGTGTGTGTGTGTGTGTGTGTGTGTGTGTGTGTGTGTGTGTGTGTGTGTGTGTGTGTGTGTGTGTGTGTGCGTGCGTGCGTGTGTGTGTGTGTGTGTGTGCGTGCGCGCGCCCGCGCGCGGATGGGTGTGTTGGTGATTGTGTAGGTGTAGGCGGGTATGTTGTTGATCGTGTGTTTGTGCGCGCGCTCGCGCGAGATCCTCGCTGGCCGAGTGGTTTAGAGCGTCGCTACTTGAGCTCGAGGTTGGAATGAATGGAGGCGGATCGACTCCTGCCGATGGATAGTGAGTTCGTCGTAAGGGAATACTCTACTTCAAAAAGCTCTCCTGAAGTTTTACCGTCCTCCTATTGGAAAGCTACTTCGAGATATGAAACTTAATTGATAATTTGATTATTATATATTAACTTATACATCACTTTCTTTATTAGTATATCTATTTTGTTTCGTTTATTATTTTTTCATTTCTATATTGATCCATTTATCAGTTTCATTGTTTGCGTAAATCACCACAATAACACAAGCAGATTGTTCGAGGACCTTGTCAACCGTGTCCGAGGCCTAGAATCGAACAGAAGATCCTTGAAAAGTTGCGAGCTCTCTCCCCGTTTCCTCGCCTCGTCTAGTCCTTCCGGCCCCCCAACCGAGTTTTTAATGGAAAGGTAAGCACCCCTTCCCTTCACCTCTCCCCCCCCTCCCTCCTCCACCTTCCCCCTAGTAGGGATGGTAATGGGATACCATATTCCTCCCTAAGCTAACCCTAAAACAGCAAGACACGGGTCACGTGACGTCTTTATCCCTCCCTAATTTCTCCCCCCTAACCGGAGGGGGCTTGCCTACCCCTGGGCACCTAACCGGAGACCAGTGGGGGGTTGACATTCACACTCGGGTGGCGCCTAAAGAGAGTCGTCACACGTCCATGTTTCGCATCCATACACCCATTTCGGAGTCTCCGCCCATCACCAAATGCGTACAGGTGAGGCCGTAAGTTCCGCGACGCTTTCTGTTTTACAAATGTGGTATTTGACGGTACGAAAGTTTTTTTTTTACTAAAGGAAATAACAAAACTTAAAGTAGCTTTTATCGGGTC
>NC_134779.1:48012908-48025408 GCF_046742065.1 Oratosquilla oratoria | reverse complement strand
TGATGATGATGATGATGATGATGATGATGATGATGATGATGATGATGATGATGATGATGATGATGATGATGATGATGATGATGATGATGATGGATGATGATGGATGATGATGATGATGATGATGATGATGATGATGATGATGATGATGATGATGATGATGATGATGATGATGATGATGATGATGATGATGATGATGATGATGATGATGATGATGATGATGATGCGACATATAACCAACTCCACCCAAACAGTTTAACCTTGTGTCTGACGGAAGCTATTCTTAGGCCTTCTTAGGCCTTCATAGGACGATTCAATTCGATTCGATTCGCAAACCCCCTCCCTCTCCCCCTCCCCCTTCTATAAGACGATTCGATTCGCCTGAGCTAAAGCAACCACCTCTCACTCACTCCCCCTCCCCCTCCCTTCACTTCCCACTCACTCCTCCCCTCCCAAAACCTTCTCCCCTTTTCTCTCCTACTCCGAACTCCACCTAGTCTTCTTTATCCCTTCCTCCCACTCCTCTTCCCCTCTCCTCAAGCACTCTCTTTCCACCTTACCCACTCTTCTACTTCCTTACCTTCTCCCCTTAATCTCTCCCTTGCCTTTTTCCCTCCTCTTTCCAGCTTCCCTCTCACTACCTTTAGCGAATTCCCTTTCCCTTTTCACTTGCCTATTACTTTCTTTACCCAACTCTCTACTTCTACTTCCCATCTCATAACTCCCTTTCTCTATTCGCCACTCCCCACGCCCTTTTCCTCATTTCCCTTTCTTCCCTCCCTCTAATCCCTTTACACTCCCAATTCCGTACTGCCTTTCTCCTCCTCACTCCCCTCACGTTCTCATCCCCTTCTCCCCATACCCTACTCACTCCACCCTCCCCACTTCACTCCTTAGTTTACACTCCTCTCTACTCCTTCCTTACCCCTCTCTCTACCCCCTCCTCTCCGCTCCCTCCTCCCACTCCTACTTTCCTCCCCACTTTTTCTTCCTAATCTTTCCTACCCACTCCCCAATCCCTTTGTCTTCTCCATATCCCATTCCCTTACCACACTCCGCCTCCACCTCCTCCTCTTTTCTCCCTACTCCCTCCTCCCACTGTAGCCATCTATCACCCCTTTAACCTCACCCCTCTCTTTTCTTCCCCTCCCCCGCCACCCCACCTATCTTATCACCCAATTCCCACTCCAGGCCACCACCCCTCCCCCCACCACTGTATCCATCGCCTGCAACATGAAGCTGAGCCATGCAAGTTGCAATTAACTGGCATGAACCTGTGTTTGCCTTGCATGATCTAGAAGGGGGCGGGGGGAGGGGGAGGGGAAGGGGGCGGCCCAAGCTTTGTTCTTACTGGGAGCCCTGTGGCGTAGAGATCCGGGGGGAAGCGGGGGGGGGAGAGGAAGAGAGAGAGAGAGAGAAAGAGAGAGAGAGAGAAAGAGAGAGAGAGAGAGAGAGAGAGAGAGAGAGAGAGAGAGAGAGAGAGAGAGAGAGAGAGAGAGAGAGAGAGAGAGAGAGAGAGAGAGAGAGAGAGAGAGAGAGAGAGAGAGAGAGAGAAAGTGCGTGTGTGTGTGTGTGTGTGTGTGTGTGTGTGTGTGTGTGTGTGTGTGTGTGTGTGTGTGTGTGTGTGTGTGTGTGTGTGTGTGTGTGTGTGTGTGTGTGTGTGTGTGTGTGTGTGTGTGTGTGTGTGTGTGTGTGTGTGCGCGCGTGTGTGTGTGGTCAGCGGGGCAGGGTGGGAAGTGCCTTTATCTTAGGTCTTAGTGGTAGCCTATGGCGTAGTATTTGGTGGAGAGGATTGAAGGTAGAAGAAATGAAGTGAGGGGCGGAAGAGGAGAGAAGGAGAGGGAGTAGAAGAAAAGTGATATGAGGAGAAGAGGGGACAGAAAGGATGAGAAAATAAAGGTGAGACATAAGAAAGAAGAGAGAAAGGAGGAGTGGAAAGGAAGAAAGGGGAGGGGAAGAGGGGATAGCGAAAAGGGGCCAACGGCGGGAGTGAAAGACGAGGTGGGGGGGGGGGTCAGGGTCGGAGAAATGAAGTAGGCCTCCTTTAATCTGTGTTTTCTCAACCGCCCACTCCACCTCCTCCCACAAGAAAGAATAGATTTGAGGTAGATGAAAGAAAGGAGAGCAAATGAAGTCGAAAAGAAAGAGGCTGAGGGGAGGAGTACCCAAAAGGAAAACAAGGAAAGGAAAGAAGTAGGAAAACTAAGGAGACGGGGAAGAGAATGGAAAGGAAAAGAAGTGTGAATGAAGGGAGAGGGAGAGGTAGGGTGAAAGGATGAATAGGAAGAGGGGAGGATAAAGAGGGTGAAGAAAACCGAATGAAAGGATGGGTGAGGGGGAGGGGAATCAAGGGTGAGAAGGGAGAGTGAGGGAGAGGGGAATAGGATAGGTAAGGGGAAAGCAAAAAGGAAAAGGAAGAGTAGGGGGTTAGAGAGTGTAAGAAGCGACGGGAGGGGTGAGGGAAAAGGCGATAAAGTGGGAAAGGGGTGAGAGGAAAGAGCGAAAAGATAGCGAAAGGAAAGGGAATGACTTTAGGTAAAAGGTCTCTCGATGAAAAATGTGGGAGACGGGAGGGGAAGAGTGAGGGAGTTGGGGAGAAGGAGGAAGAGAGAGGAGGAGGTGAAAAGCTCGGGGTGGGGAAGGAAGACGGTGGGGAAAGGGGAAGGAAGGGGAGGGCAAAGTTGGGGGCTGGGGGGGGGGCAAAGGGCAAGGGGCTGGGGAGAAGCCCAACCAAAGCCATCACCTTTGCCCTATGCGCTCGGACTCTTGGGTCGGGTGTCACTACTATGAATCGGAGAGTATTGCGGGATTCAAACCCATAACTAAGCAAATATCAGATCAGAACGCTTCTGACTGCGCCAACAGTGTAGGTGGGAAAGGATAAGAAAAGGTGGAAGAAGAACAAGGGGAAAGGTGGAGGAGGAAGGGATGGAAAAGGCGAGTAATTGGAATGTAGTGGAAAGTGAGGGATGTGGAGGGTAAAAGTTGAAGGAGAGAAGAGGAAGAGTTAGGTGAAGAAGAGATGAAAAGGGTAGAGGAGGAGGAATGAGAATGGACAAAGTGGAATGAAAAAATTGGCTAGTGGAAGGGTGGGGGAGGAGGAATAAAAGAGGGTGGTGATGGAGAAGGAAAGGGAAATTTGAGGGAAGATGTAAGAGAAGGGCGGTGGAGTAGATAAGGATACGAGAGTGGAAGGGGAAGGGAAATGTTGTGTAAGGAGAGAAGAAAAGGAGGGAGGAAGGGAAGTGACAGGGCGGATGCGGGAGACGAGATGAACGACTGAGAAAGCAGCAGCTAAGAAATGGTCCGGCGAAGGTTGGAGCCGGGAAAGGAAAAAAAAAAAAAAAAAAAAAAAAAAAAAAAAAAAAAAAAAAAAAAAAAAAAAAAAAAAAAAAAAAAAAAAAAAAAAAAAAAAAAAAAAAAAAAAAAAGAGAGAGAGAGAGAGAGAGAGAGAGAGAGAGAGAGAGAGAGAGAGAGAGAGAGAGAGAGAGAGAGAGAGAGAGAGAGAGAGAGAGAGAGAGAGAGAGAGAGAGAGAGAGAGAGAGAGAGAGAGAGAGAGAGAGAGAGAGAGAGAGAGAGAGAGAGAGAGAGAGAGAGAGAGAGAGAGAGAGAGAGAGAGAGAAATGGGGATACTGTATGGACGGGAAGGAAAACACTGGTTGCTAAGAATGGCAAAAAGAAAAGGTTTGTGTATGGAGACGTGAAAGAATGATTGTAGAGGAGGAACTGAACAAGCGGGGAAGTGAAGGGGGGTTTGAGGAAAGGGCCAGAATGTGGAGAAGGGGAGGATAAATGTGAGAGGGTTTGGGCGGAAAGGTAAGACCAGTCACTTGGAAAACAAGGTACCCGTCGACATCTTGACGACTAGGAGAGAATTTTGTGTGTGTTTGTGTGTGTGTGTGTGTGTGTGTGTGTGTGTGTGTGTGTGTGTGTGTGTGTGTGTGTGTGTGTGTGTGTGTGTGTGTGTGTGTGTGTGTGTGTGTGTGTGTGTGTGTGTGTGTGTGTGTGCGCGTGCGTGTGTGTGTGTGTGTGTGTGTGTGTGTTCCCCCTCTCTCTTTCATTCTCTGTGAACACGTTTTTTTTACTACTACTATTACTTCCCCTTCTGTGTGAGTTTTTACAGAAGGATAGAAAAGCCGTTAAACTACAGTTTATAACAACAAATCCTTCTACTCAACCACCTTCTCATTCTCACATCTCTTTCATCCAGTCCTCCTAACCCCCTTATCTCTCTTTCCCTCCTCTTCCTCATTCCCCTAACTCTATTTTCTTATTCCTCAATTTACTCCTCATCCTCTTCTTACTTTTCCTCTAGCTTCTTCGCTTCCACATCCTTCTCCTCCTCCAACTCCTTTTCTTACTTTTTCTTCTCCTCTTCCTCTTCTTCCGAATTCTCTTTGAATTCCCGCTCTTCCTACTATTTTTTTTCTCCTTCACTCTCCCTTCCACCCACTCCTTTCCAGCTCCTCCTTGTCCTCCCACTCCTCCTTGTCCTCCCACTCCTCCTTGTCCTCCCACTCCTCCATGTCCTCCCACTCCTCCTTGTCCTCCCACTCCTCCTTGTCCTCCCACTCCTCCTTGTCCTCCCACTCCTCCTTGTCCTCCCACTCCTCCTTGTCCTCCCACTCCTCCTTGTCCTCCCACTCCTCCTTGTCCTCCCACTCCTCCCTCGACGATTTTCCTTATCAAGAGTTCCAAGTTACCTTTCAAGAAGCAACGAACCGCTTCACTTCCCTCTCGGGAGAGAGAGAGAGGGGAGGGAGAGAGGGGAGGGAGAGAGGGGAGGGAGGGAGAGAGGGGAGTGGGAGTGGGAGTGGGATGGGGATGCTCCCTTCAAAGGAGTTCTTACTCACAGAAACGTTTTCAGGTCGAGACGTTTCCATCTTCTCTTCGTCTTCTTTTTCCTCCAAGTGCTCCACCGTATGATGCTCCTCCACTTATTTCTACCACTTCTCTTATCCCACTTTCTGTCCTCCTCCTCTCCTCTTTTCCCTTCTCCTCCCCTCCTCCTCCCTTCCTCCTTCCCCTTCTCCTCCCCCTCCTCCTCCTCCCTCTTCTTTCTCTTCCTCCTTTCCTCCTCCTCGTTTTTTTATTTCTCTTCCTTTTTTATTCCTCTTCCTTTTTATCTTCCTTATCCACTCTTTCCTTCTTTCCCCCCTTCTCAACCTTTTGTCTTTCTCCTTCACCTACTTTCTTCTCTTTTCCTTTTTTTTGTTATCTCATTTTTATTCATTCCGAGGAAATTTTCACGAGTGAACAGATTGTATATTGATAGACTTTGAAATCATAACCTCACCACACCGATGAATGTATCTAGTAATTGAGATGGACACCTAAACTAGCGATAAATGTAACCAAACTGCTTAATGACACGAGTCTCCAAACGTTCTCCTCGACTGAATGAAATTGCAGAAGAATAAATATAAGAGTCGACCATAGACTCCAAAGGAGTCAAACAGGCCAGGTTTAGCCCTCTGACCTCTATATTGGTCCCCCAGAATGGGGTCGCCAACCGGTAGCAAGAAAACGAGTATGAGTCGAATATGAAGACGAATGAAGACGTATAAGAACATAAGAATGAAGGAGACTGTGAGAGACCATAAGGCCTACACTAGGCAGCTCCGTATCCATCACCACCTGTCATCCCCATCCATAAAGTTGTCTAATCGTTTCTTAAAACAACTGATAGTTTCAGCGCTTACTACATGGGTACTATGTCTCGAATAAAGACGCCAGAAGCTCTTAAAATATTTCTTGACAACCATTCCCCTTTCCTTCTTCGAAGGATCAAGAGGAATCTGTTAATGAGAAAGTTACAATATAGGGACAAGAAGGAAATATAGAAATTTGGTCAGTATGGTGTTGACTGATATGCTTTGTGTCGCATGTTAGATTTGAGTCCCTTAGTTGAATAAAATAATCTTCGATAAAACAAGTAGATTGAGGAAGTCAGAACCTCTTAGTATCGAGAGGTGGGGGAAGGGGGGGCGGGGATAGATAAAAGGGTCAGACGTAAGCAAGGAGAAAAAAGATAAATGACGGGATAGTCGAGAAAGAATATAATACCCTTTCCTACCAAGAAGGGTACCATGGAGATGAACATTGTACATACTATATAATAAATAGCACACACTACGTTATATGCCATATGTAATACTTAATACATAATATATGATACGTAATACGTTATATATAACACATCATACTTGATATGTAATGTATACGTAATGCATAATACTTAGTACGTATTATGTTAAATATGAGTAAAACGCAAAACGGGAGGCATAAAGCGTAATGCGCATTAAGCAACATGTAATACGCAATATACAATATGCATTACAGTATGCAGTAAGCAATATGTAATACGTAATACACAATACACCATACACAATGCACAATACACAATACATGACATATAATACATAATGCATAATACATAATATCTAACACATTGTATATTATATATCACATATATATCCTTGCATACTATATATCTTTTATTGTACACTACATACGATCTACTGCAGAATTACCATATACATTATACATCAAACGCAACTGAATGGAAAGCGGCACTCGATACGGGATACATAACAACGTGGATCAAAAAGTGGGGACTACACAGGGCACAGGAATAAAAAAATATATCTTCAAAGGAACTGAAAAGAGTTTTTCTCTCTTTGTAGCTTAGATGTAGTACGAGGGCCCATGAGAGGTGCGTAGGCAGTAAGTAAGAGTTCAAGAGCTCAAGAGGTACCGGGAATGATTTGAGAGCGAGGCAGAAGCTCTTAGTCTGTATTGGGAGCCGAGCTCAAAAAAAAAAAAAAAAAAAAAAAAAAAAAAAAAAAAATGGTGATGGTGGAATTAGAAATATTAGTTGGGTTGAAGTGAAAGGATCCTATCATCTACTATATTAATTTCTTGGCTACTGAGTGGTTGCTACGGAAATGAATGAAATAGGTTAGTGCTAAAGATAATAGAAATAAAGCACCAACTAATGTGGAAAGGATACAGAGAGAAAGGTTATATAAGGTAACCTGGTTGTAGTTGGGGAAGACGGGAAAGCTCTACCGGTACAGATGACATAAACACAAAGAATTCCTCCCCTTCCTTACAGAGGAAATTTCGACAACAACGATGAGGTGGGCCAGTATTTTGTGTGCCCCCTTTAAGTCTTCAAGCATCTAGGATTCATTTTCAGTCCATGTAGAGACCTTTTGTTAAAAATAAATAAATGAATAAAAATGTCTTCTCTTTACTGGGGGTAAAACACTTGGAGTGTTTAGGCTATCGCAACCAAATGTAAAAACCTTACGTTCTGAGGCACTTCGCAATGTCCAAAGCACACACCTCGTAATATGTCATTTGCTTCCTAAAGTTGGTCTTCCAGGCAATTAAAATTCCCAGGGTAATAATAGAATTAAACACGGGTTTGCATTGTGCAAAGCAAAATCTAAGTCAACCAAGTACTCGACAAGCGTTGTTATCTTCAGAAGGAAATACTCAGAAATTATGTGCACACTTAACATTAGCGAATATGATGTCACTGTGGTAATAAAAGAACCCCCAATTCCCCAATATATATATATATATATATATATATATATATATATACATATGTGTGTGTGTGTGTGTGTGTGTGTGTGTGTGTGTGTGTGTGTGTGTGTGTGTGTGTGTGTGTGTGTGTGTGTGTGTGTCACGACCAACCTAAGGGCTAGGCTATATCGCGACAAAGAAAAAAACGAGTGTGGGCTTGGGTAGTTCAAACGAGGGGTTCAGAGAATGTCAGGTAGGTTAATCAAACTCTTTGTTTAGATTATTGATTTTTACAATGTTAAAAACACATACAACAAACATGTACAAAAAAAGACGAAAATAAATTTAGAATGGCAAAGAGTAAAATATCATGACGTGAATCTTAAATATTATCAAAGCATAAAAATATTACATATATCACATAAACATAATTGGATATTTGAACGGTTACCCGGTTAGCTCAATTTGTGGAGGATTCATACACAAGAACTGGAGATGTGAACTGAAGAGTCATGATTATGGTTGATAGAAGACTCAGCATTGTGAATAGTATAGAATGATCATGGTGTCCTTGTCATGTCTTTACATAATCATGTAAATAATATCATAATTAACATTATATTTGATTATATGTAGAATAGATACAAACGTACCTAATGTAGAAAAGTAAATTTTGAACTTCTCGTCAGACCACGGACGTTACTGATAAGTTCGTTTATTACGTATAGTTTAAACAGGCATGCGATTTACGTAGTGGAGGACTGAGAGCGGAAGAAGTAGGAACAACGATTTACATGAACATTGTTTTTTTTTTGTGTAAAAGGACTCAAGCGTCCTCAACAAATTTCATAAGTGACGTCATGACCAAGAGAGTATATAAACTCTTCAGAAGAATACGCAAGAGAGAGTTAAGAAGTAGAGTCAAGCTAAGAAAGGAGTAATGAAGGTGGCTGAGAAGAAAAGACCTTAAGGGTCCTACTTTACCCCCAAGACTGAACCATGACGTACGTCTCATCTTCAAGACTTCACGACATCGTGGAAGTCATTCCTTCGGCCCCGTAGCTGACTAAAGACGTACGTCTCGTCTGCTTCTTCTTGTCTCTGCTTTCTCTTGTCTCTGCTTTCTCTTATCTCTGCTTTATCTTGTCTCTGCTTTATCTTGTCTCTGCTTTATCTTGCCCCTGCTTAATCCTCTCTTTTTTTTATCTTGTCTCTTTTATTTTTTATCTTGTCTCTGCTTTATTTTGTCTCTGCTTTATCTTGCCCCTGCTTAATCTTGTCTCTGCTTTATCTTGCCCCTGCTTAATCTTGTCTCTGCTTTATCTTGCCTCTTTTTTTATCTTGTCTCTTTTATTTTTTATCTTGTCCCTGCTTTATCTTGTCTCTTTTTTCATCCTGTCTCTGCTTTATCTTGTCTCTGTTTTATTTTGTCTCTGCTTTATCATGTTTCTCTCATCCAGTCCGCTTTTTATAGTCCGTGAGTAGCTAGAACGTAATTTCCATACCAAAACGTAAGGTGGTTTGTGTTCTGCCCAATGAGCGAACGAACGCACTCTGGCCAGCCGGTGATGAATACGTTTTGGGTTGCTGACGTCTTTGGAGCAACGATTTGAGATAAGTGCATAGCAATAATGAAGCCATGTACTGTACAAGTAAATATTATTTACTACAAAGGTATATTTCCATTTTATCTGTATATATGACTTTGATTATCATAAAATGACTAAACTTACATTTTATTCGCGCATGAGCATGCGTGTGTATATGCATGTTTTGTGTGTGTGTGTATTCACCACCATGGTCTTTGGATCACGTGCTGGACTCGTGATCGACAGCTATTTCCCCTTCGGAAGAGAGCTCAGAGCTCGTGTGTGTGTGTGTGTGTGTGTGTGTGTGTGTGTGTGTGTGTGTGTGTGTGTGTGTGTGTGTGTGTGTGTGTGTGTGTGTGTGTGTGTGTGTGTGTGTGTTTGTATGTGTGTGTGTGTGTGTGTGTTTGTATGTGTGTGTGTGTGTGTGTGTGTGTGTGTGTGTGTGTGTGTGTGTGTGTGTGTGTGTGTGTGTGTGTGTGTGTGTGTGTATGTGTGTTGGTGTGTGTGTGTGTGTGTGTGTTTGTGTGTGTGTGTGTGCGCTCATGTAGAGGTTCTTTATCGACCGGAGAGGGGTGAGAAGAATCGTGGGAGGGTTGGATATGTTGGGGTTGGGGAAGTTGGTTTCAGGGAAAGTGGAAAATCGAGGGGGTCTTGTGTCTCTCACTGCCTTCTGTTCCCATGCCGGCGATGCTCCTTTGTCATCTGCTTTACACTCTTTTTGTTCAAGACCTTCGTGATACCTTCGATTTTTTTTTTCATTACCCTCCTCCTCCTCCTCCTCCCCCTCCTCCTCCTCCTCCTCCTCCTCCTCCTACCCTTCATTATTATAAGAAGTGAAATGCTGATGTGCATGAAGACGTGTTTTAACTTTTCTTTCTGAAAGTCTAAGACCTGGGCAGATAAAAATATATATATATATATATGAGAATTCTGGTATTTCCTTGTGGAATAATATGAAAATGGTCCTTTTGTTTCAAACTTTTGAAGTCAAATAAACATCCATAATCAATACCTATCTCTTTCTATATCGGATGGGTTCTAGGGACACTAATGAAATAACATGGCGATAGCTGGAATGAAAAGATGAGTACCACCCAGCATGGAAGGGATAAATCAAGGTCGACTCTAATCCACCTGAAAACCTGAGTCTGCCACAAACACGAATAGAATAGCCAGGCGGGAGCTAAATTGAAAAGTAAAGTGACAACCGGTACATATTTTTTTTTTTTTTTTTTTTTTTTTTTTTACTTTCTGGGGTGGAAGTAAAATGGTTATTTGATTTTAGAATCATTAAACTTGAGTCCTGAACGTGGAGGCAAGGGGATCCTCCTGATGGCCCCTTCCCGTCACGTGACCTGTGACGCAATAGGTCTCTGGCCATCAGCTGTTCCTGCCTAATTTCGCTGAGGACGCTCCACATTGCCAGATGGCGCGGTCCTCCTGGTCAAATCAGATGGTTACCCGCCACCACTTGTCCTTGCCATCTTGTTCCCACTTCCTCTTTTTTTTTTTCTATTTTTTTTTTTTTACATTGTTTTAAAATTATTGTTCTTTTCGTCTTGTTTTTTCATTTTTTATTTTGTTTTCTTTATTGTTATTGACCTTTTCTTTTCTTCATTTTCTTCGTTTTAGTTGTATTTTCTTTCTATTTTTAAGTTCAACTTCTTATTTTTTCTACTTTTCTTCTTATATCTCTTTTTTTCTCAAAATTCTTAGCCTCCTTTTTCCACCACGTTTATTCTTTTTAAACCTTAAACTTCTTTTCGTTTCCTTTGCTTTTGATGCTCTTCATATTCATCCCTCTTCTTTTCAAAATCCTAAGTTCTCGTCTCTTATTTCTCCGCTGTTTTCCCATTCTCTTTTTATTCTCTTTACTGCATTCCCTCTCCATTCTCTTCTTGTCTTCTCATCCTGTTCCTCTCATTTGTCTTCTTTTCTATCAACTCCTCAGCTTCGCCTCTTCACATTTCACTTTCCTCCTCCTTTCTCTATCCTCTTCTTCCTCTACATACTCCTATTTCTCCGCACCCTCTTCTTCGTCCTCCTCCTCCTCCTCTACCTCCTTTTCCTTCTTCCACTCGTTTTTCGTCTTTCTCCTCTTCCTCCTCCTCTTCTTCCTCTCCCTCTTTTTCCTCCTCTTTCTCCTTTTTTCCCTCCTCCTAATTTTCCTACATCTCCTACTCTTCCTCCTCCTCCTCCTCCTGCTGCTCCTCCTCCCCCTCCTCCTCCTCGTGGTGATTGGACTTGCCTTGCTGGGCGCTGTTAATGAAGAACTTGGGATGATCTCTCCCTTTCTTTTCACTTCCCCCCTTCATTCTCCTCCTCCTCTTTATCCCTACTCACGCGATGAATTTTTTCTCCTCTTTTCTTTTATCTTCCTACTCATCTCTCCTCCTCTCCTTCCTAACCGTACTCCATGTCTTCCTCATCATTGTTTTCTTTTCTTATAACAAATACATATTAAGAATTCTTCTTTCTATTCTTCCTTTCTTCTTTTCTTTAATCGTTTCTTTGTCTTCCTTAACTTCTTATTGTCATCTTATTTTTCCCCTTTTTCCAACTTATTTTCCAGTTTTTCTTTGTTGAAATTGATCATCATTCTTGACTGAGTTAAGGTTTAGTTTCCAATCACAAAAAAAAACTACCTAACCCTGGTTTGAAGGGGGTGACCCCAAATTCCCTTTAAGTTTCCCCAAAAAAGAAGAAAATTGCATAAAAATATTATGTAGTCGATAAATTGTACGTGGTGTTTCACCACCTGACCTCTCCTTCAACCAGCTGACTACCTTAACACCTTAGCACAAGGTCACTACCGTCAACTTTCTCACCATCTGAGTCCCATCTGGCCAGTATTTGATTACTTAACCTGTTCTTATCTAAAGTCTTCATTCTGCTTATGGTCAAACGATTTTGTTTAGGTGAAGAATTCCCCTAGAAGTGAATCCCTTATCTTACGGTGGGTTGCATGAAATATTTCATTCTGGCAGACACCGGGCGAAGGAATGGTTCCCTATCCTCCCTCGACCCGTGGAATAATTTGAACAGTAAGCCCTTAATGTCTTGCTATTATATTTCATTTTACTTTGTTGTATTTCATTTCATTTCATTCTATTTCATTCTATTTCATTTTATTTCATTTTATTCTATTTCACTTTGTTTCATTCTATTTCATTCTGTTTCATTCTGTTTCATTCTATTTCATTCTATTTCATTCTATTTCATTCTATTTCATTCTATTTCATTCTATTTCATTCTATTTCATTTTATTTCATTCTATTTCATTTTATTTCATTTTATTTCATTTTATTTCATTTTATTTCATTTTATTTCATTTTATTTAATTTTATTTAATTTTATTTAATTTAATTTAATTTAATT
>NC_134779.1:48005408-48007908 GCF_046742065.1 Oratosquilla oratoria | reverse complement strand
ATTCTTACTATTTTACCAATGTGTGTTATTTTTATGTATCATATATTTGTCATCATGTATTATGTACTATGTTTTGTATTCATATTTGTATGTTCGTATGTTGGTGCAAACTGCACCATTAATATATGCCACCTTTTGTATGTTATCAAAATTGTAAGAATACCTATCACAAGTCACACATACATCAGTTAGCTCTCAAACTCATTCTACCAAGGGAACGGCTGATTAACTATGTGACGTCAGAGCCGGCTTATTTCAGAGCAGTTAGTCCTAAGTGCCTTGTCACACAATTCCGATCAGTTTGCACGTGCCTTCGACCAAGGAAACCTCTGATTGACTATGTGACGTCAGAGCCGGGTTTCTGAAACTGAGTAGTTTAGATCCTCCCCATTCCTTGTTGTCACGTATACAACTTCCGATTGACGACTATATAAGCGCACTCATTCCCTTCACCGTCGTTATTTCCTATGAATTCGTTCTCTTGACAGAACCAAACTCTGGTTAGGTTAGACTCATAAGAAGACATGTTTGGAATGATCAGCCATATAACCCTTCTTCTCAATTAAGGTTTTATTCTTATCGTAAATATCACATATATACCATTCTTTTATGTGTTAATAATTTTCATATATATTTACCTGTCTATTTTATGTTTATATATGGCAATATATTCATATTACTTAAACTTCACATTTGATTATATATATATATATATATATATATATATATATATATATATGAAGACATCCTGACAGGTTGTAAGAAGTAGAGGGAAACACACAAGTAGAACAGGAGTTTATTCCTTGACTAGTTTCGCACAGTGATGCTTCTTCAGAAAGAATGGTTTGCATTACAGAATAACTGATATTAAATACAAAAAATATTAGGAGAAAGAGGGTATAAGGGAAGGTCACTTCCTATTCATGGTGGCACGAAATCGTGCGGGTTGGTCGGACTGGCGCTCCGTGTGGTGCTATGAGTGAACAGATGTCCTGTTGTTTTCCACTCTGTTGCTGCATGTAGTGCTGTTATCTTTGATAATTTAATATCTCCTATTCTATTATTTGTGCATTTATTTGTGGCTATGTATATGGCTTCTACCATTTTCCTCTGTTTCTTACTGAGGTTGTTGTGTAATACATCAGCTTCATCCCATTTTGGTAGGTGCCCTTTTTCATCTATATGGTTCACGAACGCGCTGGTTTCACGGTGGTGACGGACATCGGCTCTGTGTTCTTTGAGTCTTGTTGGCAAACTCCTATATGTTTCTCCAATATAAACATTATCACAACCTGAGCAAGGGATTCTATAAACTAAACTGTTGGTATTATTATTTTCCATCTTTGGTTTAATGATGCACCGATTTTCTTTCCTGCGTCACATGAGAAACGGATGTTAGAGTGCCTTAATTCTTTACTTAGTGTGCAGGCCAAATCAGAAGTGGGAACTACTACGTAATTAATGTTGTTTTCTTCCTTGTTATTTCTCTCCCTTACAGCTTTGACCTTCTTCAAGGTGGACGAGAGAAGTGTGTGTGTGTGTGTGTGTGTGTGTGTGTGTGTGTGTGTGTGTGTGTTTGTGTTTGTGTGTATGTATGTATTAAGATAGCTGTGTACTAGTTCCTCACCTAGATAGAAGTCATTAAAGTTTACCGCACCGTTAATTTGTAGAAGTATCCCTTGGCAATAGAAAGAAGAACCTCTTTGGTACAGATCTTCAACAAAACTGAAGCTTCCTCAAAACTATTGGATATATGTACCAAGGTGTCCCTTTTCTTTTGCCCGGTGGATAAATCTACAGACAAATCCACAGTGTGGGAATGGGTTCGTCCTTTGGTGTCCTATTTGCCAACTTTTTCATGGTGATGATGGAAAAGGTGGTCTTTGGTACCATCATAAAGCCTCACTTATACTCTTGTTATGTAAATATGTCTTTTTCGTCCTTGTGAGGGGCTAAAGGTAATACGAAGGCCTGAAGATTAAGCTACAACGTGTCCCAGGCTAAATCTTCATAGTACGATAAACAGACAATTCTTTTAATTTGATGTCAAGGTTGAATCATTCAAGGATTTAAGATTAGAGTCTACGCCAAGTCCATCAACCCTGGACGCTACTTCAACTGGACCAGTGAATGCTCAAATCCCTACCAAAGGTCAAACATAGACGCCTACGTCAGAAGAGTCATTACGGACTGTAGTGTCTTGAGCCAAACTCACTCTGAGCTAGACAGTACGACACATGTCCTGATCAACAATGAGTTCCCTGATAGAGAGTTGCAAAACGCGATCAAAAAGCTCCTGGCCAGATGGTTCCAAACCACAGCTGAAAGCACAGAAGGAGGAGAAACATTAACAATTCACTTCAAGAACACCATGTCCTCATCAGCAGAAACGTAAAAGCACCAACAAAAATGACTAAATACTTTTGGTCATTTATGTCGAAAACATAAAAACATCTCAACATCTCATAAACAACCCCAACCAGAGAACTTCGGTTTTTCA
>NC_134779.1:47995408-47997908 GCF_046742065.1 Oratosquilla oratoria | reverse complement strand
GAGGAGGAGGAGGAGGAGGAGGAGGAGGAGGAGGGAGGAGCAGTGGAACGGAATATGAGGAGGAAGAAGTAGGTGAAGGAGGGAGAAGATTGAAGGAGTACGTGGTAAGAGGAGGGAAGGAGTAGGGGAAGTAGGAAAGTAGGAGGACCAATAATAGTAGGAGGAGGAGAAGAAGGAACAATTGTGGTGGTCGCATTAATAGTGAGAGGAGGAGGCATTGGTGAAAGAGGAGATAAAGAAGGTGAAGGAGGACGAGGAGAAAGAGGAGAGATATGAGAGAGGTGAGGCTGTGGGTGGGGGGTGGCTGTGATGGCTTTAATGTGAGAAACAGCAACAAGGAGAGAATGTTATCAAGAAGAAGATTATAAAGGGCTTAATGTGGAGGGTGTAGGTGTAGATAACGAAATGGTAATAGATACAGTATAATCAATTCTTACGTTTTGTTTCAGCGAATACGAGGGCCCAGGGTTCCCAAATTTCGTGTGTACATGAGAACTCAGGGCTTATACTGCAAGAGAAACCAATTCACTCGAATCACGGGCTTAGCACTGACGAGTACGCAGTATAGGATCACGATAAATATAAAATCAGTGTTATTAGTATGTATGTTTTCACTCATAAATATGATTGGTAGCTCTGATTACGAAATCAGACCGATATGACTGTGGGAATGTTTGGGTGGATTGTAGAATGACATTGATAAACGCATGAATAATAATAAATACGGAGTAATATATTAATTGAAATAATACACAAACAACCAGAAGATATCTATGTGCCTCTTCGCGATGAAACATTCATAAATTTATTCGGCCAAGTAATGAACCTCAGGCTGAGCTGTTAGTATCAGTGAATAGCCCGGTCGTTCTGCAGTGGGCTGTTAAGGTGAAAGCTTACACTTTGAATTTATTCTATTGCGTTTTAATTTGTTTATTGTTATTACTTAAGTATGCGGCGATAATTCAACAGTCTATCCTTGAGAACAACACTGTCCCGAGTTTCAGTTGAATAAAGGCGTAAGCAGTACTCTGAAATACGAGCCCGTTAAGTATTATTATTTTATTTTATTTTTATTTATTTATTTATTCATTTATTTATTACTTAATCAGTTTATCTATTTCACTGCTTAATTCTTTACTCTCTCCATTTAACCTCGGTATGGACCAAAAGGTCTCTTTTCAGCTACATGCTTCGCTAATGTAATCCATTGCAACATAGCGTTTTTCTTCTTCAGGCTGCGTGATCGCGTTAGGACACACACGTGCCCTCCTCCACCTGTTGATCTGAGTCTAGCGAAGAGTTTGGGAAAGAGGGGGACGGGGAGAGGAGGGGGCGGAGGAGATTTCGGATCCTTCCGAAGTAAACTCCAACTCGGGTTAGATAGAGTGAAAAGTCTTATCGACAGCGAATGGCTAACAGAAAGCGATGGTCGGCCGAGCTGAGCGGATTCTTTGGTCTAAGTGCGAGGACGTGAGAGTGCGAGGGAGTGAGGGTATGAGGACGTGAGAATGCGTGGACGGGAGAGTACGAGAACGTGAGAGAGCAAGGACGTGAGAGTACAATTATATGAGAGTGTCAGGAAATAATAATGTAAGTGTGAGGACATGATGCGTAGTCAAGAATGTGCAAGTGTGAAGACATTATGCGATGTAGGAGACCGTGAGGACGTGAGAGTTCGAGAATGTACGAGTGTGAGGATATGAAAATGCAGGGACGTGAGAGAGCAAAGTGAGTGAGTGTCAAAACATAGAGACGTGAGAAGGGTAAGTGACAGAGAGAGTTTCAGGGTTCTAACGAGAGTAGAAGGGCTCGTTTGAGATCAAGTGGGCTAGGTTCGTGTGGCGTGTTATGTTCGTTCCTACCTCGCATGCAGAAGGTCCGAGTTTGAGTCTAGTAACTACCGTTATCTTTCCAAGTAGGCTTTTCACTGATAACAACAACAACAATAGTGATCACAATGATAACTATAACAATAATAATGACATTGTTGTTGCAAGAGACACATTTTCAAGCCTCAAGAGAAACGTGAGGTTAAACGTTACTTAGTCTTCAAGAAATTTAATGACACAATCACACGAAACAGAAAAACTCGGCCACGGAAGGAAACTTCAATCGCTAGAAAGGTTAGGGCAAATAATGATGTGATTATCGTCCTATTATTTCGACCGGGATTGGTTCGTAACTCTTTCACTTCTTGAAATGTTCTCCTCGGCTGATTAGAATCGCCTGATTACACCCGTAATGAGCGTCCGCGTCGTTAATGGAAACGAAAGAGTTGATATCGGTTGACGGAAAGATTACGAAACGTTTTATAGGGAGTGGCACAGTGGAAGGTGCCAAAAGAAATGAGCGTTTTTGGTACTGAGAGGGAGAGGCTGCCACCAAGACAAATGAAATACTCATGGAAAAAAATAGCCATCAGTAGCAATAAACAATAAATGAAGTCAAAGAATGAACACTTTTGAAATAGAGATGAATTATATACCTTAGTGATAGACAG
>NC_134779.1:47987908-47990408 GCF_046742065.1 Oratosquilla oratoria | reverse complement strand
TCTCTTTTTCTTTTTCTTTCTTCTTTTCTTTTTCATCTTTCTTTCTTCTTTTTTCATCTCTCTTCTTCTTCTTTTTCACATCTTCTTCTTCTTTCTTTTCTTCTCTCTTTCTTCTTCTTCGTCTCTTCTTTCTTCTTTCTTCGTCTCTCTTTTCTTTTCCATCTCTTTCTTTTTCTTTTCTTTTCTTTCTTTTTCTTTTCTTTTTTCATTTTTCTTTTTCTTTTTCTTTTTCTTTTTCTTTTCTTTTTCTTTTTTTCTTTTCTTTTCCATCTTCTTTATTTTCTTTTTCATCTCTCTTTTCTTTTCCATCTTTCTTTTTCTTTTCTTTTCCATCTTTCTTTTTCTTTTCTTTTCCATCTTTCTTTTTCTTTTCTTTTCCATCTCTTTCTTTTTCTTTTCTTTTCCATCTTTCTTTTTCTTTTCTTTTCCATCTTTCTTTTTCTTTTCTTTTCCATCTCTTTCTTTTTCTTTTCCATCTCTTTCTTTTTCTTTTCTTTTCCATCTCTTTCTTTTTCTTTTCTTTTCCATCTCTTTCTTTTCTTTTCCATCTCTTTCTTTCTTTTCTTTTCCATCTTTCTTTTTCTTCTTTATTTTCTTTTTCTTTTCTTCACTCTTCTTCCTCTCTTTCTTCATGTCATACCTTCCATTTTCTCCCTTCCCTTTCCTTACATTTCTTCCTATAACTCCTTTCCCCTTCTATATCCCCTCCTCCCTCCCTCATTCCTTCTTTTTTTTCTTTTTCCTACTCTTCCTCTCTCTCTCCCTCTTTCCTACACTTCCTCTCTCTCTCCCTCACTCACCATTTTTTTCAACCCCTATTCATCTCCATTCCTTACATTCCTTCATCTCCTCCTCTCTATGACCCTATACTTCCCCTATTCTTCCTTCCTCCTCCCTCTTCCCTCCTCTATCCTCCATAATCCCTAACCACTCCTCCTCGTCCCTCCTTCCTCCTTCCTCTTTCCCCCTCTTTCGTTCTCCCTCCTCCCTCTTTTCTCCTCCCCCTCCCCCTCCTTCTCCCTCTCCCCTCCTCCCTCTTCCCACGTCCCTCCTCTCAACTCCCTCTTCTTTCCCTCCCTGCTCCTCCTCCCTCATCCATCTTCCCACGTCCCTCCTCCCTCTTTCCTCATCCATCCTCCCACGCCCCTCCTCGCTCTTCCCTCCTCCCACGTCCCTCCCCCTCCTCCCTTCTCCATCCTCCTTCGTCCTTCCCCCCCCCTTCCTCCCTCGTCTCTCTTCTACCCACGCCCCTCCTCCATCTCTCCTTCCTCCCTCCTCACTCCTCCCCCTTCCTCCTCCTTCCTCCCTCCTCCTTCCTCCCTCCTCCCTCCTCCTTCTGCCTTCCTCCCTCCTCCCTCCTCTCTTCTCCTTCCTCCCTCCTCTATAACCCTTAATCCTTCCTCCCTCCTCACTCCTCCCTATTCCCTTCTCCCACGTAACCTTTTCTCTGTCTCCGGAAAGCAATGGACTCGGTTGAGTGCTGATGTTGTGGTGCTGCTGCTGCTGCTGCTGCTACTGGCTTGTCTTGTCTTTTCCGCGCCTTTCATTTGCATTCTATTCCTACTAAGGCCTCGGGACCAGGAACCGTCGTGGTGGTGATGGTGGGCAGGAGGAGAGGGTAGGCAGAGGTGGAGCAGGTGGAGGATGTAGTAATGGTAGAGGAGGTGAAGAGGAGTAGGAGATGAATAAAGAAAAAAAGGAGGAGGACGAAGAAGGCGAGAGAAAAGAACAGCACGTGGAGAAGGAGGATGAAGGGAAGAAGAAGAGAACATATGAGAAAAGCAAGGGAAGAGAAGGAGAAAGGATAGGAGGAATAGGAGGAAGAACAGGAGTAGCAACAGGAAGGGAGAGAGAGAGAGAGAGAGAGAGAGAGAGAGAGAGGAGGAGGAGGAGGAGTAGTAGTAGAAGAAGTAGTAGTAGGAGTAGTAGTAGGAGTAGTAGTAGCAGAAGTAGTAGTAGAAGGAGTAGTAGTAGTAGAAGGAGTAGTAGGAGTAGAAGAAGTAGTAGTAGTATGAGTAGGAGTAGTAGTAGAAGGAGTAGTAGTAGTAGGAGTAGTAGTAGTAGGAGTAGTAGTAGTAGGAGTAGTAGTAGGAGTAGTAGTAGTAGTAGTAGTAGTAGTAGTAGTAGTAGTAGTAGTAGTAGTAGTAGTAGTAGTAGTAGTAGTAGTAGTAGTAGGAGGAGGAGGAGGAGGAGGAGGAGGAGGAGTAGTAGTAGTAGTAGTAGTAGTAGTAGTAGTAGTAGTAGTAGTAGTAGTAGTAGTAGTATAGTAGTAGTATAGTAGTAGTATAGTAGTAGTATAGTAGTAGTAGTAGTAGTAGTAGTAGTAGTAGTAGTAGTAGTAGTAGTAGTAGTAGTAGTAGTAGTAGTAGTAATAATAATAATAATAATAATAATAATGGGAGGAGTAGAAAGAGGAATAGAAAGAGGAGTAGAAGGAGGAGTAGGCTGAGGAGTGGGTGGAGTTTATGGAAAAGAACGAGAAAGAAAGGAAAGCGGAATG
>NC_134779.1:47977908-47982908 GCF_046742065.1 Oratosquilla oratoria | reverse complement strand
CACTCATCTTTGTCACAGCCACACACATCAAAACACCCAAACCTTAAGGATCTGGTTGGATAACTACTCCCAGAATCTGGTAAGCCTCGATTTCTTGTAGAAATTTACCCTTTAGTGCTGCAGAGAGCAGGATGCCTAGTCCCATCCTCCGTCCCATTTTAGTCGCCTTTTACGACCCAAGAGGAAAAATTGGTAGTAGTGTTCTTTCCTCCCCTACCACAGTGATAGGCAAAAATGGAAATATCTATTCTGAGGAGTGGTACAGGATAGTATTTAGAATGGGGGCACAGTATACCGGAGGGACAGTTACAGTACAATAAAGTGATATTATTTCTCTATGAGTAGATTGTTCCTCTAACACAGACAAAATTATGTGCGACTCTGGTCCCTAGGGGTACCCTATATAGATCCTAAAATATCAGCTGCATGATACTGAGAAGATTCTTACAGTACAATAATATGCATCCAATACCTCAGACGGTATATACATATATATATATGGAAATAGACTCATCCACTGGGATTCGAACCCTTGCCTAGGCGGCTTACGTCTTATAACGCAAAGGCCTTACTGACCATGCTATCACGACCCTTAAAACGAAACGACTTGGTTCACGGTCCAGTCATTCCGCCAAGGGCACTCGGACAGAACATGCTACGTAATGTATTTCATCGAATCCTTTATGCAGGTTAGTCTTCCGACAAGTGTTTTTATCATTTGACAATATATATATATATATATATATATATATATATATATATATATACATATATATCATATATATATACATATTTATATATATACACATATATATATACATATATATATATACATATATATATATACATATATATATACATATATATATACATATATATATATACATATATATATATATATATACATATATTTATATATATATATACATGTGTGTGTGTGTGTGTATTTGTATGTATGTATATATGTATGTATGTATGTATGTATGTATGTATGTATGTACATATGCTGGTGTTTTATTTAAACCAAAAATGGATGAACAGAATTCAGTGTTTAATCTACGTAAGCGAACAACTTTAACATTTGGTTTTGAAAAATATCCTATTCAACATTATCATAATAAAGGTGCGCACACCATCGGAGCTGTGGGAAGTGTGTTTTGCGAAATAACCTATGAATTCGCTTATGTTCCCTCTCGGCTTGGTTACCCACTCTAATTCTTTTCCTGACTTCCACGCTCTGATAGAATGCAGCTACGAATGTACATGAATTAATAACGGTGACTATATATCTACTTATCTATTTATCTTACTATTTTATTTTATTTTATTTTATTCTATAATATTTTACTTTTTTTTTTTTTATCTTGTTTTATTTTATTTTATAGTTTTGCTTGTCTAACAGCAAACTATTTTATTCATCTTATCGAGGAGGTAAGGTATCAATATGAAGATATAACCAACTCTGACGAAAACACATGGGAAGATAACACAAAAGCTGCATCATTTCGCACGGGATAGGCAGGTTCTGCACTGAACCATTAGGACAGTACTTAACCATAATTGCAGGTATGGTTAGGAGGTCAGCATCACAATAGAGGGGAAACACAGACTAAAAAAGAGGTAGAATTACTTTAAAAGGAAATTATTTTTCTCATCCTGTAGGTAACGAAAGGTCCTAATTACCATAGGTTAAACGCTCATATTACCCTTTCAGGAGACGAAGGGCAGCCATGTAGGAGGAGCAGTTTCACGGTAATTAAGAGTAATGAATTAATCTTAAACGGCTATAAAAGTTGGCACCTTTTGTGAATTACGAGGACCGTGGACTGTGTCTTCGGGCCCCCACGAAATGCCTCGTTCTTTGTGCCTCAAAGAAGAAGGCTTAGGGGGGTAATCAAAATACAATTCTGTCAGTTTTTACGGTTTCAGGGGTAATTTATTACCTGGTATTACTCAACGAGAAATGTATCGCTTCTGGGTTGCAGTTTCAAGAGTTTAGAAATTAATATAAACCACAAGGTGGGTCCATAAGAAAAATGATAATAATGATAATGAAATATATGGTTGGTAAGGACAGAGAAAGGTAGAATAGGAGATAAGGTTAGTAGGTAAATAAGGGAGGAAATGGGAGAGAAATGAAGAAGAAAAGCGAGGGAAAGAAAGGAGAAAGGCCGAGGAGAGGGAGTAAGTGGGAAGAACGAAGGAAGACGAAGAGAGTAGGCAGGAGAGAAAAAGGAAAGAGGGAGAAAAAGAGGGAATGAAAGAGGGAGAGAAAGAGGGAGAGCAAGGGAGAGATGGAGAAGGGAAGAACAAATGGAAGAGAGACAGAGAGAGAGAGAGAGAGAGAGAGAGAGAGAGAGAGAGAGGGGGGGGGGGGCAGGGATTGCATGCTGATATTGGGGAGGAAGAGATAAAAAGAGAAATTGAACTTAGAAAAAAGAGAAGATAGGTATAGGTCTTTAGGATGAGGGAGAGAGAGGTGGAAGGAAAGAGTGGGCGAGGGAAATATAGTAGAGAGGGAAAGAGATGGAGTAGAGAAAAAGAGCAGGAAAAAATGAAAGGAAGAAAGAGTGGGAAAGACTAAGCACTGGGTTGAAGAGAAAGAGAGAGGGGGGGAAGGAAGACGATTTGAAACGAAAAACAACAAGGAAGAGAAAAAAAAAGAGTACAAACAGAAAAACAAGAAGAAGAGAAAGAGAGAAAAAGAGAAAGAATGGTAGAGGAGAGAGAAGAAGAAGAAAAAGGAGAAAAAAGATAAAGACGGGGTAGAGAGAGACAAGGAAGAGAGAGGAGACAGAGGTGGGTAGGAGGCGACGATGGCGGGGGGGGGGGATGGACGGACTCGTCATATAAAGGCTGCATGTTGCACCGATCCTGCACGCTATAGACTCCGCCTCTACAGTCAAAAGATGATGATGATGATGATGACAGATGGACATGTGGATGAGATCTATCAAGAGTAATCTGTATGAATTACAAAGTTTCCAAGAGTAATCTACAGGAATTACAAAGAGTTTCCCATCTGGTTACCGGACGCATAGAGCCGAAATTCTGCACGGACGTACTTGGCTGTCTGACTGTCTGTCTAGCTGTCTGTCTGTCTTCCTGTTTGTTTGTCTGTCTGTGTGCCTGTTTGTTTGTTCGTCTGTCTGTGTGCCTGTTTCTTTGCTTCTTTGTCTGTCTCTGTTTGTATGTCTGTGTCTCTGTGTCTATCTCTGTCCGTCTGTCGGTCTATCTCTATCTGTCTATCTGACTGTCTGTCTGTCTCTGTTTGTCTCTGTCTGTCTGTCTATCTCTGTCTGTCTGTCTCTGTCTGCCTGTCTGTCTGTCTGCCTGTCTCTGTCTCTGTCACTGTCTGCCTGTCTATCTCTGTCCGTCTGTCTATCTCTGTCTGTCTGACTGTCTGTCTATCTCTGTCTGTCTCTGTCTGTCTGTCTGTCTCTGTCTGTCTGTCTGTCTGCCTGTCTCTGTCTGTCTCTGTCTGTCTGTCTGTCTGTCCGTCTTCTGTTTGCATGCCTTTCTTTCTCTGTCTCTTTTTGTCTGTCTCTGTTTCTGTGTGTCTGTCAATCTCTATCTGTTTTTTTTCTGTCTCTATTTTTGTCTGTACCTTCATATAGATAGCCCTGAGATTTCAGATAATTACTTTTATACAAATTGTTATTACGTAAGTTATCCTTAATATATTTTCCTATGTGTGTCCAAACCTAAACTAACCCCAACCTATCCAATTAACCTAAGCCGGTCTAACTTTATGTAACCGAAGCAAACCTAATCTAGCTTGACCAAATCTAACCCGCTCTATCACTAAACCAACCTATCCTAACCCAAAGTAAATTAACACAAGGTAACTCAAAGCAATCTAATTTAGCCCAACACAACCCAACACAACCCAACCCAACACAACCCAACACAACCAGACTCAACCTAACCAACCTAACCCAATCCAACCCAACTTAATCCAACCTAACCCAACCCAACCCAACCTAACCCAACCCAACCTAACCCAACCCAACCTAACCCAACCCAACCTAACCCAACCCAACCTAACCCAACCCAACCCAACCCAACCTAACCCAACCCAACCCAACCCCCATCCTAACCCAACCCACCCAACTCAACTCAACCCGATCTAACCCAACTTGAACCTATCTGTCCCTAACTAGCATAACCTAATCCAACCTAAATTAATTTAACCCAGTTCATTCAATCTAATCTAGCCTAACTCAGTTTTACCTAACCTAATCCACCCTAATGCAATATAAACTTAATCCATCTCCACCTAAACCAATCCAACTCAATATGTCTACTGTACAATTATGCAGAGAATGTAATGTTTTGCGTGGTGAGTGCACAATCCTAAATCCTCCGAAGGGTTCCTATGGTTACATTATATAGATAGCAACACCCAACTCTATTGGTCCTCGACAGCCATTACTTCACTGACTTATGCTTAACAATAACTTGTTGAAACGATGTCTAGGTAGTGAAGCTCTACTGACATTGGAATGTCCTTATTCACTGGCTGACGCAGTAATGAGTCAAATGACATGGATAGAATAGAAAATATAAGGATACACTAACATCTAACCTGATCCGAGCCGAACCAACCAGAGATAACTTACTTCAGGCAACCCGGTTCAGCTAATCATAATCAAAGTCATTTCTTATACAGTGTCCCTTTGTGCATTGTACTAAGCTGTCAGAGAGACTGTTGAATTGGTCCTTGCGTGGACTGATGGACTCGTGTCAGGAAAGGGGCGGATGCAAAGGTTTCGATGTATATTTACGTAACCAAGGTTGCGTGTCATTCTTACCATTCGAGTTGGTTTGTGTGTATTCACCTAGTTGTATTTACCTTGTTTTATTTTACGGGAAGGGGAGCTATGCTCGTGGTGTCCCGTCTTCATATCACATTTTATCTAAACTGTTTTTAAATTCATGAATTGTTTTTGCACACACCACTTTTTCGTCCAACTTGTTCCAGTGTGTGGGTATGTGCG
>NC_134779.1:47960408-47972908 GCF_046742065.1 Oratosquilla oratoria | reverse complement strand
CTTGTATTAACCAATGAGCTGTAAGTTTGCCTTGGGGCACCTGCCCAGGGCTACTCGACCGGTCAGATTCTAACATGCTTGCATTGAAGTTAGTACCCTATCCTCTCGGTCTCTTAGCAATGAGCCAAACTAATTAGGACTTAGTTTTGTAGTACCCCTTTATAAGTGTGCGCGGAGTGGTGTATTTACTGGGTTAGCTTAAGATTTCAGAAAAGCTTAGTAAACTGTAAAACTGTCTTACGCACGAATACCGTTAAACTTTTCGTACCTATAATCTTTTCATAATTCATGTTGATCAAAGTTCAGATGCAAATTGCCACGTATTGTGTCATATTATGTACTTATGTCATGTGCCTTGTGCTTTATATATATATATATATATATATATACATATATATATACATATATATATGTATATATATATATATATATATATATATACATATATATATATATATATACATATACATATATTTATATATATATACATATATATATACATATATATATACATATACATATATTTATATATATATACATATATATATATATACATATATATATGTATATATATACACATACATGTGTGTATTTACTCTCGACAGTCTTGTTAAAACCGGTCATCGGTTATTTAATTTGAAAACTTTAGCAGAGACGCGAGTGAGTAGGAATTGATAATTGTAACATAAGAAAATTAGTGTACGCAGATGATGTAGTGGTAATAGGAGAAAACCTGGAGAACATCTAGAGGGTAAGTGTTAGTTTAGCGGGGCAAAGCCAAAAGAAAAGTGTTGAGCTAAGCAGGAGATAGATCAGTACAAAAAAAGAGAAAAAAAATAAAGAGAGCAATATATGTAGAAAGAAATAAGTTAATAAAAAAGAAGAAAGAACAAAGGCAAAAAAGAGAAAAAGAAGATAAGATAAAGAAACGAAGAAAAAAAGAAAGAAAAAAGAAAGAAAAAAGAAAGACAAAGAAAAAAATGAAAGAAAGACAAAGAAAAAATGAAAGAAAGAAAGAAAGAAAAGATTCGTCCGGACATCAAAACCACTCTAAATGTTTAATGAAGTTATGAAAGCGAAATATTAATAACGAGGGAAACTATGTGAGAATGTTTCAGATTAAATTAATGTAGTCGCCTCAAGTTGCGCCGAGGGAAAGAATTAACAAGAAAGAAAGAATAAAAGTTGGTTCTCGTTCCCAAGTCCAAGGAGTTAAGGTTTCAAAAACTTTATTATTCTGAGACAAGACTTTCAGAAACTTGACTGGAGAATGCGGACTGTTTTTAACACATTTAGTCTTTACGTATATATATATATATATATATATATATATATATATATATGTATATATATATATATATATATATATATATATATATATATATATATATGCGAATAAATCACAAAAACATGTGCTTCAAAAGATGTGTAATAAAACTACTTGGAAAATAAAATGAAAGGTGACCGAACGTCTTAAATAGACGAAAACGTTTGGCCACTGTTCATTTATTTTCCAAGTGGTTTTATTACACACACACACACACACACACACACACACACACACACACACACACACACACACACACACACACACACACACACACACACACACACACACATATATATATAAATATATATATATATATATATATATACTGTATAAGAATATATTTTTATGTGCTTATATACGTGGAAATAAGTGTATGAGTGTATGTGTATACTGTATGTATATGTATGTGTGGGTATGCATATATATGTGTATATATATTTTTTTTACGTAAGTGGGAGTAGGAAACACAGGAGTCTTAGTCAGGATTAAAAACTCAAACTAAGACTCCGGTGTTTCCTACTCCCATTTATGTCAACCTGTCAGGATGTCTCAACTTATGTTTACATATAACGTGAAAATGTGTATATATGCATGTGTTTATGTATATGTATATGTATATGTATATGTATATGTATATGTATATGTACATGCATATGTATATGTACATGCATATGTATATGTATACGTATATGCATATGTATATGTATATGTTTATGTATATGCATATGTATATGTATATGTATATATATATATATATATATATATATATATATACATATATATATGTGTGTGTGTGTGTGTGTGTGTATGTGTATATGTGTGTGTGTGTGTGTGTGTGTGTGTGTGTGTGTGTGTGTGTGTGTGTGTGTGTGTGTGTGTGTGTGTGTGTGTGTGTGTGTGTGTGTGTGTGTGTGTGTGTGTGTGTGTGTGTGTATGTGCTTTAACCCAGCACCGTACATATGAGTAGTTATATTTGTGTTTTCTGACGTTAGCTTTTCTTCATCTACACGACACCCCTTCAGTGGCGAGGGTTGAACCATTGTTCGATATCATTTCCATTATGTATAGGCTTTATATAGTTTCTTGTAGTTGAGGCTCTCAAGAATTCATGGTCTTAAGGAGTCGAGGCTTATTCTTATTCTTTATTACGTACCCTGTGGCACTATCTAATATATTCTCGCTGCTGCCAGACCATCTAATTCGTCTCTGCTGGCACATCATCATCAGCAAGAACGCTAACGACAAGGAGGATCCCTCTAGCTAACGTGTCGTTAAATAGGGTCATCCATTTCAGAGAAAAGGAGATGAAAAGGGATGTTGGGTTGTTGATGGCTGCACGAGATATCTTAACAGGTGTGAAATAAGATATTGTTTCGAGGCTCAGAAGTGCTGCTGAAGGCCACTGGCCCGTGGATATCTCGCCCAAGGTTACGGTAATGATTTCACGGTCATATGTTTTGTCAGTCACTGACGTCATGTGGTTCTATTCAGCTTGAAGGAGATCCTGCCCACTTGATTTCACTTCATTTTTCTTCGCATCGTAAAGATTTTGAGACTAATAAGGATTTTTTTTTTTGGATAACGCTAGATTATTTTACTCAGCTTTGTCTTCACCTTCTTCGTCTTCGTCTTTTCCTTTTTTGTAATTTCCTCTTTTATTTATGCTCTTCCTACTCCTTTTCTTTCTCCTTCTCCTCCTCCATCTCCTCCTCCTCTTCCTTTTCCTTTCCACCTCCTACCTTTCGTCCTCCTCTTGCTATTCCTGTCTTTTTGTCATCTACATTCTCCTTTCCTTTCTCCTCATTCTTTTCGTCTTCCTTATCCTTCTCCTCCTTTCCCCACTCCTACTCCATTTCCTCTCCACCTTCTTATTTTACACCGTCCTCCTACTCCACCTCCTTCTCCTTCTACCTCTCTTCCTTCTCCTTATACTTTTCCTACTTTTTTCTTTAGATTTTTTTTTTTTTGAGGATAATCATTCACTGTCTTGTGTTCTTTGCGGCTTGAATAACTGTGTACGTCTCACCAGGAGTGTTTTCAAGTACTTCGTAATACATACATACATACATACATACATATACCAAAGGCTTTTTCCCCCTACACGGGGGGTAGCCTATGCTTTTGATTCAAATGGGAAATACACTCTTGCTGTGCATTGTGTTGTTGCACAACACAATACGTCTATATTAGGTTTGACAATATGAGTACAGTATATTAGGTACATGCGTATTGTGTGTGTGTGTGTGTGTGTGTGTGTGTGTGTGTGTGTGTGTGTGTGTGTGTGTGTGTGTGTGTGTGTGTGTGTGTGTGTGTGTGTGTGTGTGTGTGTGCGTTCGTTCACATACATGGATTACTTTTTCATATATCAACTTCTTATATATGAACACTAACTGAAATGTATCATCCAGATAAAATGAGCAGGATAAGTAGATAGAAATAGACAGAGAGCGAAGGAGAATTAGGAGAGAGGGAGAGAGAAAGAGAGAGAATAAAGACAAGAAAGGAAAAGAAACAGAAAAGAAAGACGAAAGAAAAATGAGAAAGAAAGAAAAAAGGAAATAAAAGAAAAAGATAAAATAAAAACCTCAGTATTGTATCCATGGGAGACACTAACCTCACCCTCTGGGGGGGAAGGGGGGCTAGACTTCCCTGGGGGCTTCGACCCAGGGGTGAGGAGTTCACCTGTACAGCCGGCTTCAAAAGTCTTTAACTAATTCGCGGTTTCCCACAATGTACGTAAAACGTTTCTTGCAAATGTCTTCTATAGAGTATTCGCAGTGTAAGGTGCAACTACCTTCAACAGGTTCTTGACCTTTTCGCCGTGAAAGAAGTTTTCTTTAAGTGAATAAAATCACATAGGAGGAGCTAGATCGAATGTCATTAAGACGTCGATGAATTTCTGAATAAAAATAAGACGTTTGTTGTTAAATATTTGTTTTCTTATGTTTTTGTGGTAGTTGAGAGCTCAGGAGTATTCGTGTTGTGTCGTTTCCTTTGATAATATGCTGTCGGCATAATAATTCCGTTACAATGCTTCCTTGTATGTATTAGCATACATGTACAAATGCTTCAATCAGCCGAGTCAAATCTTGACTTTCACTGCGTCATTTAATCTTCTTATAAGATACACAGGGAATGAAGTGGCGGTCTTCTTGTCCCTTCTCTCACATTAGAAACACCAGATTCTCTTACCTATGGAAGTTAACATAAAATAACGCGACAAATATTAAAATTGTCTAAGGAAATAACGAAGTGGGTGAAATTCAAACAATTCATAAGATTCATACAAATCCAAGCCAGATTAAACCACCCTGGTTAGATAAAGAGACTGCATCGTTGCCAAAAGAGCTAGGCCGGTGGTCCTGCATTAGACCCAAATACTGAAAACCAAAAGACTTTGAAACAAGTGTATGGCAAGTTAGGGCCTCACTATATACTCAAACACTTTCTCTGTGGTAGACGGGGGCGGGCATATAAGGGTGTGGGTGTGTGGGTGTGTGGGTGTGGGTGTGGGTGTGTGGGTGTGGGTGTGGGTGTGTGGGTATAGGGGGTATTGAGTTTTTAAATAAATAAAATCATCTGGCGGTACGTAGATATGCTTGTGATAATTTCTGATTCCCTTGTTGTTGAGTTGTTTCCATCGACAGAGTAAAATCGGTTGGTAGTTGATCATGATAAAATAAATATTACAGTGATGTGTATTTTCATTTTACCCTTTCTATATTAATGGAATATCGCAGAAATGATTAAAAATAACTTGGTGGCAACCTGGTTAGGAGGAGAAACGTCATCCGGCACGGAGATATTGTCTCTACCAGCTTCGTGTCACGGAAATAGACGAAGTATTCTGGGAACACACGAAAAAAAAAAAAAAATGACACTTGATGCCAAAAGGATTAATTTCGTACTTTTTGGAGACTGGCACCACTACACAGAAGCCCTCAACACAGTAAGGTCCGTGTCTGTCGTTAAAAAAGAAAGAAAGAGAGAGAGAGACAGAAAGAAAAACATTTGCAAAAGCGCAACGTAATGTTGCAAACAGAGAAGCAATGGAATCCACCAGGATGACCTGAGCTGCGTCCTTCAGCACCCATGAGGCCACCCCGTACTCGAAGGGAATCGTTTGTGGTTAGCTAGTATAGATTTTCTAAAGAGAGCACAGGGCTTGCAGTGTTAGTCTTATCATTATGGTGATGCTCTTCTCAGATCTCAGATCTCACTCTCTCTCTCTCTCTCTCTCTCTCACACACACACACACACACACACACACACACACACACACACACACACACACACACACACACACACACACACACACACACACACACACACACACACACACACACACGCACACACGCACACGCACACACACACACACGAAATCAAATGGCCCGGTAGTAAGTAGGAAGACAGGCTCTACATTAAGTAGGATAGATCGATTCTACATTAAGTAGGACAGGTACACCGACGGAAAGGTGAGGGTGAGGGTGGTGGGAAATGCCCAGTCCATATACAGGGAGTCCAAATACTTCGCCATTGTCCACCATTGTTTGTATATCTGCTTGCTGTGAGGGCGCCTATTTGTTGTCTGTGTGTTTGTGTATGTATTTGTGTGCGTGCGTATGTGTGTGTGCGTGCGTATGTGTGTGTGCGTGCGTATGTGTGTGCGCGTGTTTGTATGTGCATTATCATTATCATTAGTAGTAGTAGTAGTAGTAGTAGTAGTAGTAGTAGTAGTAGCAGTAGCAGTAGCAGTAGCAGTAGCAGTAGCAGCAGCAGTAGCAGCAGCAGCAGCAGCAGCAGCAGCAGCAGCAGCAGCAGCAGCAGCAGCAGCAGCAGCAGTAGCAGCAGCAGTAGCAGCAGCGGCAGTAGCAGTAGCAGTAGTAGTAGCAGTAGCAATAGCTGCAGCAGTAGCAGCAGCAGTAGCAGTACCATAGCAGTAGCAGCAGTAGCAGCAGCAGCAGCAGCAGCAGCAGCAGCAGCAGAAGTAGTAGTAGAAGATTCAGTTCAGTTGTGTTTATTACGCTAGATAATTTTATTCAGGTACGTATTTTCCCATAGTTAAAATCCGGATTTATGTGTTTCTGTTTGAGAAAGAATAGGGTTACGTTTGAGAAAGTAGGTGCTAAGGAGGAAGAAGGGATGGAAGAGGTCTTGTGAGTGTGGACGCAGTGGGTGAAGGGGGACGGAGGATCTTCGGGTAGGAATTTTTGCAAATACAGTCACGGTGATAAGTCCTGCCTTTATTTTCAAAATGCTTCGTTCAATTTCTACCATTGTAGATTTGCATGAACGAAACATTTTGGAATTCGGGACAAGACTTTACAGCGTGAAGAGAACTTGGTGCGGCACCGTATTAGAATGCTGTTAACACTCTTGGATAAGGTAACGCTTTTTTAGAAACCATTTTACTCTTTTTTGAGGAAAGACAAAGAATTTCATTCAGCCAAAGGGAAATTTAGAATTAATAAAATTCCTGACCTATCTAAACCTTTAGCTGAATAAAATGGCCTATTCTTAGAAGAAATAGATATATGGAATGAATCACCGTATTGGAAAAGGCTTGCCTTGGGAGCTTCTCCACCGCAAGGGAGCAAAAAGCGAAGACTTCTGGTTCTTATTTATGGACACACGACTAGCAAGCACTCAACCCTATCTGCGTTTTCTATGCATGCGCGTATGCGCATGCAAACGCTTATGTACGCATACACACTTGCAGACACACATAAATGAATGCTCGTACATGCGTTCACGCCAAAGACATACACATACGTACAGACATGCCCACTAGTTCGCTTACAACGCGTATATACCGCATATACACACGTACACGCACACACGCGCGCGCGCGAGTACATACTATGAAAGTTTGACCATATGTTGACTCGCATACACGCGAACTTGAACGTGCATTCATGCACACACACGCACACACACACACACACACACACACACACACACACACACGCACGCACGCACACGCACGCACACTCACACGCACACGCACACGCACACGGACACGCACACACACACACACACACACACACGCACACACACACACACACACACACACACACACACACACACACACACACACACACACACACACACACACACACACACACACACACACACACACACACACACACACACACACACACACACACACACACACACACACACACACACACACACACACACACAAAGTTTACAATGCTCTTTACTGTACTTGAGTACCTGGCAATTTGCGGACGGAAAAACAAGCGGGAAAACAACATAATGAAATTGTTGTGTGTTGGGCTGAGCCATGATTTGAGGTCCCCTCTTCAAGCAAGGGCGTAAAGTGGGGCCCCAAACAACGGGGAACACAATGCTTATTCATGTCTTTGTTTAACTTATGGCCTCCGATTTTTTTTAAAGAAAAACCGTTAACTTGTATTCGAATATTTGAAATCCTCAACGGTTTTAACGGTCACGTTTTCAATTTTTTTTTTTTTGACGATGTCACACACTTTGATTCATAGAGGGATCAACCTCGTATTTAGATGGGTTAACACCTCACACAATAGGCGGTGCTTTTTCTTTTCATTCAACCTTCCGCATCTTTGGCATCCTCTTAGCCAAGAAATGGACGAAGCTATACAAATGGTTCTCTCAGCTACATTGAAACAGTGTAAATTGTACACTCTGACGTCGGACGATTTTATTCATTGGATAGAAGAGGAGTAGGAAACTCCGCCATAAAAGGGTTACTGGTCAGGCAATATGAGAAGGAATGTATCACTACACAGACGACTTTTTATGACATTATTTTGGTCGATGATCTTTCTTTCTTCTCCTCTCTCTTTTCTCTCTCTTTTCTCTCTCTTTTTTCTTTCTCTTTTGTTCTTTTTTACTAGTTTCCTTCCTTCTTTCCTTCCTTCCTTTCTTCCTTCCTTTCTTCCTTCCTTCCTTTTTTCCTTCCTTCTTCCTTCTTCTTTCCTTCTCGCTTTCTTTCTTTATTTCCTTTTCTCTTTTTTCTCTATTTTCTTCCTCTGTCTCTTGTACTTTCTTACCATTTTTTATAATTCCTATCTTCTTTTTCTTCCTCCTTCCTTTCTCTTTTCTTTTGTAGACATCTACTCGCTGACGCACTCTACAGATTTTATTCTGACCAACAACATTGTGTGTGTGTGTGTGTGTGTGTGTGTGTGTGTGTGTGTGTGTGTGTGTGTGTGTGTGTGTGTGTGTGTGTGTGTGTGTGTGTGTGTGTGTTAGTGTGTGTGTGTGTTTTAGTGTTTTTGTGTTTGTTTTAGTGTTTTATGTATGTTTTAGTGTGTGTGTGTGTGTGTGTTAGTGTGTGTGCGTATTAGTGTGTGTGTGTGTGTGTGTGTGTGTGTGTGTGTGTGTGTGTGTGTGTGTGTGTGTGTGTGTGTGTGTGTGTGTGTGTGTGTGTGTGTGTGTGTGTGTGTGTGTGTGTGTGTGTGTGTGTGTGTGTGTGTATGTTAGTGTGTGTGTGTGTTAGTGTGTGTGTGTGTGTGTGTGTGTGTTAGTGTGTGTGTGTGTGTGTGTGTTAGTGTGTGTGTGTGTGTGTGTGTGTGTGTGTGTGTGTGTGTGTGTGTGTGTGTGTGTGTGTGTGTTAGTGTGTGTGTTAGTGTGTGTGTTAGTGTGTGTGTGTGTGTGTGTGTGTGTGTGTGTGTGTGTGTGTGTGTGTGTGTGTGTGTGTGTGTGTGTGTGTGTGTGTGTGTGTGTGTGTGTGTGTGTGTCATTGCGGTTTATGCAAAAGAGTGGTTACCACCAACTTCCGGGTAGAATTCCGACCCGGATATGAGATCGTGGGAATAATCACAGTTGACGAAAGTGGAGGAAGAATGAAGAGAAAAGATGAGTCAAAGGAAGACCAGAACAAAGAGAAGCAACAGAGATAAAAAGATAAAAAGAGGGCTGTGCCGATGTGAGAGGAAAGAGAAAAAAAGTAAGAAAGTGAGAGAGAAAGTATAATAAAAGGTAAGATTATAGGAGAAAAAAAATTGGAAGAAAAGGGTAGAGGAATAAAAGAAATAAACAGAGATGAAAGATTAAAAGGAGGAAACATGTGAAGATAAACAAAGAGTAGACGGATGTGAAAAACGAGAAGAAAAGAAATAATGAAATGGTGGAAAGAAGAAGCGATAAAAAAAAAGAAAAAAAAAAGAGTCGCAGAGAAACAACAAGATAAAGAGCAAGAGAGGGAAAGAGGAGGCTTGGACGAAGGAGGCGAGGAAAAAGAATGAGAAGAAACACGAGACAAGGGAGATAAAGGAACTAAAGGTGTTGAAAGCGGAGAAGAATGAAGAGGAGGAAGAGGTGAATGAAAATGTGACAAAGAGAAAAGAGACAAGAAGTACGGGAGGGAAGGAAAAAAGAAGGGAGAGAAAAGATGGAGAAAAGAGAGAGCTAGATTAAGAAAGAGAGTATAAGAGAAGCGCATGGAAGAGTGAAAGAGGTGGGAGAGAGTTAGGAAAGATGGAGCAGGAAACTGAGATGGAAACAAAGATGGAAAGATGGAAGAGAAGTGGAAGAGGTGGAAGTGTAAAGATGTTAGAGCAGACAGGAAAGAAAGGAGAGGTTTAGATGGGAGAACGGAGAATGAAGAAAAACCATACATGAAGGTAAAGAGAGAGAAATAGAGGAGGAGAAGAGGAAGAGGTGAAGGAGTAGAGAATTGAAGGAATGGAGCGGGGCAAAGGAGGCAAAGATAAAGGAATGGAGGAATAAAGAGAGACTCTGAGGAGAGAAGAGGAAGAGGTGGAGATGGACGAGGAGGAGGGAGGTGGAGGTGGAGAGGTAGAGGTGGGGATGGGGGAGGATTAATCCGGTTAGCTCACTAAATCCAGAAAAATGAACTCCGTTTCGAAATTTCCAGCATGCTGGCGGTCACGGACCAAAGGACGTGAGACCGTGAGATTTTGAGATCGTGAGGCCATGAAACCGTGATATTGTGAGGCCGCGAGACTTTAGGACCGTGAGGCCGTGTGACTGTTGAACCGTTATGCCATGAAAACCGTGAGACAGCGAAGCCATGGGACTGTTAGATCGTGATGCCGTGAGACTGCGAAGGCCGTGAGATCGTGAGACCCGATAGCTTCTTGCTGCTGGAATAGAAATGTCTGGCGATGTCCAGAATTTAAACTTAAAAGTGCGTCACCGTAGCACGGGGTCTATTGATTTTATATATATATATATATATATATATATATATATACATATATATATATATATATATATATATATATATATATATATATATATATATATATATAAAATATTTGGGGGTTCTTGTCCAATCAAGTAATATAGTATTAGTAAGAAAAGTCTATTTAGTTTGTCTTAACAAACAACCGAGGTACTGCTTGTTGATTTTTAGAAGTTCATCCCCAATTACTCAGAGGACTTAATAAATTCTATTACTTAGCCATTCCAGGGTCTTAACGTTAAAAAAGTCTTCCTACTGATTAAGGCATCTCCAGAAGTCTTGTAGTTTCCAAGAGACCATATGAGAGACCTCTGGATGTCATTAACAGGTCTTTGTGTGTCTCATGAGGTCTTCATTTGAGGTCTTTTAGAGCTCTGGTGCGAAACCTCGGTGTCTTACCACCCAGTCTCCTGGGACCCTTTTAAGAGACCATTGGGTTTTACTATCCAGTCTCCCGAAGCCTGTGTAAGGCTAGCAGAAGCTTCCTACCTCGCATCGAACGTTTCCAGCTCCGAGCTTTATATAGACTTTGCTCTGAAGCGTCTCTCTAGGACAAATTGGAATTTCAACAACAAATTCTCCCGTCACTGGGACGCTGGTGCACAGGGAGGTCAAGAGAGAGTGGGAGTGGGAGTGGGAGTGGGAGTGGGATGGGAGTGTGCAAGGGGAGGGACTGTGAAATAAAGTGGTAGTTGATAATCTGGGACGGATGAGGGGAGGCGAGTTGGGGAGAGGATTGTCCGGAGGGGGTGGGCTGAATAAATTACCGAAGGGGGACGGGGCTAAGCAAAGGGTTGGGCCGAGAATGAAAAACAATTTCTCAAGGTATGATTTTTTTTTTTTTTTTTTTTTAACAACTACTTATCCTTCTCCTCCATCTTTTTTTTTCTTCTTCTTTTATTGTTATTATTATTCTCATTGCCTTTGCCATTGCGATTATCATTGTCATTATCATTACCATTGCCATTGTCACTGTCATTGTCACTGTCATTGTCTCTGTCATTGTCATTGTTATTGCCACTGTCATTGTCATTGTCATTCTCATTACCATAGTCATTCTTATTGTCATTGCCACTGGCATTCTCGTTGTCATTACCATTTCCATTGTCATTCTCACTGTCACTGTCACTGTCACTGCCATTGTCACTGTCACTATCATTGTCACTGTCATTGTCATTCTCATTGTCGTGGTCATATTTGCCAAAATGGGAGAAGCCCCACATTCCACACAGTAGAATGAAAAAGAAAAAGAAAAGCTTTGGAAGCGGCATACATTGCCACAGAAAACAGCATCAACTCGTAAGATAGGTTTTTGTCCAAGTCACAAACGTGCATAAAAATTACGGTTGGCTAATGTGTGATGAGAGAACGAGGCCAAGATCAGCAAAAAATATTAGGCCAAAAGTATACGTCTATCCCATTTGAGAAAAGGTGTTGAAGTCTTACATTTTTTCCTAACATCAGTCAATATATATACTGTATAATATATATATATATATATATATATATATATATATATATATATATATAATATATATATATATATACATATATATATAATATTATATATATATACATATATATATATATAATATATATATATATATATATATATAACATATACACACATATATATATACATATATATATATATATGCATATATATACATATATACATATATATATACATATATACATATACATATATATATATATACATATATATATATATACATATTTACATATATATACATATATACATATATATATTATATATATATATATATGCATATATATAATATACATATATATAATATATATAATATACATATATATATATATACATATATATATATACATATATATATATGTATATATATATACACACACACACACATATATATATATATATACATATATGTATATAAAATTGAAGGTGAAAGAAGATGACGAGGA
>NC_134779.1:47952908-47955408 GCF_046742065.1 Oratosquilla oratoria | reverse complement strand
AAGGAAAGATCAATCTTGTCGAAACCCTGCCCAGCCCGGTGGTAAACACCCTCCTCACTTGTGCCACAGAAGCCCTAGCTCAACAGCATACTCTCTTCCTACCTGAATGACAAGAATACACTTTGCAATCTCTTCTCGTTTCCAGTACTCCACGCCATCCACCTACAAATCCATTCCCTCCTTCCTTCTCACTCACCCAAGCACCGAAAAACCCACTGATGGAAGAAAAGAATCTACTCTCTGGTAAAAACTTAAGAACATGCGATGGAACTCATCAACAATCACATCAGTAAATACCACTAACTTCAAAGGAACCATCAAATCGTCTTCCCCCGAAACAACAGAAGCAAATCTATTCTATCCACCAAACCCATCGAACCATGCACAGCCTTACAAATGGAGGTGTGTGCAGAAATTCATTAACCTGGTTTATTTCCTCCAATACAATGAGTTATAATGATAAAGTATGCCAAAGGAAGATCTTTTAGTTCATAACTAAATCAGAAAATAAACAGTAGAAGTTATCAGACAGTAATTTCTCACTTATCCACTCACTTGGCAGCTATTAGCATATATACAGCTGTTCCCCACTTTGACCAGGGAATGGCTTATGCAGCACTGTTCCCAACAAATACAAAAATGAATTCCTCAATAAAAAACCCTATCCTACATTTCACACTCACGAAGCACTCTATAAGTACTTTCCACTCCATGTCTCTCCAGCAACCGGTCTCTATATTTCATTCGCGGATTGCCCATGTTATGCTCGCTATATATTTCTCTTTATTCTGTTCGGAGCCATCTCAAGGCGGCATCCCCGGCAACGAACGAACGGACGAAGCGGTTCAGGAGGCGGCATCCAGCCCTTTCGACGCCTGAAATCCAGTACCCAGTCCTCCGACCCGTGATGCTAAACAAGTGCCAAAGACACTGGGAACAACACCCAACAAACCATGTAAAAATAATCGTCCTTGATACATCCATGGTTGACATCAAATGAACTTAAACCGATATTTTGGAAAGGCAAGATTAATTCTAAGAAAGGGAGAGTCTCGTCTTTCATAGGGCTAGAATATGTCAGGAAACAAGTCTTCTACCTGTCAATGGGGAGACCACAGTACAATACAACATAGTGTACTTGAAAGTCCGATTTACAAATATTCTTTTATCTGTCCCCTCAATTAACAATCACATTAAACCACATTTTGGGTTATAAGGTAACCAGTTCCTTAATCATCCCTCGACAACTTGAAAAATGAACTCGTAACCAAACTCTAAAACTTTCAAATAACTAGACCAATACACAAGACGGCATTGTTATAAATTTCACAAGGATAGAAACGCTATAAAACCACATACAATAGCAGACAAACATTTCATTTCGTTTTGTGAATATTTTATCAAACGTTGTATAATTCCATTATGATCTCTTCCTGCTTTCCCCTATTTCCAAAAATTTAAATTTCCTTTTATTGAACTTGATTTTCACTTCTAAATCTATTCAGAAACTTTTTAACCTTTGACAGTAATTCACAATGCTTTTCAGTTTTTACTCTTTATTAACATAATCTTAGCATCATCAGTAAATGAGTCATCATAAATGCCTATACTATTTCTCATGTTGCTAATGTATACCACAAGCCTTACTGGAGTCAATACTGATCCCTGGGGTACAACACTTATCACTTTTCTCCAATCCAACATTTCATCTCTGACTACTGCTCTTATGCGTCTGCCTTTGAAGAAATATTTTATCCAATGTAGCATGTTCCCTTTATGCCGGCCAACATTTCCCAATTTTCACATTAATCTTTTCCGTGGCACATTATCGAAAGTTTTCTCAAGACACAGTGTATGCGTGCGTATGTGTGTGTGTGTGCGTGTATGTATGTATGTGTGTTTGTGTGTGTGTGTGTGTGTGTGTGTTTGTGTGTTTGTGTGTGTGTGTGTGTTTGTGTGTGTGTGCGTTTGTGTGTGTGTTAGTGCGTGTGTGTACGTGCGTGCATATGTGCATACATATGCTTTAGTGTGTTTACCTGTGCATGCATGAATATGTGCATGCAAATGTACATGTGTACCTGTATGAATACGTGTATATATATACGTGAGTATATCTGCTTGTGTGCATGCCTGCACGAATGCATTATAATGCCAAATATGAAAACACTAAACAAAGAGCAGGGACGGGGCACAGCGTTCTCTCGGACGTTTTTCGCCTGTGTATGATTGCGCGGGGAGAGACGATAAATAAACCTGTAACATTGGACTCGTGACTTAGGTGGCCAAGTTTATTTGACAGGAGGAGAGACTGATGGCTGAATCGAAGTGACAAACCAAGAGGTGGAGGGCGCTAGGCACACATCTTTAACCTATGCTGTATGTGTAAATAATATATATATATATATATATATATATATATATATATATATATGTATATATATATACATATATATGCACATATATATACATATACACACACACACACACACACACACATATA
>NC_134779.1:47945408-47947908 GCF_046742065.1 Oratosquilla oratoria | reverse complement strand
CTTCATACCACCTCCTTTTTGTATCCGTTCCCAGATGCCTACCTCTCATAACACTTTTTAATCCTCCAAGGCATTTACTTGCTTCTCTCAGTCTTCAAACCACCTATACTTCCACTTATTCCTTTCTTACCACATGCAACCCTAAATACCTAAATCTATCCTCTTCTTCCAGCATCTCTCTTTTTATATTTACTTCCAACTCACTGCCATTCTCTACTCTTGCACATCTCATCGCCTTACTTTTACACACACTTACCTTCAAATTTCTCTTACGGCATACCTTCCCAAATTTCGTCACTAACTCCCTTAATCTCCCTTCTGATCCTGCCACAAGCACAGTGTCATCAGCAAAGAACAACAGGCTCGCTACCTACTTTTCTCCGTTTTCTTTAATCATCTCTAATCCACTGCCCATTACCCTTGCGTTTACCTCCCGCACCACTCCATTTATATACACACTGAACAGCAATGGTGACATGACCCATCCCTGACGCAGTCCTACCTTTACCTCAAACCACTCACTCTCTCCATGTTCCATTCTAACACAGTCCCTACTACTACCGTAAAAATTCTAGACTGCCCTCAATAGCTCTCCCCTAATCCCATATATCTGCAATACCTCCCACAGTGCCATCCTATCTACCCTGTCATAATTCTTTTCTAAATTCATAAAGGCCCAAGAAACATCCTTATATTTTGCTAAAGCTTTTTCACATATCTGCCTTACCACAAAAATCTGATCTATGCAACTCCTATCTTTCCTAAATCCACACTGTCCCTCACCAACTACTCCCTCTATTCTTCTCCTAATCGTCTCAGCTAAAACCCTCCCATAAGCCTTCCCAACTACACTCAATGAAATAATCCCTGTGAAACTACTACACTCACATTTGCCTTTTTTCCTTTGTAAAGCGGAACTACACAAGCACTCTTCCAGTCATCCGGAACTCTAACCTCCCTTAGACACCCATTAAGTAGCCTCATCATCCAGTCCACTATCACTGTATCTGATATATTTAGACAATTCGCATAAGACCCATCTAACCCAGGTGCTTCACCTGTTCCCACCATTTTCAGATCTACTTGCACCTAATTTTTACTCCATTTGCCTCTCCCGCCACCGATATTTTTTAATGCCTTCCACTGCTACCACCAATTCATTCCTACCCTCCTCCACATTCACCAGCTCTCTAAAATACTCTGCTCATTATCCCCTTATCGACTCTGACTCCTCTACCGTTAGTATCTGTCAACCTTTTACTTTTTCTTCTCTACTTGACTCACCTCCCCTTCCTCTTTTGATTTCCCTCTAAAACATATTTTTATTACTTTCAAAGCTTTATCATACTCCTTCCTCTTTTTACATCTACTCTCCTTTTTGTCTCCTTTACATTTTTTTTTACTTGTCTTCTTTTTATATACCTTTCATATTTTTTTCTGTCCTTCTTTGCATCCAGGAGCTGGATGCTTACTTTTCTTCTACTACCTTCTTCACTTCAGCATCCCACCACTCACTACCTTTCCTTCTATTCCCTCCTATCCTCTTTTTTCCACATACCATCTTTGCACAATTTGTCACCTCCTCCTTGAAACACCCCATTTCCTCTTATCTGTACTATACCTTGTACTCCTACTCTTTTTCCATCCCATCTAAACAATTTACTCTAAACACCTTCCTACCTTCCACCCTTTCCTGTTTCTCCACCTATCTTCCACTTTATTTTCAACTTACCTTCCACCAAAATATTATCTGATATTCCCCCACTCTTTCCCCTAAGAACATGGATATCCAGAACTATTCCTACTCTTCTCCTGGATATCACTATATGGTCCCTTAATGCCTTATCAATCATCCTTCCATCTACCACCCTCTCCCATGTGTACTTATACCTAACTTTCTTCCTAAACACTGTGTTGGCTATCATCAACTCTCTAGACACATCTCCACTAATAACTCTCTATTATAATTTCTATCTGGTACTCTACACTTCCTTACACACTCATTCAGTAACAAATAATAAAAAAATAAAAAAAATCCTTTCCTCTACCCTCTTCTCACTACCAGGCCCATATGCGCTTACAAAGACCTACATCTCCCTTACCAGTTTCACTTTCATCCACATAAAACCTTGAAGAAACCTACTTCTCTCGCTTATCTACTTCATTACTAATAGAGCTTTCTTTTCCATTCTTTGCCCTCTACTCATTCCTGACACCCTCCCCACCACACTCCCAAACTCAAAATCACACCACCTTTTCAATGTAGTTTCACTTAATGACAATACATCCATCTTTCTTCTCACAAACATACTGCTTATCACTTCCCTCTTACTCTAATCTGTACCACACCCACGCATATTAAAAGACCCAATCCTTAGGATTCTAGCTGGAAGACTCTTGCCAGACCATCTTATTCCTTGACTTCTCACAGGAATGTATCTATAGAGCTAAAGAGAGTAGGATGCCTAGTTCAAATCTTCGTCCCGTTTCAACCGCTCTT
>NC_134779.1:47937908-47940408 GCF_046742065.1 Oratosquilla oratoria | reverse complement strand
TGTATTCCTTCGCCTGTTGTCGAACTATTTTGAATCCATATTGTAAACAGATTACACTAGGAGACATTACGATTCCTTTTCACTCAATTAGATGATTGAGTGTGTGTGTGTGTGTGTGTGTGTGTGTGTGTGTGTGTGTGTGTGTGTGTGTGTGTGTGTGTGCGTGTGCGTGTGTGCATGTGTGTGTGCGTGTGTGTGTGTATATAAACGCAAAGAAATCACAAACAACACGTGATTTACAAAATATGCAAGTAACTACTAGGAAAATGAAAAATTGTTAGCCGAAAGATACAATATCAATAAGAGAAATAAGGATATTATATACAGTACACACATAACATAGAAGAAACTAGGGAAGGTCCACTGAGACTAGCTCAACACAGGTCAACTATCTACAACTTTTTTAATCATGAAAATGTCATAAATAGACGAAAATGTTTGGTTACCAAGTTCCCATTTTCCACTATTTATTTATTTATTCATCCTTACAATAGTCTTCTGTCACTTCTTCCCTTTTACAGGGACGTCTAGAGGCGTAGTACATTGCATCCCACTAGTTCGAGGCCATTGGTGGTTTTAATAATCTGAGTGACTCAATTACGTGGACAGCGGGCACTTCCTCCGGCTGCGGAACAGGACTGCCGGGGGGGAGCCAGAGAAACGACGGAGCGCTGAACCAGGCGAGCCGTGACGACATGCCTGAGGAATTGTCCTGGCCAAGGAACCAAGGTTCTGTGCGATTGACGGCTGGCAGTTGCCAGACAGGGATGTAAGCCATCGCCTGGCCTGGGTCAGACCAGGTCGTGCCCGGCCGCCAGCGGAAGGACGTTTAGGCGTGCCGACGTCTTGGTACAAATGAGCCCTCGGCAATCGAGACGACGATCGTCGCGACAAAAGTACTCCGAGGTGGCGCTCAGGCGGGCCTGGAGCCCCTCGCGACAACATCGACGAAAAATCCCCACCGCAACCCTTCTCCCCCAAGGAATACCTGCCTGACGGGAAAGCACAGGAGCTTCGTCCAAAGTGGACACTAAAAAAAGATGGAAAAACCGTGCGACTGACCAAGGAGGATTCAACACGAAAACGGTGGCAAAAAAAAAAAGGTCCCGAATAAAGACAAGATGAGAATAATAATTATTACCAATGGAAATCTCCTCAACGGCAATAAACTGACCCCAGGCTTAGCACTGACATACTACGGGACAAGACGACCCGGTCACGGACCTGTGTGGCGCTTGGAGCCAGCTGGGGACTCCGTACAGATAGCAGCGAGGATGACGCGAGCGATCGAGTCACACCGAAACAGAAACCAGCAGCGTTTCGTGCGTCTACTGGACATTGGTTCTAAGTAGGAAATGGACCGCTTACCCAAAGCGACCGCAAGAGTGCCTGCCTTGCTGGCGGGGGCACAAAGCGTCGAACTCCGGAGGAATGGACGACCAGGGATCCTCCCGCCCGAGGGACGACGGCCAAGACGAAGTTCGTCAACAAGCGCGCCTCTCTCTTTATCTCCTTATTCTCTCTCTCTCTCTCCTTATTCTCTCTCTCTCTCTCTCTCTCTCTCTCTCTCTCGTTAAGGGGCACTAAGCAAAGAAAAGCTACTACAATTAATTATGATATCGTGCCAATGATTCAAGACTACCCTCAAGGAAACACCGTGGTTTTGAAGTATGCACTCTTAGAAACAAGTTGACAAATGACTCCGAACTGCTTGAGACGGGACTTAATGGAACAGGTAAAACTACAATGAAGAAAGAAGAATGAAGAAGACGCTGCCGCAGCTAACTTGCATCTCGTTGTTAAGACTATTTTCGAAACTCGACAAAGGTCCTCACACGTTCTTTGTACTAGAGCATTTTTTCTTACGTCGTATGCGCTAAGCGTCTCTGCCAGCATTTTGCGGTGGACAATTACGTGAAGATGGAAACCTCAGGAAGTAAGGGGCGCTTTGGCATTCCCTAAAAAGGGCAAGAAAAACTTAGGTCGGACAGATATCATCCCGCCTGCATTTGTCGGGGCCACAGGTATATGAAGCTGAAGGAACAGAATGCGTTAGCCTTTGCCCGATATTACAGAAATCCTGACTTTCGTAGTGTGTGTGCGTGTGTGTGTGTGTGTGTGTGTGTGCGTGTGCGTGTGTGTGTGTACGTGTTTTGTGTGTGTGTGTGTGTGTGTGTGTGTGTGTGTGTGCGTGTGCGTGTGTGTGTGTACGTGTTTTGTGTGTGTGTGTGTGTGTGTGTGTGTGTGTGTGTGTGTGTGTGTGTGTATTCTAAACACCCTGATATAAATATTCATATTACACTTTGTATTTCCTTACCATTTTTTTTTCTAAAATCTGGCACTTTGGTTCTTAAATCCACAACTCTAAAGCAATATCCGGGACTTAAGGCTGCTTCCAATTTTTTAGAATATAACGAAAGGAAAAGATATTTTCTCTCTGATGTCCGACAGTGACGGGGTTAAATTGTGCAAGGAATGACATCACCCACCCTTGCATCTC
>NC_134779.1:47915408-47920408 GCF_046742065.1 Oratosquilla oratoria | reverse complement strand
GACGGTCGAGTCGGGCAGGGAACCAAGAAGAAGAAGAAGAAGGTGAAAAGGACATTTCTGGACCGCTCTGAATTGGCGACTGTCCGTCCCTTTAGACAAATCTGACGAAAAATGTGACGAAAAGGAGGAAACAGGATGAAGGAGGAAGAGGAAGAGGAGGAGGAAAGAAGAAGAGAAGAAAGGAATGTGTGTATGAAAAAATGTAAATATAAAAAAAAGGAGTGAGTGAGAACAAGGAAAAGAGTAAGGAAAACTGAAAGAATTTAGAATGATGGGTAAGAATTAGCGACTGAAAGTGGAAGACAAATAAGTGGAGTAAGAGTAGACTCATGGGAGAGGTGGAGGAGTGGAAAACACAGGTCATAGTAAGGAATAGATAAGGTGAAGTGGAGGAAAAAATCAAAGAAAGAAGCAAAGAAGGAGAAGGAGAAGAGGAAGATTGAGAGGAAAAGAAATGGAGTTGGAAGAAATAAAAGAAAAGATTAGGGATGAATAGAGAGAGGAAAAGAGAAACGGAGGAGGAAGGGAGAGTAGGAGAAAGAGGAAAGGGGAGAGGGAATAAGAAAATGTGAGGAATGTAGACAAGTGTGTAGGAGGGGGAGGAGGAGGAGGAGGAGGAAGAGGAGGAGGAAGAGAAGGAGGACACTAAGGGTGTGATATCAAGAGAGCATTCAGTCATTGTCCACTGCAGGGATGACGGCCAAGAGATAAAGAGCACAGGAGGAGGAGGAGAAACGAAGGAGGATAAAGAGGAGAAGAAAATGGTAAAGAAAAAGGAAGATTATGAGGAAGAAAGAAATAAAGAATAGATAATAGGAGGAAGAGAAGGAAATAGAGGACAAGAAAGAGGAAAAGGAGAAAGAGAAGGAAAACGGGGAGAAGAAAGAAGAAAGGAGAAAGAGGAGTAGAATGAAGAAAGGAGAAAGAGAAGTAGAATGAAAAAAGAGAAGGAGGAGGAGAAAAAAGAGAAGAAAGAGGTGGAAGAAGAGGTGGAGGAGGAGGAGGAGGAGAACAATCGCTGATTGTCACTTCTCCTCCTTATGTGAAAAGGTGGAGGAGAGATAGTCATTGCTGATAGAGGGAAATCGTGGGCCCGATCCAGGAACCGAATTCCATCCTCTCAGGGCTGAACTTGCTGGTGAGGGAGGTCATTGGTTTTAAAAACATGCGACCGGGAGATGATTCTATTCGACGTCCGTCCCACAGAGCCATCACTTGCGGGCATCTATCATTGATTTCAGGAGCCTTTAAAACTAATGTAGAGAAGAAAAGAAAGAAGAGAAGAGAGATGAGAAGGACAAAGAAAATAGTAAATAGTCTGACACCAGTTCAGAGATGGAAAAAGGTCTGGAGTTTGGAAAGAGAATGAAAATATATTAAATAAATGAAAGCACGAAGGTAATGACCCAGATGTCGAATTTCTAAATTCAACCCGAAGATCAGAGAGAAAAGAGAGAAACAAAAAAGAAAATTAAAACAAAATTAATAAAAAGAGAAATGAATCAAGAGTTCACAGCTACCTCAGAGACAGGAGAGAAACTCACAGCTACGTCGACGACGAATGAAAGAGGACGAGAAGGAGGAGGACGAGACAGTGGATGAGGAATAGGATTCAAAAGTAAAAGGAAGAAAACTTAAGGAAGAAGGAAGAAGAAGAGGCAGACAGGAAGAAGAAGAGAAGAAAAGAATTAAGAGAAAGTGGTAGAGGTGGAAGAATATTCACAAGTAGGGGAATGAGGAGGAGGAGGAGGAGAACGAAGAAGTGGAGTAGGAGTAGGAGTAGGAGTTGGAATAGGAGTCGGATGAGAGTGCGACTGAGAGTGAATAGGTGAAAATAAAAGTCAGAGTGAGAGGAGTGAGATTAAAACAAAGAGTAACGATACGGCAAGCCCCATAAGAAGAGGTGTTTAGCAAAGAGACCAAGACTGTGGAAATTGAATTCTGGATGGGAGAAGGGGGGGGGGAGGGTAGGAAGGTCTGTGATAATAGCCTCGAGATTGGTTACAGCACCGTAGAGGCAGAAACACACACGGTGATAATAGCCCCGCACTTGACTCCTGCACGGGGCTGGCAAAAGCACACATGAAATATCATCTGTGATCCGGAGTCAATGTTGCCATTTGTCACCTAATCGGATTCAATAAAGGGGCCATTTCCTTTAACTAATATCCCATAAATCACCATTTTCAGTCTAAGCATTCTTGAGGACGGTCATTTGTTTCCTGCAGGGCCCTGCCAGCCCAACCTCCCTCGAGTTAAAAAAAAAAAAAAGCAAATATATATAGCAAGGGATAACCTGTTATTATTCTATTTAAGTTTATCATATTTCATATAACTTTATCTTATTCATATACTCGTCTTTCATTTCATTTATTTTGTCTATTTATCTGTTTGTTTACTTGCATTATTTACCTATTGAATTCTTTATTGGTTTATTAATTTATTTGTTTATTGATTAATTAATCTATTTGTTTATTAATTGAATTATTTGTCGATTTATTCATTTATTTACATATTTATTTATATATATGAATATATATATATATATATATATATATATATATATATATACATACATATATATATATATATATACATATATATATAAATATATACATATATATATATAAATATATATATACATATATATATATATATATACATATAAATATTTATAAATATATACATATATATATATACATATAAATATTTATAAATATATACATATATATATATATATATATACATATATACATGTATATACGTATATATATACATATATATATATATATATATATATATATACTTAATTGTATGTCTATTGCATTTATCAATTTATTCTGTTGTTGTTGTTGATTTTTATGTAGGTATTCCTGGTATGGTTGGCTTAGCTTAATCCTGATGTCGAGGAATTTGGGTCCAGACGATAATTCCTGAGCTTTGTTCTTCTTGGCCCCAAACGAGTCCAGTGACAGGTACAGCCACGAGCAAAAGTTTTGACTTACCCACCATAAATTTTTCATGATACAAATTTTTTTTTGTCCGACAGCATTTTTTCATCCATTCAAGAAAGCTACTTAACTGTAAGCTAAATATGAAAATATGTCACTTACTCGAGAAAAATATATATGTATATTGACGTTGAGGGAACAGTAGCATGGATCAAAAATTTTGCTCGTAACTGTACCTACTTAGAAGTGGTGGTTTTAGAAGACCAAGTGTTTATATTAAGGAATTTTGATCACTCCTATGATTTCTGTTATCTCTATAATTGTTATCATTACCGTTGGCATTAATTATCTTATTGCAATTGCCATTACCATTAATAATCTTAATAGCATTTTCCCATTTTAAGACTAAGAAAAAGTGAGGTATGACGAAAAGTAAAAATAAAAGAAAAAGGAAAATCAGGCGAACAAGAAAGAGAAGAGGGAAGAATAAAATGTAGTGGCAAAAAGGAGAAGAATCAAGTGGACCAGGAGAAAAGAGAAAAAAGTAGATGGAGAACAAAAATAGGAAGAGATAATGGAAGACTAAGAAGAAATGAAAACAGGGAAGAAAACAAGAGATAAAAGTACAAGAAACCAAAGGAATAGAGTTTGTAGTCAGAAACTGAGGAAGAGGAAGAGAAATGAAACAGCATTGAGAGAATTGGGAAGTAAGAAGAAAACAGACAAAAGGATTAGAAGGAAAATGAATAGAAGAGATCATGATAAAAAAAGAGAAGAAAAACAAAAAAGAAGAGGAAAATCAAGTGGTAGAGCGAAATAATGAAAAAGAGAAATTACAAGTACAAGAAACAGAAGTGGAGCATGAGATAAAATAAAAGAGAAAGAGAGAGAGAGAAAAAAGAGTGGGGAGGACAACAAGGACGAGGCGGCTCTGTTTTAAGCATGGACCCTTTGGACTGGTCTTTCTGAACCCCCCATTTCCTCCCCCCCCCCCTCTCCCCTTCCCGTGGACCCTCAAAAACGGAAAACTTTGGATGAAAAGAGGAGGAAAACGGGAAGAGATATATGTCGGGGCTGGGCGTGCTTGGGACTGTCTGCGAAAAAGAAAATTCCGGTGAAAGACAGACACTGTAGTACACAGGAGAACCCTCGCTACTTACCACCCATCGAAAAAAAAGTCCTGAGAAATTCTGGAGTCTTATGTATTTATACTTTAAATCTCTAATTTCTTTGAAAATTTATCTAACCATTGATATCTTATTTATGTTATATATCATTCAATTAGGTGTTAAGGTTAAGTCAGGTAATCATTCATTTTATGTTATGTTAATGTTATTTGCTTTTGAGATCCTTGGCTCTGTTATTCAATTGTCGCCTTCAGGGGAAAATTGTAGATTCAAGCTATATTTCAACTTGCCTACCGGTCAATGGTTACCTGACCCCATTTCACATAAGCACGTCCCTTTTCTAAATTCTAGTTAAGGCATATGAACTGATTTTTCGTGCTTCAAATACTTTTTAATTTAATTTGCTGAAAATGGTTAGAGAGGAGCACCAAAATATGCAGACAAACTGTTTTATCTTTCTGTATTTTGATTCAGGTGTGCTTTTTTTGCAATACACAGAAATACACAACAAACATTATGTATATATATATATATATATATATATATATATATATATATATATGTGTGTGGTGTGTGTGTGTGTGTGTGTGTGTGTGTGTGTGTGTGTATACATATGTATGTAGGTATGTAAATATATATATATATATATATATATACGTACACACACACACATATATATATATATATATATATATATATATATATTATATACTGTACATATACGTATATATACATACATATATATATATATATATATATATATATATATATACGTATACACACACAGACATACAGACACACACACAACACACACACAACACCCACACAACACACACACACACACACACACACACACACACACACACACACACACTCACACATACACACACACACACACACACACACACACACACACACACAC
>NC_134779.1:47902908-47905408 GCF_046742065.1 Oratosquilla oratoria | reverse complement strand
TATATGTATATGTATATATATATGTATATGTATATGTATATGTATATGTATATGTATATGTATATGTATATGTATATGTATATGTATATGTATATACTATTACATACATCTTATATATAATCTTTACAATCTGACATTCGTTAGTGTATCTATACACGTTTTCGCATCACTTGTTCCTTAGCTATATCTCTGTCGTCCACTGATTATTGTGGTCGTCCATTTGATATTTGCATTCGATGGTCGACTTCACTAAACTTTAATGAATCGCACTCCTGCATACTGGGTTCCAATTGGTCGGCGGTCTGGACACAATGAGCCAATCACGGCCGTAGTACAACCGGACGGCTCCTCATTTGATACGGGTAGCAGGACTTGTACACTCTAGGTCGCTCCGTTGGATGCTCGGTGTGTTTCGGTAGAGGTGGCTCGTGGCCGAGTCTTACTACCCGACAGGATTTGTTTGAAATATTATTCGTGTTGTAATTTCTGCCCCGTTTTCCTCCCGTCCACCCCCTCTCTCTCTCTCTCTCTTTCGCTCTCTCTCTCTCTCTCTCTCTCTCTCTCTCTCTCTCTCTTTCTCTCTCTTCCTGTCTATTTTTCTTTCTCCCTCTTTGTCTTTTTTTCTGTCTTCGTTACTCTCTGCCTGTCTGTCTGTCTGTCTGTCTGCCTACCTGTCTGTCTGTTTATCTGTCTTTCTGTTTGTCTGTTTGTCTGTATGTCTGTCTGTCTGCCCCCCCCTCTCTCTCTCTCTCTCTCTCTCTTTATTCCTATAATTTTTTCTATAATATAGATAGACTGAATGGCACTTGTTTGCTTACCCTTTCACACTATGGATTGCGTTAACTTTTCTAGATATTTCAGTCATACATCATAAAAATATATAAATAAAACTGCCCATAAAAGGAAAAGGAGCCTTTACTTCCCATTGAAAGAATCAGTTACTTATATGGATATGAAAACGTTCGATGGAACGTAGTTCCGGATCCTCATAGATTTAGATAAGTTTGCATTTGCACAAGTCAATAAATAAAACAAGAAGAACTGAATATATGATGAAAAAATAAAAACAAGTAAATAATTTAAAAAAAAATGGACAATGAACAAGTAAGTCAAGATGTAAAGTAAGCAAATAAACTAGTACAAGAGAACAAGCGAACAAATTAAATGTCGAGTAAATAAACCAATAGACAAGTAAGTGAAGAAATAAACAGTTAAACTTTAAGTAAAGAACAAATGAACATATACTCAAGTGAACAAGGGGTCAAGTGTACGAGTGGACAATTGGAAACGATGAGACGTGAACGATTGGACACTTAGGCACGTGGACTCGTTGGAATGCGAACAGGTGGACAGGTGGACAGGTAGATTGATGGAGAGGTGGACAGGTGAATAAACAATACGAAGATGAAATACTCTAATTCAGGGGTTCTTAACCTTTTTTCTCCAATTCCCCACTTTTTAGTGAGCCAACTCTCCATTTCCCACCACAGCATTGGTGACAACACGAAGACACCAGAAACAAACAAAAAGACACAAAAACGCATCGATTAAAAAAAAAGAAAGAAAGACTGGTTCTTCTGTCCGACCAGTCATTCCCCACTTGGCAACTCCGCCATTCCCCACCAGTGGGGAATTCCCCACAGGTTAAGAACCACTGCTCTAATTCATCTCGTGAAGAAAGGTCCACTCTGGCCAGGAAGAGCACAGTTTCTAAGTTTAGAAGAGAAGTGACCATGAAAGCAGCGTGGGGTGAAGTGTCTCATTCTGGAAGTCAGGAGGAGAATGAAGATCCTGTCCTTAGCTGACGAACCTCCCTTCAATTGAATAAAATTCACCGGTAGCAGCCAAATTAATGTTTGTAAGACCTCTTCTGTATTTAGAGGGTTGATAAATACGGATTTTGTTATTTTGGAAGTTTTTGGACTCCACTTTCGTTAGTAAACCTGAGAACAGGTGAGGCACTCCAGATTCGTGATGTGCACCGCATACAAAGGTGGATAAGGCTCCAGAATGTATTTGATAACATTACACACTATATGGGAATTCGCTTGTGAACAGCGACATCAATCAGACAATCTCCTTGACAGTGGCGCACGGGATTCGAACCCGCTGCATCTGGAGTAAGGCGGGTGTCTTGGAAGTTTGGGTCCAGATGCAGCGGGTTCGAATCCCCTGCGCCACTGTCAAGGAGATTGTCTATTACACACTATATTTACCCTAAGCAGTTTCCTCATTTCCCAGCTTAACTGTTAAGGAACTGCATGTTTGTTTATATAATAATAGAGGTTTTTACTCAACTGAATAGAAGTTCTTATATCTTCTTTAAGGAGTTAAATAGAAATCTTCCGACTGATATGCTTAAATGAGAGTAGTGGAGGTGATACAAGTGACGTAACGCTTTCTATATTTTTTCTTGTCAACATAATTTTCTTGGAAGACCTGAACAAGTTACCAACACCGCTTTCAACCATACCCGTTGGTCGTTTTCTTTTCCATCCAA
>NC_134779.1:47882908-47892908 GCF_046742065.1 Oratosquilla oratoria | reverse complement strand
GATATAGAGAGAGAGAGAGAGAGAGAGAGAGAGAGAGAGAGAGAGAGAGAGAGAGAGAGAGAGAGAGAGAGAGAGAGAGAGAGAGAGAGAGAGAGAGAGAGAGAGAGAGAGAGAGAGAGAGAGAGAGAGAGAGAGAGAGAGAGAGAGAGAGAGAGAGAGCGAGAGAGAGAGAGAGAGAGAGAGAGAGAGAGAGAGAGAGAGAGAGAGAGAGAGAGAGAGAGAGAGAGGGAGAGGGAGAGAGAGAGAGATATGAAGGAGAGGAGGGAGGGATCGACAGACAGACCATCCGGAGCTTATCTGGACTCACTCCGGGTAATTTCAGCCCGGCATTGTTCTTCTCGCCGCCCAGAAATTCAAGCCTCCGGTTGCCAAGTTGAGATTCTGTCTATTTTACTCATTCTTTGTTGCCTCTCGTACCTCCCACAGGGGCACCGCAGCCTCATGGCGGTCGGCAACGGTTAATGAAATCGTCCAGAGATCTCATAGTATTTGATTTAGCACGTGGGCAAAATCGATATCTTAAAGGATTTTGTTTTTGGCGTCTATAACCAGTGGTTCTTTCTTTGGGAGACAACATTGCACCGAAAGGTTTGGAGTCATAGAAGGAACTGAAGGAGTGTAACAGAAAGAAGGAAAAGAAGAAGTTAAAAATGATCACTCACTTTTTTTTTTTTTTTTTTTATAGAGAGAGAGAGAGAGAGAGAGAGAGAGAGAGAGAGAGAGAGAGAGAGAGAGAGAGAGAGAGAGAGAGAGAGAGAGAGAGAGAGAGAGAGAGAGAGAGAGAGAGAGAGAGAGAGAGAGAGAGAGAGAGAGAGAGAGAGAGAGAGAGAGAGAGAGAGAGAGAGAGAGGAGATAAGTCTTTAATCATAAAAGAATGCTGCTTGACTATGACTCATGGTGGTAGATCAGCAGGTGGGAGGAGGTTCTTGTGCCGGGTGGCTCTCGAATACTGGTTCTCCCGAGTAGGCAGCTTGAGCGGTTGGGTGGCTTGTAGAGATTTGAGTAAGGGGTGCCAAGAATGGCTATACAGGACGTATTTTTTGTGTTGACAAACAGATAGGCCGACAGATAGGTAGAATGGTAGTCAGATAGACAGAGAGTCAGACAGATAGATAGACAGACAAAAAAGACAACATGACAAAAAGACAAATAGACAGACAAAATATATGACAAAATAAGAATAAAAAAACAAACGGAAAATGGTAAATTATAAAAAAAGAGAAATATAAAAAGATAGACAGGAAGACAGACCGACAAAGATACAAAAAGACAGACAAAGACACAAAAAGACAGAAAGGCCATCAGACAGCTAAGCACAGCGTAGCCGTTAGTGCCCTCTGGCTGACTAACAGCTAATTTACCTGTAGAGAATAAAGGATAAGAAAAGGCGCAAAAATAAAGTGAGAATACAATTGGCTTTGTACTGTATACGTTCCATAGCCTGAGCGCATCCCAGTGGGACCGTCGCCGTTGCATTTGCAACCTGCAACCGAGGGGAAGGACTCTCAGGATTTGTAGCTTTGCTTTCAAAATGGAAGAGCTCGGACACTCGTGGGACAGGCATTCCGGGATTGCTCTTAATCAAACCTCTTCCTCATCCTCCTCCTCCTCCTCCTCCTCCTTCTCCTCCTCCTCCTCCTCCTCCTCCTTTTCCACCTCTTCCTCCTCCTCCTTCTCCTCCTCCTCCTCCTCCTCCTCCACATCCTCTTCCTCCTCTTCCTCCTTCTCCTCCTCCTGCTCCTCTTCCTTTTCCTAATCCTCCTCCTCATCATCATCATCCTCATCTTCATCCTCATCCTCCTCAGTTTCGTGTTGCACTACAATCATCTTATTCTGGCTAGCACCAGGAGACAGTAATCAGTTGATATATATCTCTTCTTGTGGGGCAGGGACGGGGTTGACAAATTCTGTTCTGACTAACATTAAGTTATTTAAAAAAAAAATCATGGATACACTTGAGACAAAATTGCGTCTCGTTGAAAATATGATTTATGTTCTGTGTCTTCCCTTACAGTTGAATAGAATTGTCTGGCGTCAGCCAGAATATAGATTACAAATTGATCTTGGAATCAAAGAGAAATGCTGAAAGTTTCCTCCAGCTGAATAAAGTCATCTAGTATCAGCTAACATAAAACTTACCAATTAACATTGGCATTCAATGTTTTCACGCCAACAGGGGTGATACAAACTCGATGGAATTAAACCCCTGGTCATCCATGATTATGGACAAATAAATCTGACACGGCAGGAAATATAGTGCTAATTGCTGGGAGCATACAAAAACGTACACACATGTTTTCTTTAGTGTTATTTCAAAGTAAAGGTCCGAGTGAGTCAACTCTGTAGCTCAATATCTTTTTAAGAGCCATAAATATATTTTACACTGGAGACAGTTCACGCACTTTTCTTTATTCGGTTGTAACAGGCTCTTCTGTCCGCACATGTATGTTGCGAGGTGAAAAACTATGTATAATGAAGACAGAAAAACATATATCATGATTTTTTTCTCATCCGACCTAGATATGGACCAAAAGGTCTCCTGTCGGCATGCTCCGCCTTTGTAATCCTTTGTAATTTGTGTGAATCTATCTATATACCAAGGACTTTTCCCCCTTGTAAAGGAGGTAGCCAAGTCAAAGGCACGTACCTACTTCCACCCGTTCCTTCCTCATCATCCAGCACCCTTTCCTCCCTCTTATCTTAGCTCCTCATGGATGACGGGTCATCCCTATATCCTACCCACTGCCCTGTCAGAAGCAATGCAGCAATACAGAGAAAATAAGTAGATAGGATGAAATAAGACAAATAAGATAAAATAAGATAAGATTTAATGAAATAGAATAGAATATAATAAAATTATATATCATAAAAGAAAATAAGATTGATGTAAAATCAAATCAAATAAAGTCCTATAAAATAAAACATGTAAAAAAAAAAAAAAATTAATAAATAAATAAACAAAATAAAATGAAGTGCAATATGAAACAAAATAAAACAAAACAAAATAGAGCAAAGTGAAATTATATGAAATAAATTAAAGTAAAATTGAATAAAGCTAGATTAGCTAGAATTAGTAAAAACAGAATAAAACAAAATAATCCTATATTGGATAGACAGAAATTGATAGAACTGATGTGCTCATTTATCCACTAGTCTTTATTAATTTATTCATATTCTCATTTGTTGTATCGCGTAAATGGCTTTTGCAAAGACATGAATTCGTCCGTGAATGATTTTAGTTGTTACTAAATGAACGAAATAGGATAGAAAAGGACTAGAGTAGAAAACGACAAACACAAATGAATATAGTAACCATGGAAGCAACAAGAAAATAGAATAAAACAATTCGATAAATAAAAAAATAAAAAAGGGGAGGACTCAGGAGAATTGAAATAAACTTGGAAAGCGAAATAAAAAATGTCAAGAAATAAATAAAACAAAAGAAAAAAATTCTTACGTTTAAAGAACTGAAGAACAAATACGAAAACTTGCAAAACATGACGAAAATGTTGCAAAGAACGTGGAATAACAAGAGAGAGGATAAAAGAGGCAAAAGAATGAGAAGGAAAAGCGAGAGCAACACACAAAAGAAAATCCGAAACATTTAAGAACACAAACAACCGCGGCACAATACAAAACGAAATAGACACAAAGAAAGCGAAGAAACAAACAGACGACCTCGATGGACATCGAAAAGTTGAAGAAATGGCGAAGGATTCTCAAAAAATATATAAATAAATAAATAAATAAATAAATAAATAAAATAAATAAATATAAATAAATAAATAAATAAGTAAATAAAATAAATAAATATATAAATAAATAAATAAATAAATAAATAAATAAATAAATAAATAAATAAATAAATAAATAAATGAATAAATAATTAAAAAAGTAAATAAATAGATAAATAAATGAATAAATAGATAAGTAAATAAACAAACAAACAAATAAATAGATAAATAGATAAATAAATAAATAAATGAATAGAATAAATAAAGAAATAATAAAAAATAAGTGACAGCGCCATGTAAGACAAACAACAGCTAAACGAAGAAATGTACAGAGTATTACAGTATATGCAATAGCAGTTGCTACAGTAGGTTATACAGCAAGTAGTATGTAGCCTAACTGGCACAGCAGGTGATACAATTGATAGGACAGATGAAACAGCAGGTACCAAAACTAGAGCAGATGTTACGGCACATTGTAAGAGCAGGTGCTAGAGTAGGTGCTACACCAGGTAGTACAGCAGGCGCCAGAGCAGGTGCTACAAAATGTCATAGTACAGCAGATAATACTGTACGGCAGATGTTACAGCCGATGATAGGAGCAAATATTACAGCAGTTTCTCTAACATGTACCATAGCAGTGGTAACTTCAAGTACTATAGTAGATCCCACAGCAAGAACTGGGAGCAATAACCAGCGCTTCTATACTCGTGGAGAGTATTGCACTGAAGATGTGGAATTGTATAGGTGATAGCGAGGGAGAGTTAGATAGGGCAGGGTTTTTTATTTTCTCTCTTTTGACTAGAGATTAGTCTGCATTCATAAAGGAATGCTCAGGTATTTGTTTTGTGTGGATATTGCTATTTACTAACATTTAGGCTGCTTAAAGCATCGGGTGCTACAGCAGATAAAACAGAAAATGATGCAAAAATAAACATCACGGGATCTATAGCAGGTGACACAGCAGGCAAGTCACCAGGAGAACTAGCAGGTAAGTCATCAGGTGAAATAGCAGGTTTTCTAGTACTTGAGCCAGAAAGAGAACCAGCAGATAAACCAGCATGTAACAGTAAGCAAACAGCAGATACTACAGCAGTGAACAGTCAGATAATACATAAGTTGCTGCTGCACCACAGCAGTTGTCAGAGCAAGTGAACTAGCAGGTGAACAAGCAGGTGCTACAAAAGATGCATCAATATGTGCTACAGCGATTACTGCAGTTGTCGCACCAAGTGCTGCAGCAGGTGTTAAAAAAATGAAAAGTGACACAGATGGAAAATAGATGATTTAACAGTAAAAAATAACAATAATAAAAGAAAAGAAAAATAGATAAATAGAAGAAAGTAAAATTGGTAGTAGATGAAATATCATGGTACCATTATCATTATGGGTTGTAAATTACCAGCGCTTCCAGCCTTGTAGATAAACTAGCGCCGTTGTTATTAGAAATACAATGGTAGTTCAGTAGTTAATTTAGTATATGTGCACAGGAGGGAGGCAGCTCACAAAGAGCATAAAGAATAGACAACAATATGTTAGGTATTGTGAGCCCAACTAGCAGGTATTTCAGCGGAACGAGCTGTTGGCTTTTGTAGCAGACTAGCAGAGGAACCTTGCGTTGCCGGGGTGCCGTGCAGATACCCTACAGATAACACCCTAGAGGGAATCCAGACTTAGGGTTTTCTTTGTTTATGCATTATTCCAGGATGTATGTAGACCTCTGTGTCAAATTTGGCGAAAGTCCATTGCGAAATGGCAACGCTGTTGTTAAACAAACAAGCGGAGAAACTTGTGCGCTTATTATATAGATGAGTATGTTTTACGAGGACAGCAGACAAGAAATGCAGTTGGAGATAGCCTTTCAAGAAAGCAGTGAAGTAGCTGTCGACAGCTGCCGAGCACAGCAGGTGAGAATGCTGGAAGATTTAGCAGGCGCAGATAGCAGGCAGGAGCATTCGTAATCGTGGACAGCAGGTAAAGACAGCAAACGAGAGGAGTAGAATTAAATAGCTTAGGATAACACATATTGAAAGAAGATAACAAAACAGGTTTACGTTTCACTTAAGAGCAGCACGAACTTCAGAAGGTAAAGCAGTAGGTAGGGGATTTAGAAATCATCGGGAGCAGGTAAAGACTACGGCGAAGACAATATGAAAATATAGTATAGCAGATACGGAAAGCCCATGATGTAGCAAATGAACATTCTAAGTAAGACCAAGTGAATATTCAGCAGGTGCAGAAAGCGGTGAGAATCAGTAACCATGGGTAGCAAATGGAACTTGAGGGTAGAAGAAAAAAAAAATAGATGAAGAAATCAAGAGGGCAAATAGATGAGTAGCAGGTGTATACTCCTAGCAAAAGCAACAAGATATTCAGCAGGTGAAGACAGCAAGAGGCTGAGGTAGCGCGGATGATACCTAAGGATTAAAGGATTTCGAAGGAGAAAGGAGGAGAGAGGAGGGAGGAGGGAGGAGGAACCAGGGAGGAAGGAGAAAGGAGAAAGGAGAAAGGAAGGAAGGAAAAAAGATGGGATAAGGAAGAAAGGAAGAGAGAAGATGGAAGATGGAGGAGGAGGGTGGGACGAAGTAAGAGGGAGAAGGAAGGAGAGGGGAAGAGGAAGGGAGGAAGGAGAAGGAAAAAGAAAGGATGGAGGAACAAAGATGAAGTGGAGGGAGGTCGATGGAGACAAAGAGAGAGAAGAATATAGAGGACGATATGAATGTAAAGAGGGAAGAAGAATGCAGAAATGGACTCTGTTATGGATGTGTGGCCATAATGGCATGGGGAGTTGAAAGAGGTGAAACAGAAAACAGAGAAGGAGACACAAGGAGAAATGAGAAAGAGGCAAAGTGGGGTTGAGTATGAAGACAAGGAGTAAAGGGACGTAGAGGGGAAAGAGAAGGAAAAGGAGAGATGGAACAACCAGTTAGAAAATAGAAGTAGAAATAAAGGTAAAGAAAAGAAAGACGAGGAGGAGAAAAAGGAAGAGGAAGAGGAGAAGGAGGAAGAGGAGGAGGTGGAGGAGGAGGAAGAGGAGGAGGGAAGAGGAGGAGGAGGAAGAGGAGGACGAGGAAAAGGAAGTATGACAGTCGTGTAGAGGTGAAGAATAGAGTGGAAATGGGACTCACTATTCAAGTAGAGATGGAATGTGGAGGAAGGATCATCCTTGGGGTAGGTGGAGATGAAGTGTGGGGATAGCGTGTGGAGGTGGAGTTGGAGGTGAAGTGTGGAGTATGGAGATGGAGTATGGAGTGTGGAGTATGGAGATGGAGTATGGGGGCGGGCGCAACTTCGTTAGTGTCCCGGTTGATTACAAAAGGGAAGATAAGCTCCTCCCACCCGCTTAGCTACCGTATTGGTCCAGGGCCCGCTCTCTCTTTCTCTCTCTCTCTCTCTCTCTCTCTTTCTCTCTCTCTCTCTCTCTCTCTCTCTCTCTCTCTCTCTCTCTCTCTCTCTCTCTGTTGTCTCTTATCTCTCATCTCTCAATGGGGGGGTGAACTATACCTTGGCTGATTAAAATTTTGTATATTCAGGCAAAACAATATTTGTGCAGCCTGTGTCTCAAGTTCAGCCTAAGCCAAGTGGCATCCTTGCAGATGAAGTGTTCTACAAGACATTTTGCAATAATATTTTACAGTATATGATACTAGTTATCACTCCATTTGAAAAAATGTAAACAAAGAGAAAGAGTTCCGCGGATGTAACTCCTTTCTTGTATATTACAAGTTTAGGTACATGAAACAATTGAGGTTGTTGTACATCTCCCAGGATAGAGATGACGAACTCTGTCCCTCACACACCTTTGCTAAGACGCCCAGGTCTCAACTACTGGCCCATTAAACTCAGAAGTCATTGGGACGTGAGGGTCTGCCCGGAGATCCCGCTGAGTAACCACTACTTTAGAGCAAACATATGGACTCTCTTCAAAACCCGAGGGTCTAGAGGTCGGCTGGGGGCGGGGATCCGGCTGCTTGAGAGAGGAGATGAAGTCCTGTTCTTCTAACGTACAGGCAAGTGTAGCAAATGAGGTACCATCTATGAGCAGATAGGGATACAACAAGGTTGTGATCGAACTTTTGGACCTGGTGCATAACATACAAATTGCCTGGATATTGTCGAACTTTAGAGCTCGTCGGGTGTGAAGCATTTTCAAATGAATAAAAAAAATTGGGATTATAGTATGTTAATATTACAAATCTCAGACTGAATATCATGATAGACATGTATAATTATTTTTACTGTATATTACTCATATACTTGTAAGTTTATCTTATTAGAGAACTCCTAATTCTAGGTTCTCAGTTGAGGCTCATCTCTATAGTGATGAAACTTCCTGAAAGGTTTTGCTGAGGTAAACAGCAGACGATTTTATTCAGCTCGCCACAAGACCCTGACTTTAACAGAGTGTGAACCTTAATTAAAGAATACTATCTGGTATAGCGAAACCTGCACAAGGTGTTATTCTCGCACCTGTCCACCGATACCTTTGCACCTGCTGGAGGCTCACCTCACTCGGTTGTTGGCACCTATGTCTTAAATACGGCCATATAGAGTGCCAAGCCAACTTAGCACCTTCCCGGCGCAACCTTAGCACCTGCCCGACGCTAACTTCTCGGCTGTTAATTATTTTGTCTTAGCTACCTTTAATTGCCCCGTGAAGGGCTGGCCATGAGATTCGTAGACCCTGGGGTTCCTGACCTTAAGCGGTGGTGGGATTGTCCCTGATTCTGTGGGTCTTTGACTCTAGGGGCCCCCTAGTCCTGGGATTCACTGATCTTGGGGGCCCTGACTTTGAGAGTCCTTGACTATATCTAACCATGGGAATTTTTGACTGCTGGATTCCATGGCACTGGAAATTCCTTATCCTGGAAGATCCTAACCCTGGAGTGCCCTGGAATGCCCTGACCATTTCCCTGATCCCATTGATAAGATTTGAAGTTCCATGGCGAGTAACGCGTTTTGTTCTTGTCCCGCTCACCGATTCCAGTGATTTTCATTGTTTGATACCTGTAAACACACCAAACCAAGAACCATGGACACTGAAAGAATCCTGGTCTTTGTAGGAATATAGTTCGTCAAATAAGTTCTTCGAAACTTTGCATATATTCATATCAAGAAGGTTTAATAAGTTATTTAAAAAGTATCTACCATAGACAGTCTCGGTAACAGAAGTAAATAAGAGACTCCATTTGTTTGTTTGTAACAAATTACCGAGGTCTCTTTTTACGTTCTTGTTAACGGACACACAGACAACTAATCAGCAAATGACGAGGAGCTTATATCGTCAACCGCACATACCAGAACCACGTCTTATATATATATTTGTTCATATTAAAATCTGACAACTTCATTCAGCCCAGGGACGACCTGGAGACCCAAGAGATCTCTCAATCGATCGAGATCTTATTGTGTCCCGTGTCCGATATCTTCAGCTGAATAAAATCGTCTGCCAGAATCAACCAAAGGAAAATCGGTGAATGACGTCACCGTAACGAAGGGGTGGTTAATCAAATATTGAGAATTTACGAACTGTGAAATTACATGGGCGGAGGGTGTGAGTCCTTTAATTTATTTACCCGTCAGGCGTGTGTACGTGTGCGTGTGCAAGTACGTATATAAATGTGTGTGTTTGCATGTACATGTGAGTGTGTAATGTGTGTGTGTGTGTGTGTGTGTGTGTGTGTGTGTGTGTGTGTGTGTGTGTGTGTGTGTGTGTGTGTGTGTGTGTGTGTGTGTGTGTGTGTGTGTGTGTGTGCGTGCGTGCGTGCGTGCGTGCGTCCGTGCGTGCGTGCGTGTGTGTGTGTGTGTGTGTGTGTGTGTGTGTGTGTGTGTGTGTGTGTGTGTGTGTGTGTGTGTGTGTGTGTGTGTGTGTGTGTGTGTGTGTGTGTGTGTGTGTGTGTGTGTGTGCGTGTGCGTGCGTGTGCGTGCGTGTGTTTGTGTGCGTATACGTATACATATACGTTTGCATGTGTGCGGAATGGGAGTGGGATAGGGGGCAGCTGGCGAGTTGATTGGGCAGCTTCCAAATCCTGTGTGAGGTGCAGCGTCAGAACTACAGGATTCCTCCCCTGAGTAGACAGAAGCCAAGATGCTAAGCTTTTATGAATACAGAAAGTAGCAGCTTCACCCTTTCCTTATGGAATGCTGGTTCCCTCAGATAAATAAGATCGCCTGGTGGCAACTAAGATAGTCTTAAACTGTAGAGCATTGCGGAACTGTTAATCAATATTTATTGAATCCTTTCTTTTCAAAAGGGTTAACTCTCAACT
>NC_134779.1:47870408-47872908 GCF_046742065.1 Oratosquilla oratoria | reverse complement strand
TATATATATATATACATATGTATATACTGTATAAATATATATATATATATATATATAGTATATGCGTATGTGAGTGTGCGTTTATGTTTAGATATAGATAAAGATAAGATGACAGAGAGTGTCACTATTGTGATTAGTCAATTTGCATTAGAGGTAAGGTGTCTCTCGGCTAAATAGAATCCACTAGCGAAAGCTAAACACTTTGGGCTTCGCAGTACTGAGTAAATTCGCCTGTCAACAAAAAGGGATGAAAACGTAAGAGGACCTCAGGGTCGAGCTCTTCATCTGTTATGTTGGCGAAGTCGCGCGTTATCTCGAGATACGCAGACTTTTCATTAAGTTATCTCTCGGGCGTCGATAACCTCCTCCCATCGTCGCATCCTTGACGCCCACTTTATTGCAGGCCAGGGTCCTGCATGCCCCGCCTTCTCCTTCGCCTCCTTGTCCTCCTCCTCGTCTTCCTCTTCATCCTCCTCTTCATCGTCTCCCTCTAACTCCTCCTCTTCATCGTCTCCCTCTAACTCCTCCTCATATGTCTCCTTTTCCTCATCCTCCTGTCCTTTCTTCTCCTACTCGGCCTCTTCCTCTTCTTCATTTTACTTCTCTTCCTCCTCCTTGTCCGTGTGTGTCTCTGTTGTTTTCTGCCTTGAGCTACATAAATCATGATCCACGCTGTGGTCTCTCTCATAAAAATATAAATTTTAATGCTAGTTATTTCGATATTTTTTGCTTGAAGAATTTACCTTACGACGAAATCTAATTTCTTGAATAAGTGAATACATCAAATATTCAAAAGCAGAAGTTTCTTTGATATGAGGAAATATTTTGAGATCAAATGTACATTTCTTCCACACACAATCGACTTTTTCCATTTGGTATCATAGTTTATATATATATATATATTTTATTTAATTGTTTTTCTCTGCTAGAACGATGCCATGGAATAGATTGGTTAATGGAAGTATTGGTTAAGGAGTTCCGTTGGGTGGTGTGCTCTATTGAGTTGATTGTGGTTAAGTCCAGACGACACTATTTCACTAAAAGTTCGTCACTCAGATAGAGCGGGTTGCCTTTGCTGTCGATCTGACACCCGGGTCTGGTGTGATTTGTCACTTGTGATTTTCTTTTTTTCACCCTCAACCCTTTTGCACTCCCCAAAACCCTTTCTTGTTTTTGCTTCATCGGAGTCGCTCTATTCTTTTTTTTTTTATTTGTATTTCCTCTTCTTCGTCGTCGTTGTAATAATTTTCTTTACTATCACCGTCATATCAAGACTCATTATCATCATGGTTACTGTCACCATCATCCCTGTTACCTTTTACACCATTTTAAACTCGCCATCATAAATATCATCACCATAACCACCATCTTCACCAACATCAACATCATTATCCTTATTGTCATCACCACTTTCATCACTACTATCATCATTATAAATCACTATCAACATTATCCTTATTTCCGTTACCATTACTTGCATTACCTTTATCATCAGTATCAACCTCATTACTATCATTACTTTAAATTTGAATATTATTATCCTCACTGTCACCACCTTCATCCCAGGGAAGAAATACTTCCTGCTGTGATCACACCTGATGTTATCATCAAAGCCACCCTGAGTTCTCTTTGTAGACGCTTGACAAAGAGCAAACTCACCTGAAAAACTCCTCAGTACAGCTGGAGGCTAAAGTTTCACACAAGAGCATTCTGTTAACACCTGTATAATAGGGGAAATAGCCTCTAAGGCGCTTGCTTTACATGCATTAGCACTGAAAAGGAGTTTAATTCACATGTATTACTGTTAAAAAGTATTAATGGGTATTTTAATATATTAATAAATACCTAGGTATATTGAAATGTATAAAAATGTATTAGGATATTTTCATTTATATTTGACTTAAAAAAATCGTTTCGGTTTTCATTCTTATGGTGACAGAAGTACATAAGAGGCTCCTATTGTTTGTTCATAATGAATTACGGAGGCACTTTTCTACGTCTTCGTTGGCAGCATGTGTCGAAGAACTTGTTTGTCCAACTCTATTCCAATGGCCTTTAGTTCAGTCGAATGAAATCGATTGGCTGCAATAAGAATGGCATTTGTATGGCCAAAATATATATATATTTTTTTCGGCCGAATGAAATTGTCGGGTAGGATGATAAAATCACCTAGCAATCAATATGTATATATATATATATATATATATATATATATATATATATATATATATATATACATATATATATAATATATATATATATATATATATATATATATATATATATATATATATATATATATATATATATATGTATATATATACATCTCTCCACCTTGTCGGGTTAAGTACTTTGTGTTTAAAGCTTCCCTCAACTAGGTGAGAAGCAAATACAAGATTACTCAAATCGTAGAAAAAAAAGTCCTCATCGCGTCCGTGGGGGTGGCACTGAGCTGAATAAAATCGTTTGACGGCAGCCAAACTGTGAAATAAGGTCCATG
>NC_134779.1:47845408-47860408 GCF_046742065.1 Oratosquilla oratoria | reverse complement strand
CTGCTTTTTCTTGTGTTTTTTTTTTCTTTCATATCAAATTCTCTCTCCTCCTCCTTCTTTTTCTACTCCTTCTCCTTTTTTCTTTTATCTTCATCTTATTCTTATTCTTTCTTTTCTCTTCTTATTCTTCTTATTCTTTTTCTTCTTCTCTTTTCTATTTTTTTTACTACTTCTTCTTGATACTATTATATTACCACTTTTTTTCTTATTATTATTGTTATTATTATTTCCTTCTTTATTTTCTCTTTTTATTATTTTCTTTTTCTTTCTCTTCCTCTTCTTCTTCCTCTTCTTCTTCTTTTTCCTCTTCTTCTTCTTCTCTTTCTTCTTCTCCTTCTACTTCTTATTTTTCTTTTCAGTTTTCGTATGTTTTATACTCCATCATATTATTCATCTTCACTTTCATCTTTACACTTTTTTTCTTCCTCTCTGTAATCATTTATCTAGTGTCCCCTTCATTTCTCTTCTTTCTGTGCTCTTCATTTCTTTCCCCTTTATTTCTCTCCCCTTCACTGTCATTCCATTCCGTTTCCATGTTGCTCTTCTTCTTTTTCTCTTCGATCTTATACTCTCCCTTTGCTCACTTTTCTCTCTTGAGATTCTCTCCTCCTGTTTCATTTTCTTATGGTATCGTCTCTCATCCTTTCTTTTCAAATTCAATAATACCCTTGTATTCTTCGCTCCTTCGTACATAAATACGTACATCCATCAGTACACACACACACACACACACACACACACACACACACACACACACACACACACACACACACACACACACACACACACACACACACACACACACACACACACACACACACACACACACACACACACACACACACACACACACACACACACACACACACACACACACACACACACACACACACACACACACACACACACACACACACACACACACACACACACACACACACACATATATATATATATATATATATATATACATATATATGTATATATGTATATATATACGTATGTATACATATATATATGTATATATATACATATATATATATATATGAATATATATATATATATATATATATATATATATATATATATATATAATATATATATATATATATATATACCCTCCCATTTCTATTCCCTTGAACCTTTGTCCCCTCTCATCCCTTTCCGTCTCTATGGTCTTCCTATTCCATGCTTTCCCTCCTCCACACTCTCCCACTTCCTTCGGTCCCTGTGAACTAACTACGTTATCGAAATCTCCAGTCTTCTCCTTCCTGTCCACGAGCTTCTCTCTTTCTCTCCAATCCCCCCCGCCTCTCTCTCTCTCTCTCTCTCTCTCTCTCTCTCTCTCTCTCTCTCTCTCTCTCTCTCTCTCTCTCTCTCTCTCTCTCTCTCTCTCTCTCTCTCTCTCTCTCTCTCTCTCTCTCTCTCTCTTTCTCTCTCTCTCTTCCTCTTCATCCAATACGTCCATATATTTCCTTTCTTCTGCGTCTATTCCTTCTTTTAGCCTTTTCGGACGGGTTCTCTCTCAGTTTCCTTTTCTCGTAAATTCTCTCTTCCTTTCCATCCTGTATCTTATTTCTCATCTCCTACTACCCATCCTCCACCTCCCCACCACTCATATTTTTCCACCCACTTTCTCCCTTCCACTTGCTACCTTTCACTTGTCACTACTTCCCACTTTCCATCTTCCACTTCCCACCTACCACCTACCACCCTCCACCTTCCACCTTCCACCTCCCACCTTCTACCTCCCAACTCCCATCCCTGACCTCCTACCTCCCAGCTTCCACCTCCTCCCTTCCGCCTCTCACCTTCGACTCACTACCTTTCAATCCACCCCCCTTCCACCCTCTATTTTTCAACACACACCTCCTTCTCAATTTCTAATCTTCCACCTCCCACCTCCTTCTGGAAGGCAAATGGCACCCGCTACTCAGAACTTGGTCACCGTTCTCCCTACTCAAACCTCGGCCATCGGCGAATTCCCGTTTTCTTCCTTTCTTTCCGTTTTTCTTCTTACTCTTTCGTTTTTCTTCTTCTTCTTCTTCTTCTTCTTCTTCTTCTTCTTCTTCTTCTTCTTCTTCTTCTTCTTCTTCTTCTTCTTCTTCTTCTTCTTCGTCTTCTTCGTCTTCTTCTTCTTCTTCTTCTTCGTCTTCTTCGTCTTCTTCTTCTTCTTCTTCTTCTTCTTCTTCTTCTTCTTCTTCTTCTTCTTCTTCTTCTTCGTCTTCTTCTTCTTCTTCTTCGTCTTCTTCTTCGTCTTCTTCTTCTTCGTCTCCTTCTTCTTCTTCGTCTTCTTCTTCTTCTTCTTCTTCTTCTTCTTCTTCTTCTTCTTCTTCTTCTTCTTCTTCCTCCTCATATTCTTCTTCTTCTTCTTCTTCTTCTTCTTCCCATTTTCTTCTCGCAGTTTTTCTCCTACCTCTCCCTCATCTTCTTTTCTCTCCTGTTTTTTTACTTCTCCTTATTTCACTTCTCCACTTCTTATCCTTCTTCCTCTTCTCTCTTTTCCGTTTTCTTATTTTTTCTTCCGCTCCTTGTTTTCCTCATTTTGACTTTCTCCCTTTTCTTCTTATTATTACATTTTCTTCCTCTTCTTCTTCTGCTCTTCTCTGTCTTCCTTTTGCTCTACTTTCTCTTCCTTACTTCTCCTTCATTTTCTCCCTTCTTTGTCTCTTATTCTCCTTCCTTTACTTCTTCTCTTTATTTATTTTCTTTCCTCTTCCCCTTCTTCCTCTTCTTCCTATCTTTAACTCATTTTCCTTCTCTTTCTCCTCTTCCACTCCTCACTCTTTTTTTCCTCACTCTCCTTGTTCTCCAATTTCCTTTTCCTCTCTCTTCTCTTTCTTTCTCTTCTCTCCATTTCATACTATTCCTACTCTTTATCCTTCTCTTTCTTCCACTCCTCTCTTCACCTCTGTATCTTCGTTCTTCCTGTTTTCTTCTTTCTCTTCTTTTTCCCCTTTTCATCTAACTCTCCCTGACCTTCCTCTTCATCCCTTTCTTCATCTCCTTTTTCCCTTTTCTTTTCCTCCTCCCTTTAATCTGTATTTCCTTTCCTTCCACCTTCTTCCTTTTCCTATTGCTCTCCTCCTCCTTGTATTTCGTGAAGAGCGAAACACATTTTTTTTTGAGCGACTCGGAACGCGGCCTTCAGCGCCGTTTTCTGTGAACCAGCTTCCCACTTGACCACCGCAACCGACTTGTCCCTCCACCTCCGTTCGCCTGTCTCTCCCTTCCCATTTCCTCTCTTTATATCCTATCTTATACCTTGTCACCCTTTACCTCCTCTTTCTTGTTCCTTTTTATTTATTGCGTCCTTTTCTTTAATTTTTTCTTTCCCTTCCCTTCCCTTCCCTCCTCTCCCCTTCCCTTCCCTTCCCTTCCCTTCCCTTCCCTTCTCTTCTCTTCTCTTCTTTTCTCTTCCTTTTCCTTCCCCTCCCTTTCCTTCACATTTCTTACCTACCCTTCTTCCCTTCTCTCTTTTTTTTTCTTTTTCTTTTTCCTCCACTTTATTCCCTTCCCCTTCCTTTCCCTTTCCTCCCCTTCACTCCTGTTTCTTTTCCTTCTCTCTCCATCCATTCCTTATCCTTCCTTCCTTTCTCCTTCACTTCCCTTATTTACCGTTTTCTACCCTTCCTTTCTCTTCCTTTTCCTCTCCCTTTCGTCCTTCAGAACGAATTAAAACAATGTTGATGCAAGGGTAGATTTAAAGGTTTGAAAGTTGAAACTGCAGTTGAAGAGAACTAGCCACAGGAGCTATAATAAATAAATGAATATATAAATAAATAAGTGAAAAAAAATCTAGTTTACTTGCAAAATAATAAGTAGAATTTGTAATACTAATAATATATTCCCCACCACGTTTCCTTTTTTTGTTCACTTGTCTCCTCCAGTTCCATCCTGCTACCTTTCTCCTCCATTAGCGTCCCTTCCGCCTCCTCTCCCGTCTCCACCGCCTCCTTCAACATCGTCTTACCTCCTCCCCATACTCCTCTACCTCCTCTACCACCTCCTCCGCCTCCTCCACCCCTCCCCTCCGAAGAATAAGCCCTCATCCTCCGAGACCATTACCCGGAGGAGTCTTCGACTGTTATTCCTGTCTCCTGAAGACTCCCGCTGTCGCTCCGGCAGACTCTTCGCGGCCTGCGAAGAGTTTGTTTACGAGTTCTCAACGATGACCCGCCACCTTGGCGCTCCCGTCTCTTCCTCCCGTCCCCTTCCTAACCGTTCTCTTTATAGGGCCGTTCCTCATACTGCGGAACAACTGTTAACCCCCTCAGCGTTTGGCGGTTTCCAGCCCTTGTAGGATAAGTGAGCTCCCCGAACTCCTTTTCACCTCCCCCTACCCCTTCTAACACCCTCCTAACCCCCCTAATCCCCTAACATCCGAGAATAAATTTATTGGCCTATTTAGAGGTTCTCCTTTTTTTTTTTTTTTTTTTTTTTTTTTTTTTTTGCGTCTTCAAAGGGCTAATTCCCCTTTACGTGGTTCCTGGTTCAAGATTGTTTGTATACTTGTCATGTTTAGGATTGTGTATGATCTGTATTTATTCTTTCATACCGTATATAAGCATGTACGCGCGTTTGTGTTCATTTATATTTCTTCGGGGATAAACGCAACTTCTATCCTTGGTGGACAATATCGCGCTGAAGAGACAGAGATATTGAGGTGGTAAAGGACAAATTTAAAGATAACATCAGATAGGAAGGATAAATGAAAACTAGAACATCAGCATTCTTTTTTGAGGAAAGATTAGTCTCTATCATAAAAGAATGATGTATGACTGGACCACAGGGATATCACTAAAGTCCTTAGGATATTGGCTGTATAAAACTTATGCAGTCAGAATCCCGTACGGGGGTTTATATGTATGTATGTATGTATGCATAAATGTTATGTATGCATATATCTATGGTTCTCGGTCTATGGGTCTCCTAGGCCCTATGGAAGGGCGGATTGGCCGGCTCACGATCTTTTCTACAATAATGACCAGCTTCATGTATGCATTTTTCATGACACTGGTGGAATACATGAACATCCAAGTGGCATCATTCGTGTAGTTTATTTCAAGAGATTAACATAATTGTCACATTTGACATATTATTCCACGGGGCCACTGCCAAAATTACGGCCATAGGAGAAAGATATTTGTAGATTCGGAAACTCTTCGTCTTTTCTTGAAGATATATATATGATTATATGTACATACATGTGTTTGTATGTACGTAGGCATGTATGTATGTATGTATGTATGTATGTATGTATGTATGTATGTATGTATGTATGTATGTATGTATGTATGTATGTATGTATGTATGTATGTATGTATGTATGTATGTATGTATGTATGTATGTATGCATGTATGTATGTATGTATGTATGTATGTATGTATGTATGTATGTATGTATGTATGAATGTATGTATGAATGTATGTATGTATGTATGTATGTGTGTATGTATGTATGAATACATGTATGTATGTATGTATGTATGTGTGTATGTATGTATGTATGTATGAATACATGTATGGATGTATGTATGTATGTATACATGCATGCTTGTATGTATGTATGCATGCATGCATGTATGTATGTATGTATGTATGTATGTATGTATGTATATATGTATGTATGTATATATGTATGTATGTATGTATGTATGTATGTATGTATGTATGTGTGTATGTATGTATGTATGTATGTATGTATATATGTACGTATGCCTGTGATGCATATAACTTATGTTCATAATCAGCTTATGTAACGATGCATGTATGTGCGTATATATGTTTGTATGTATGTATGTATGTATGCATGTATGTCTGTAGTATGTATGTATGTATATATGTGCGTATGCCTGTGATGCATATAACTTATGTTCATAATCAGCGTATGTAACAATGCATGTATGTATGCATATAAAAAATTCTGGTCTGGAGTATTCGATTATTCATATGCTGTTAAGGAATTGAAAGATCATATTGTAGAGTAAGGTGTGCAAGAAATTTTGATATATACTAAGATATCCCATCCAATAAAAAGATAATTAGTTTTAATGTCAAACACCACTATTTTCTGTAAAGTATTATCGAACCCCTTACCAAACTGGTCCCAAAGAAATGAATAAAATATTTTGAAAAAAAATAAAACAAAAAAAAAAAAAAAAAAAAAAATCATGGTACGGACAAGGTTGGAGCTGAAATAGTTCGGAAAGTCAATTTTGTGGGGCCAGCAATCGACGTAGGGGATTTTAGGGGTTGAAAAGAACAAGATTCGAAAAATCTCTTCCGCAATTGTCAATTTCTATTCAAGAAAGGAATCAGATAAGCCACGTCTACAGCGCCCACAAAATTGCGCGTCTACAGGATTCTACAAAATTTTGGATTTATCTTCTACAGCGTTGAATAGCGAGAAGCTGGCCGAATGGAACCTTTGGTACCAAAATGAAATGTAAGAAAATGAAAATCTGAGTCTGAGATTGGACTAGCTTCCACACACATAAAAAAGAAAAAAAAATCTTGATACTCTTTTATTTTATTTATCTTTTTCGTGTGTGGACATGGGCGAACTCCCCGAGTTTCAAACATCTTGATACCCAAAGACAAGAGTTTCTTCCATCCCCACCCTCTCCCCTCACTCCTCTTTTTTTTTTTTTTTTTTCGTTTTCTTGAAGAATTGAGGACATGGACGAACTCCTCCGGAGAGGCAAAAATGGCCTCTGATAGGACCAGAGACTCCTGTCAAGGGAAAGATTTCTCTTCGGCTTTTGGAGATATTCAAGTCAAACAACCACAAAGACTTGGTTGTTGAGACGCCTTTCAGTGTTCGGTATCTTGAATGTAAAATTAATTAAAAGAGTCTGTTTATATTTCCCTAGCATGTATGCGCTTTATGTAACTTTAAGAAACATTTTCATCTTGACCATTTTTTTTAGGAATTGAATGTTTATGTAAAAGGTATATTTCCATATCCACTCTCTATATTTACATTGTATCAGTAGCGGTGTTACTTACCATCCATCTTCAGAATACATCATCACACTTTTCTGCATATAGAACTACAACCCCGAGGGGCTGACACCCTATCACTTATATATTTCTTCCACTTTTTTACAAAAACAAAACAGGCAACCAGCAACTACTTCCTTGCTCCTAGTACTATGAGCTAGTAAGACAGAAACGTTCCAAATTAAGACAACTCATATAACAGTTCCATTTTTATTCCCAGAGAGATCTATGGGAAGCCCCGGGTACAGTTGGGAGCTGCTGTGGGGGATGTGGATTTCCAGTTAATGAAACTCGAGGTAATTCTTGTTATTATCATTATTCCAATATTACTACTATTACTGTTATCATAACTCCTCCCATTTCCTCTCATCTTCTAAGACGAAATGTTCTTCGTTCATTGTGCCATTTGATCTTTGCATTTTTTTTATATTATTTTCTTAATTATTGTCTTGAAAAATCGTGTTGTTATATTTGTTTTATTCTATTTTACTTTGTTTTCAAACGGTTCAATATCTTTACTGCGATGACATGCTTTACAGGCTTCATTCTGGCTGAGCCAGACTTTTTTCTTCTTCTACGCGCAGATTCCTGTGAAGAAAGGGTAGAGGCTTTTCCCTTGCCTCGAGGACAACTCTTGCAAGGTTCCACTTTAGTTTATTACACATGATCTTAACAAGATGAAAGAAGGCTCCTGTGCTGTGTAGGGTAAGTCAACATGTCTCACCTCACTCATCACAAGAATGGTAGCGACGATGAAATCACAATAAAGATGTTCTTATATATATATATATATATATATATATATATATATATATGTATATGTATATATGATATATGTATATATATATATATACATATACATATACATACATATATATACATACATATATATGTATGTATATATATGTATATATGTATATATATATATATATATATATATATATGTATATATGTGTATATATATTCATGTGTATATATATATGTATACATATATATATATATATATATATATATATATATATATATATATATATATATATCCCACACACCTTGTTCCATGTGCACTTTTTTAAATCTAGAAAATGGTGAGAAGCCTATATGAGGTGGCAGTGAAAGATTCTGTCACGTACACACCATCCAGCACACTTTTTTTAAATCTATGAATTGGTAAGGAACCTATGCTAGACTGCATGAAACATTGTTCTGCTGCACATCGTCTATCTACCTATATATATATATATATATATATATATATATATATATATATATATATATATATAGGGTATATATATATATATATATATATATATATATATATATATATATATATTTATATGTATAGATAAATATATATGTGTATACATACATATATATATACACATATATATATATATATACATATATATATATAAGTGTGTGTGTGTGTGTGTGTGTGTGTGTGTGTGTGTGTGTGTGTGTGTGTGTGTGTGTGTGTGTGTGTGTGTGTGTATGTGTGTGTGTGTGTGTGTGTGTGTGTGTGTGTGTGTGTGTGTGTGTGTGTGTGTGTGTGTGTGTGTGTGTGTGTGTGTGTGTGTGTGTGTGTGTGTGTGTGTGTGTGTGTGTGTGTGTATGTCTGTATATATATATACATATATAAATATATATACATATATATATATATATATATATATATATATATATATATATATATAAACTGCCTCTTCCCCCTTTATATAGGAGGTAGCAAGCCACCGATTCTACTCCCATCTATCTCCCATTTGTTTCCCTCACCTCTTAGCTCCCCTTGGATGAAAGGTCATCCCTGTCTCCTGCTCACTGCCCAGATGAGAAGCAGCGCAGCAAGACACAGCACATCTACAGCAGGGCCAGCCGCTTTATTTACACGGTGACCTTTCTTCCTCGTCCCTCATGAAAAAAAAAATCTATTCGATGTGCGTCAAATTATCGTCCATACACATTAGTCTTCCACTCACACCTATCGCCTGCTTTCTCCCTTCCATGCTCAACAGACATTCCCCCTCTTTCTCAAAGCCCCTTTCATTCCGTCCAGCTATCTTATTTCGGTCTTCCCTTCAAGTTCATTCCACCCACCTTTGTTTTCCACACTATTTTTTCCAATTTTTCCTTACCCATTCTTTCCATGTACCCAAATCATCCCAATTATCTTTCATCAGCCCTACCTACCAGCTCCCTTTCTACCTCCCATTCCCTCCTCGTCTCCTCCTTTCTGAATCGATCCCTTCTCGTGACCCTTACCATACTACCCAGATACTCCATCACAAACACATTTAAATTTCTCTTTTCTGCCTCTCTTAAATTTCAGATATCAAGCCCAATCTATCATCCATCTAGTACACTTTTCCTAAAACTATGAAATGGTAATCTATATTTGAAATAAAAGATCTTATCGATTGCAAACTCTCTCTAAATCTAGAAAATAATAGAGCTTATCCCAGATTCTGTCGTCCACATTCCAACTCAAACACTTTTTCTAAGTCTAAGAAATGGAAAGGAGCCTATGCCAGGGGTCATACGTCTGTGGCCGAAGTCACTACCTTTGCCACAAGTGTTCAGATATCCAGGGCAAGTGGCATGTAACTAGTACGAGTAAACCAGCGGAATCGTTCAGACGCGTTCAGAATCATTGGACTCTAATTTGCAAGCTTATTTGCAAACGAATTAACAAATTCATTTTTTTTTATCTCCATCAACACACGCCCTGTCCCATCCACTTTGCAGAAAATACAGGATTTTTTTTTCATTATCATCTTTTGTTTTTATCTTATTAATTAATTATTTATTATTATTATTTGTACTCAACCCAAGGCTAAACACTTTCCTGGGTATCTTATTACTTCCTCATGAAATTTTGTCGAGGGAAAACGATCTCCTCTTAATCCTTTTGCTGGGCAAATGTATTTTATTGAATAAACAAATCGCCTGACTACAACCAGGAGAAATAGACCATGGTTTTCATTACAGTAGAGGGCTTAAATTAGGTAGAATTAACTCTTATTCTGTGTAGAAGGTTTTTTCGGCTGAATAAAATTGCCTGGTGATAGCTTGAACAGGTGTCGAAGTTATCAGTAGTAATAAAAGAGCTAAAAAGATGCTGTTTTCATAACTTTTGTTCAACAGGTTCATATATATCTTTCCACAACGTACATATTTCATTTTAATGTTTTAAACCAACGCCCGAGGATGACGTTCTTGTATTCTTGTAACGTTTACAAAGATAAGTCTGTGTTTGAGTAGCTCTTATCATGATAACTTCTCAACATCTCGCAAGATCCCCTTCTTCCTCTTTTGTATATCTCCAGCCACCTGCCTTCCATATTCATATGTCTCACCGTTCCAGCTTGTATACTTACCAACATTACCATTTTTCATCATAATTGTACCTACCCATCTTCCTCTACTATCTCTCACTTCTACTCCTCTCTCTCCTTCTCCTTTTCCTCCCCCACCTCCTCCTTCTATTCCTCCTCCTCTCTCTCCTTCTCCTTTTCCTCTTCCTCCCCACCTCCTCCTTCTACTCTTCCTCCTCTCATTCCTTTTCCTTTTCCTCTTCCTCCCCCACCTCCTCCTTCTACTCCTCCTTTTCCTCCGACTCCTCCTCAGATCCCCCGCTTCTCTCCTCTAGGAACTCTCCCCCTCTCCCTATACTTCGTCATCTCTGCACCCTTATAATTTCCTCCCTCCTACATCTTTCCTTATGACGCCCCTGCCCCGTCTCCCTTCCCGCCTCTTACTGCCTCGGCGCCCACGCCTCCCGCGACATCTGGCCGGCAGTCGGGGGAAGTGAGGCCAGACCGGAGGGGCTTCAGGGAGGCGGAATGTTGGCCCAACAAAGTAGTTACGCTTCACAGGGTGGCTGGTGCCTTGGGGGCAGGGGGGGGGGGGGTGGCTAGAGTTGTTGAATTTTGAGGTAATACGAGTTGTGGGGTAGAAAAGTGGTGTTTGGTGTTCATTGGGAGGGTGCAAGGGGGTGAGAAAAAAATAAGGAGAGGAGGAAAGTTGAGGTCGGACATTTCAAGTATTAATGGGGTAAGGGAAACTAAGGGAGGGGGGAGAAGAGGGAAAGAGGAAAAGAGGTCTTCGGGGTTGGAGGGAGCTTGAGGTCTATGGGAGAGGGGAGAAGAGGTAAATAGAGACATACCAGTGTGTATGGGGGGGGGGAGGGGAGTGGAAGAAGCATTATGGACTGAGCAGGTGTTGAGGTGTCCAGAGAGGGGGAAAGGGGGAAGGGAGAAAGGGAGAAGGGGGAAGAGAAAGGGAGAATAGCTTTTAGGAGGGGTTTGTGTACCTCCCCCTCCCCCTCCCCCTCCCCCTTTCTCACTTCTCCAGCGCCCTTACTATCCCCCCCCCCTCGTGGTGTGCGAGACAAAACAGATGCTGCCGTACCAGCGCCTCACGGAAAATTAGTCAACTTAATTATCCGAAAGGTATATACCCGCCCACTTGACTCCGAGTGGAGGGACCTCGTGGAGGGCAATATGGAGGGATGGAGGTGATGGGGAGGTCTGTCTGGAGGAGGGAAGGGAATGATAGAGAGGAAGTTCTCTAACTCTTTAGCGGTTTTTTTTTTTTTTTTTGTCTTTGATTCCACACAATTAAATTCAGCTCTTCAACTCGTATGGAGGGATGGAAGGACAGGAAGTGGAGGGGAATGAAAAATGGAGGGGAAGGTAATGGTAATGGCTTACTATTTTTTTTTTTTTTTAATAATTCATGCCCCTAGCCAGATGGTTTTATTCACCTCTTGGTTTTTAATGACAGGCAACATTCTTTTATGACTTGAGGCTCATCTCCACTCAAAGAAGAATGATAATCACTTTAATTGCTATCCCTTCTTTCCGCTACCCTCCTTACATCTCTCCTTTAATTCATCTCTTCGGCAGAATGTTGTCTTCAGGGTTATTGCTGAGGAAATACAGAGGAACGATTGTACAATGTTAAAAGATTTGAGAAGCCGCTGGAACGAGGCTCCTTCTATGTCTTGTCCATTGTTTTTGTTCTGACAAGCATCAGTTGGTTTTATTACATATGACATAAGCGGGATTTCAGACTTAGAGGGGTTTCGATCAGGTGAGATCTGTTTCAAATCGGGGGTCACCACCGAGTTACCTAAGAAAAATCCCATGACGGACAACAGCCGAAGCAAGACATATGTATTCCTCCACGCTTCCCCTTTAGGTGCCGAGGTCATATTCTCCCAGATGAATAGAATCGCCTGGCGTCAGATAAAACAAACGAATAAATTCGTAAAACGCTGAAGAAAATGTTAATCGAGACAGGCCCGTGGTAGCTTTAACATTTCCGCTGGCTGGGGGTCGAGGTTCCCTCAGTCGAATAAACCTGCCCAGAGGCGGCCGTTAAAATGAACGACTACAAGAGGAGACGAAGGGGAAGAGGAGGGGAAGGAGAAAGTGGGGAAGAAAGGGGAGGAGACTCGGAAGTAGAAAGGGAGAAGAAAGTGGCGTGGATGGCGTAGGAGGAATAGAAAAAGCAAGGGAGAAAAGGATGGGAGGAAAAGGAGAAGTAAGAGGAAGAATGGAGTAGGAGTGTAGGAGGAGGGAGTACGAACAGAGGAAAAGGAAGAAAAAAGAGAGGAAGAGGATGAGTTGAGTAGGAGAGGGAAGAAACGGGGAAGGAAATGAGGAAGAGGATGGTGAGGAAAAGGAATAGGAAAAAGGGAAGAGGAGGGTGTGTAAACGAAGGATGAGAGGTGGAGGAGAGGGAAAGAAGGTGAGAAGAAGAATGAGTATAGACGGAAGAGGAGCAGCAGGAGGGAAAGAAGGAAGGGGAGGAGGAAGAGGAAGAGAGGAGGAGGGGGAGGAAGAGTGTGAAGAGGAAGAGGAAAAATGGAGAAAATGGAGGAGGAAAAGTTGAGGAGGGAGGACGAGTGGGGAAGAAGAACGAGTAGGACGGAGGGAAAAAGAAAGTTGAAGATGAGGAGGAGAGGGAGGAGGAGAGGGAGGAGGAGAGGGAGGAAGAGAGAAGGACAAGTAGAGGAACGAAGAGGAACAAGGAGGACAAAGATTTGGAGGCGAGGAGCAGGAAAAGGAACAGGTCGAGGAGGAGTCGTCGTAGAAAGAGGAGGAGAAAAAAAAAATAGGAAGGAGAGAATGACAAGGAAGAGGGTGAGGAGAAGGACAGAGTACACGAGGAAGAAGACAATTAATAGAACAAAGAGGAGGATGAGAACGAGACAATTAGAAAAAAAAAGTAGAGGACAAAGAGGAAAAGGGGATAACGAGGAGGAGGACGAGGAGAGAGAGAAAACGAAAAGGGAGAGCGCAAAGAATAAGACGAAAAGGAGAAGTAACACAAGTAGGAGAATGAAAAGGACGAGGAGGAAGACAAATAGCACAATGATGAGGAGGATGAGGACAATTATTCAGTGAAGAGAGGAAAGAAGAGAGAGAGAGGATAATGAGAGAGAAAGCGAGAGCGAGCAGAGAACGAGGAGTAGGACAAGGAGGAAGACGATTGGCAGAAGAAAGAATAGCAAGAGGAGTAAGACGATTAGTATAATGAGGAGGGAAACAAAGAGGACAAGGGTAAAGAGAGAGAGAAGAGGGGGAGAGGAGGGAGAGGGCAAGAAGTAGGACGAGGAATAGGACAAGGAAGGGGATAAGTATAAGAACGAAGAGTAAACGAGGAGAGGTGCGAGTTGTAAAGCGAGGAGAACAACAAAGAAGAGTAGAGGAGGAGGAGGAGGAGGAGGAGGATAAGGAGGAGGAAGAAGAAGAGGAAATGTATGAGGAGGAGGACGAGCAGTAGAACGAGGGTGAGAACGAAAAGCAGGACGAGTAGATGAACGAGGAGGACAAGGAGGAGGACAAGGAAGAGGAGGGGAGGACGAGGAGGAGAACGGGGAGGATGACTGGAGGAGGAAGGACGAAGAGGAGGAGGAGGAGGAGTCCAAGAAGTCTGATACAGTAGGACAGAAATTTGAGGAGGATTGTTTAGCGAATATGAAGAAAGAATGTGAAGAACGCTCAACGTTAGCTCTCTGACGTCTAGGCCCGCGTGGCTTCGGGTGGCTTTGGGTGGCTCCAGGGGGCTGGAGGCTTGGCGGCGTAGAGGGTTAGAGTCTGGATGCGTGGAGGCTGAAAAGAGCCGATTCCCAGAAGCTCGGAATTCCTGCTCGATTCCGTGTTGTTTCTTGGCGTTCCACACCCTCCTCCTCCTCCTCCTCCTCCTCCTCCTTCTCCTCTTCCTCCTACTCCTCCTCCTCCTCCTTCTTCTTCTCCTCCTCCTCCTCCTCCTTCTTCTCCTCCTTCTCCTCCTACTCCTCCTCTTCCTTCTTCTTCTCCTCCTCCTCCTCCTCCTCCTCCTCCTCTTCCTTTTTATTCTCCTCCCTCCTCTATCCTCTATCTCCGCCTCTTCTTCTCCGTATCTTTCCTATACCTAGTCCTCCTCCTTCTCTTCCTCCTCCTCTTCCTTTTTATTCTTCGCCCCATCCTCTATATCCTCTGTCTCCGCATCTTCTTCTCCCTATCTTCCTCCTATACCTACTCATCCTTTTCCAATTTCTTCTCCCTCACTTCCTCCTTTTTCTCTTCTTCTATCTTCTTCTCCTCCTCCAGCTCCTCCTCCCCTTCCTCATCTTCTTACTTTTCATTTTCCTCTTCTTTCGATTTCATAACCTATTTTCCTCCCTTTCTTTCCCTATACCTTCTCCTCCTCTTCATTTAGTTTCTCCTCCTTCATTTCCTTCTCTTTCTCTTCCCTCACTTCCTCCTCGTACTCCTTCTTCCCCCTCTTTTCCTCTATCTACTCTTCTTCTACCTCACTCTCTTTTTCAAGTACCTACTCCTCCTCCTCTCCTACTTTTCCCTCTTTCTCTCCCTCCCCTTTCTCTTCCACCTCCTTCTCCTCCTCCTCCACCTCCTCATACCCTTCTTCCCATCTTAATTTTACTCTTCATTCTACTATTTTTCCTTTAACTTTTCCCACTCTTCCTGTTCCTATCATATTTTTCCCTCC
>NC_134779.1:47833188-47839908 GCF_046742065.1 Oratosquilla oratoria | reverse complement strand
TGTCAATGTCTTTAATGAGATTCGGTGACCATACAGAAACCGCATATTCCAAATGTGGACGAACTAACAATTTATATAGCTTGTAAATGAGTGATGAACTTTTGAAGTCAAAAGATCGCGCAATCAGTCCTAGAATCTTATTTGCTTTCTCAGAGGCTGAAATACACTGCTTGGATGATTTGAGATCATTACTGATAATTACGCCGAGATCTTTTTCACTATTCACTTTTGTTAACGAATTTCCAAATAACTTGTAATCGTACTTACTGTTATTTTTACCTATGTGCATTACCTTGCATTTACTTGTGTTAAATTTCATTATCCACTTTGCAGACCATTGCTGTAATTTATCTAGATCTTTTTGAATATCTAATTGGTTTAAGTGATCAATTGCTATTCCGCACAGTTTTGTATCATCAGCAAATTTGGAAACAGTAGATTTTAGTCCATGGTCTATATCATTTATATATACTATGAATAGAAGTGGTCCAGGAACGGAACCCTGAGGAACTCCACTTGTAACATTTTTCCATCTAGAAGTTTTTCCATATAAAACAACTCCCTGTTTTCGATCATTCAACCAATTACTAGTCCAACTTAATAGGCTACCACTTATTCCGTGTAAAGCTAATTTAGTAAGTAGTCTTTTGTGGGGGACGGTATCAAAAGCTTTTCCAAAGTCTAGATATACTAAATCTATGTTTTTTTTTTTGTCATAATTCGAGATAACTGTGTTGTAGAATTCGAGTCAGTTAGTCACGCAAGAACGTTTTCGTCTGAAACCATGCTGGCTATCATTTATCAAACGGTTACTTTCTAAATGATGCTCGATAGCATCTCTGATGATAGTTTCCATTATTTTTCCTGCGATTGAAGTCAAACTTATAGGCCTATAGTTATTTGGTTCCTTTTTGTCACCTTTTTTGAATATGGGAGTAACGTTAGCTAGCTTCCATTCTCTTGGGACATTTCCGGATATGATGGATTTCTTGAAAATAATTTCTAATGGAACATCAATCTCATTTTTCATTTCCTATAAGATTCTTGGATGCCAAACGTCAGGCCCTGGTGTTTTATTAAGTTTGAGTTTCTCTATACACCTTTTATTTTTTCTTTTGTTATATTTACCGTAGTGACTACATATATATATATATATTATATATATATATAATATATATATATATATAATTTTATATATATATATACTGTATATATATATACGAGGCTACTGCATATGGATATGTATGTATATATATATATATATTATATATATATATATATGTGTACATACATTTTATATATTATTATTTACATATATATATATCTTATATATATATATATTACATATATATATATATATATTATATCTATATATAAAAATATATATATGATATATATATGTATATATATATACATATATATATACATACATTATAATATACTACATATCTATATTATATATTATATATATATAGTATATATATACACATATGCAGGAACTTCATTTCACCGTGGGAAACCAATTGCAAGAAGAACCACTGGAGAAAATTAAACAGCAGGTGATAAGATCTTTTGTGTATTACATCTTCAGACGAAGTAACAGAAAATATAGATTACAAAAGCTTTTTATACAAAACACCAACACAAGAACAAGGGATTTGGAAAGCTGATACCAAGAAGATCGAAGAACTCCACCTCTCCCCGTGCCTCGTTCCCTCATGATGAATCGGGGGTGGGGGGTTGCCTCTTGACTAATTCTGTTATCAATTTGTCACATTTAAAATTACCATAATTCAAGTTCATATTTTTGTTACATGTACCAGAAGTACAGCACGATTTATTACATTTCGTTTTTACTCAATCTTGGAACCCTCCTAATTAATGGGATAGTTGTGAATGGCTTTGTGTAGAAAAAGACCATTACTCGACTGTCCTGTCTTAACGCTGTATTTGTGTTGAGATATCTTGATTTTAATTTATTTCCCTGACTGACCGCTTTAGAACATGTCACAGTCTTTAGAAGGATCCTTGTAAACCACACCTGAATTGCTGGGAGGGACTGTTTGTAATTTTTTTTTAATTGTTTGATTATATATAAACGTAACTTGAAAATTATTACTTTTTAAGAATGGGACTTACGTTAATGATTGTTTTTATACGGTAATAAAAGGGTTTTTATTTTTGCCTAATTTTCTGGTTTACTGTTTGGTCCATTGAAAAAGTTCTTAGTTGATTGGTGGCATTGAATAAGATTGCTGTTGGGGTATTTATTTATTTTATTTACCAATGTTTTGGATGTTGTTCAGTTCTTTCTCCAAAATTCAGGATATTAAATCCTGTACATTTTAAAAAATGACGACTGATTTTTTAACATCATGTGATGACTGGAATAGTAATGAATTTATGACAGAATTTTGGTAAGTTTTCTATATATCTTAGTCTTTATGTTGTTATTACCCCTAATAATGTCTACATCCAAGAAAGGGAGTTTATTATTTATTTCAACTTCATGAGTGAATTTGATAGATGGTGCTAATGAATTTAGTTTAAGAAGAAATTCTACAACTGAAAGAGATTTTGGCCAAAAGCATAAAATATAATCAAAATACCGGAACCAAATTATTTCCCTTTTTTTTGATGGAGGAAAGAAGGTGGGTTTAAAAAAGAAATACATATAAATATTGACTAATACAGAAGTCAATGGATTGCCCATAGCTAAACAAAATTTTTGGGAGTAGTGTTTCCCTTCAAACATGAAAGAGGAGTTTTCTATACACAACCTAATTAGACTTAGGGTGTTGGGTAAAAATGTCAACACATCATCAATGGTGACTGAAATATATAAAGATTTTATATCAAAACTGACGAGATAATAAGGATATTTAATATGAAGGAATTTTAACTTTTGTATTAAGTCTACAATATTCTGAACAAAAGATTCAGAAATAGTGCCAACTAATAAAGAGAGAAGGGTAACAAGTCTATGGAACTTATGATAGGCCTGATGGGACGGTTATGTTTATGGGGTTTGATAAGTCCATATATATAGGGCCTAGTATTACTCTGATGTATACTTTTACCAATCATATATATATATATATATATATATATATAAAATATATAATTATATATATATATAATATATATTATATATATATATTATACCTATATAGATATATGTATATATATGTATATATATATATATATATATATATATATATATATATATATATATATGTATATGTCGTAAATAGCTGGAGTCTAGAACCATTTTTATGGGAGAAAGTATACGCTGGACTCGACGTTCGTCAATTTATTCCGACGTTTCGAACCCTGTCCGGGGTTCGTCTTCAGGGTTCGAAACGTTGGCATAAATTGACGAACGTCGAGTCCAGCGTACTTTCTCCCATAAAAATATATATGTATATATATGTACATATATATATATATATATATATATATATATATGTACATATATATGTATATATATACGTATATACATGTATATATATTATATATATATATCTATTATATTATATATATATGCTCATTTTCAACATTGACATCACTCAAAAAATGCTACTTTTCAGGAGAAGCAAAATAAACTTTTAATTATGTAATACAGTCTCCCATGGAACTTTTAAACGAGGTATTTAGCAATAAATTTTTATTTCATGATTAAATGTAGTACATGACATCTCCTACTAAAAAATACATTTATTATAAACATGCTTTGTGCCTATTTGAAAAATAAATTTGGAATTATGACGTTATTGCCTTGAGCGACATCTAGCGGCCAGTTTTGGAAATTCAGTGGTATAAATAACTCAAAATCTTCAATTTTTGAATTATGTCATTGTTGAAATGAATGAGCGATATATATATGTATATATATATATATATATATATATATATATATATATATATACATATATATACATATATTATATACACTTAACTCTTAAATCTTTTCAACCAAATTATATTACCTTAATTCCCTGCCATCACAGTCGAGACTGATGAGGAGCTCGATGGAAGCATAAACGGAAACTGATACGTGATGAAGCTAAGACTCGAACCCACCTCAGACGTAACATGTGACAGTGAGCTACCCATTACGCTATCTCTCTTGATAGCACAATGGGTTAGGTCACTGTTACTGTTATGTCTGAGCTTGATCACGGATCAGTTTGCCGTATATATGCTACCATCGAGCTGTCAGTCTCGGCTGTGATTGTATGAATTGAAATGAAATAAGGTGGTTGAATATATATATGTGGTATATATATATATATCTATAACTATATATATATATATATAAATATATTTATATATATATACTATATATTTTATAGTATATATATACTATACTAAAGTAGTAGCTTTTGTCTGTCTGTCTGCCTGTTTATTTGTTTGGTTGTTCACGAACTCCTCAGGTTTTGGAGATAGACCCCCATACCCATATATATTCTGATACCCTATCACTTTGATAACTATATTTCATTTCCAGAAAAAATATCAGTTTGGCTAGGGTTAAGGGTTAAAGGGGTAACACGCCACTACTGTAGAGTCCCCTTAACTCGATTGGCGTGTGTGTGTGTGTGTGTGAACTCACTCATGATAGAGTCAGTTCTCACTTACATCGAGAAGGCTCAGTTTCGGTGGTACGGCCACGTTCAACCCATGGACCAGAAAAGATATCCAAAGAAGTACCTGGAATGGTAACCTGAAGGAAGAAGACCAAGGGAAAGACCCCGCATGCGCTGGATCCGTAACATCAAGGACGCAATAGAGAAGAGAGGAAGTGATGTGTAGACAGTGGAAGAACAACTCTCTAGAACAGAAATTGCATCTTTTTGCACAGCTGGACCACTGACTAGCGATACGCACAGGAGTTTGTGAGAAGCGAGAATATATATATGTATATATATATATATATATATATATATACATATATATAAATATATGTATATACATATAGATATATATATATATGTATATATATGTATCTATACATACTGTATATATATGTATATATATATTATATATTATATATATGTATTACATGTATAAATATACATGTATATATATATATGTATATACATATATGTATATTTTATATATATATATATATATATATATATATATATATGTATATTACAAAAATAACAACATTCACTCCGCTCGACTAATAGCTATAAACTTGACTGGCCCTCATAGCAGCTCTCGTGTAGCCATTGTGGTGGACTCTATTGGTGACTGAAGAAATTGATTGCAAGCATTATACCACTACGGGGAGTTCACCCTTCTGTTTGATACGTTCCTTGGTGACGTGGTTGCTGGTTTTCCTCAGGTTTTGAAAACAAAAAATGCTGTACAGGAGGTGAGAAGTCAGAGGCTAAGGGTCAGGAGCCGGTGACCCAGTGACTCTAAGGAGAAATGTATCGTGTTACACAGGGTATAAAAGTCCAAGAATGGGTCTGTCTCGCTGGTCGAACGCTCCTTGGGACAGCCGGGAGACGCTTCCCGGCGCCTTCGTGTCCCGAATAAGCAAAAACTTTGTTCAATAACATTGCTGTACATTAGGTTTATAGGCCTTCAGTATTGTTGTATATGTTTCTTTCATCATCGAAATTCTCTCGCTCTCTTCTCTCCTTTTCTCTCTTTTTCCCTCTCTTTTGTCTCTTTATCTCTTTCTTTATCTTTTTCTCTTTTCTGTGTCTCTCTTTCTTCTTTTTTCTTCTTCTCTTTCTCTATTCTTCTTTCTTCTTTCTCTCTTTCTCTCTCCACGCTTTTCTTTCTATTTCTTTCTTTCTCTCTTTCTCGCACTCTCTTTTCTCTTATATCTCTTTCTCCTCTCTCTCTCTCTCTCTCGCCTTCTCAACACACTCTCCTCTCTCTCTTCTCTGTCTCTCTCTCTTCATCTCTCTTTTCTCCTCTCTTTCTCCTTCTCTTCTCTCTCTCTTTCTCTCTCTCTCTTTTCTCTTCTCTCTTTTTCCCTCTTTTTTCCTTTCTCTCTCTTTCTCTCTCTTCTTTCTCTCTCTCTTCTCTCTCTCTCTCTCTCTCTCTCTCTCTCTCTCTCTCTCTCTCCTCTCTCTCTCTCTTTATTTTTTTCTCTGCCTCTCTTATTCTCTCTCTCTCTCTCTCTCTCTCTCTCTCTCTCTTCTCTCTCTCTCTCTCTCTCTTCCTTTCTCTTCTCTCTCTCTTTCTTTCTCCTCTCTCTCTCTTTCTCTCTCCTCTCTCTCTCTTCTCTCTCTCTCTTTCCCTCTCTCTCCTCTCTTTCTGTTTTAGTTTCTCTCTCTCTTTTCTCTCTCTCTTTCTCTCTCTCTCTCTCGCTCTCTCTCTCTCTCTCTCTCTCTCTCTCTCTCTCTCTCTCTCTCTCTCTCTCTCTCTCTCTCTCTCTCTCTCTCTCTCTCTCTTTTATATTAAAATGTATACTCTAGTATATTTTTTTGGATTAGCAATTTTGCTCTATTAGGGATTCGCTAAGTTCAAATGAACGGCCTTTAGAAAGCAATTAAGGAGTGCAGCTAACCAACACTTGACTTCGAATGGAGTCTTCGTAGTGATATTTCATGCGTGGACCCCGTGGGTATTTCATCCTTGTACTTTTTTTGGACATTTTACCACAATAAAAAGCAATAATTGATTGTGTATGATATATATCTATATATATATATATATATATATATATATATACATATATATATATATATACAT
>NC_134779.1:47805688-47808188 GCF_046742065.1 Oratosquilla oratoria | reverse complement strand
GGTGACTATCAGTTGCCCTTTCTGACATAGAACATGAGGCAAATTCCTATAAAGAAAGAGTTGAACAGGCACGTGATATACACATGAGCCACAGAGGGAGAGAGAGAGAGAGTCAGAGAGAGAGAGAGAGAGAGAGAGAGAGAGAGAGAGAGAGAGAAAGAGAGACGTGTGTGGAGATTAAAAAAGACATACAGTCAGAAAGTTAGATAGACAAATAGAGACGCATACACACACGCGCGCGCACGCACGTGCACGCACACAAGCACACACAGACACACATATACACACACACATACATACATACACACACACACACACACACACATACACACACACACACACACACACACACACACACACACACACACACACACACACACACACACATAAATAGAAGAAAGGGTACAGACAGACAGACAGACAAACAGACATAAGGGGGAAGGGTGGAGAGAGACTAAGAGAGACTACTCTTTTAAGAGACCTGAAGATCCAAAGACAAGTTTTCACTTGGGAACTGAAGTAATCGAAGCGACAGTTTTACTGTCGTCGGACTCTGGGGAAGCGACGCAGGAGGTTCCGTGCGTGTCAGCGTGTATGTGTGTGTGTGTGTGTGTGTGTGTGTGTGTGTGTGTGTGTGTGTGTGTGTGTGTGTGTGTGTGTGTGTGTGTGTGTGTGTGTGTGTGTGTGTGTGTGTGTGTGTGTGTGTGTGTGTTGTGTGTGTGTCTGTGCGTGTGTGTGTGTGTGTGTGTGTGTGTGTGTGTGTGTGTGTGTGTGTGTGTGTGTGTGTGTGTGTGTGTGTGTGTGTGTGTGTGTGTGTGCGTGCGTGCATACGTGCGTGAGTGCGTGCGTGCGTGTGTGTGTGTGTGTGTGTGTGTGTGTGTGTGAGTGCTTGCGTGCGTGCGTGTGTGCGTGCGTGTGTGTGTGTGTGTGTGTGTGTGTGTGTGTGTGTGTGTGTGTGTGTGTGTGTGTGTGTGTGTGTGTGTTTGCTCGCTTAAATATTCCGTGCATATATTTATGAGTGTGTGTGTCTGTGCGTGAATGATTGTGCGCACTTTATTTTTCTATGTATACATTAACCTTTTTTTACTTTTTATTATTTTCATTTTGATGATTTAGGAGTAATGTCTTTTGGGCACAAGGAGATTGAGAATGTTTGTGAGGTGGAATTGGAGGTGGGTGGGTGGTGTTGGGGGTGAATTGGTGGAGTAAGGAAAGGGATGGGTGTGGTTTAAGAAAGGTGGTCATATCTCGGAACAAGGCCGAACCTCGCGTCAGGGGGTCTTGTAATGAACAACTTGAGTTTTTACTTGTATTGACCGTGTAAACTTGTACTCGTGGGTAAGTGGTTGTGAGGAAGAATATAGACCGAAGATGTGGCCAGGAGCTATTGGGGTCATTTTCAACTTCGTCCTTGTTTCTTCGTTGTCGTTGTTGTTGTCGTTGTCGTTGTCGTTGTCGTTGTCGTTTTCGTTGTTGTTGTCGTTGTCGTTGTCGTTGTCGTTGTCGTTGTCGTTGTCGTTGTCGTTGTTGTCGTTGTCGTTGTTGTCGTTGTCGTTGTCGTTGTCGTTGTCGTTGTCGTTGTCGTTGTCGTTGTCGTTGTTGTTGTTGTCGTTGTCGTTGTCGTTGTCGTTGTCGTTGTCGTTGTCGTTGTCGTTGTCGTTGTTGTTGTCGTTGTCGTTGTCGTTGTCGTTGTCGTTGTCGTTGTCGTTGTCGTTGTCGTTGTCGTTGTCGTTGTCGTTGTCGTTGTCGTTGTCGTTGTCGTTGTCGTTGTCGCTGTCGTTGTCGTTGCTGTCGTTGTCGCTGTCGTCGTCATTGTCGTTGTCATCGCATTCATCGATCCTGTCGTCAGTGGGGGGAGAGAGAGAGAGAGAGAGAGAGAGAGAGAGAGAGAGAGAGAGAGAGAGAGAGAGAGAGAGAGAGAGAGAGAGAGAGAGAGAGAGAGAGAGAGAGAGAGAGAGAGAGAGAGAGAGAAAGAGAGAGAGAGAGAGAGAGGGAGAGAGGAGGAGACAGGGAAAGACACATTTCCCTACAGATAACACTCACATTATCATAATTGTGATCGTAATGATTTTTTTTTCCCAGATCAACCGGAAGAGATAGACACATAAAAAAGAAACACTGTGAGCTCGGAATTAAAAATCCCTCACATATAGTTTTCCATTGTATAGGACGGCTGGGGAAAAAGAAATCGCATTACATAAATGAACTATGGTAATGGACTCCAATCCCACCCACCCCAACCACCCACAAAAAAAAAAAAAAAAAAAAAAAAAAATCTTTGTGCAAAAACGTTGGAAACGTTCTTCATTTGGCGCTAATGACGTCAGTGATGGAATCAGCTGTTTTTTGTTGACGGATGGATGCATGGCGTCATCAAAAGTTAATCACCCAAATGTGAAACAGCCTTGCAAATGCGAGCGCATGCAACGGGGAATATAACCCATTTCAACTTATAATAGATTTAGTGAGCAATTCAACACGTTTGAGAATTAAATTTTCA
>NC_134779.1:47783188-47788188 GCF_046742065.1 Oratosquilla oratoria | reverse complement strand
TATAGGAGAGATAAGGAGAAGAAGAGGCGGAGATAGAGGAAAGAGAGGAGGGAAGGAGAAAAAAAACGAAGAGGAGGAGGAGGAGAAGAAGAAGGAAGAGGAGGAGGAGAAGAAGAAGGAAGAGGAGGAGTAGGAGGAAGAGGAGAGAAGGAGGAGGAGGAGGAGGAGGAGGAGGAGGAGGAGGAGGAGGAGGAGGAGGAGGAGGAGGAGGAGGAGGAGGAGGAGGAGGAGGGTGTGGAACGCCAAGAAACAACACGGAATCGAGCAGGAATTCCGAGCTTCTGGGAATCAGCTCTTTTCAGCCTCCACGCATCCAGACTCTAACCCCCTACGCCGCCAAGCCTCCAGCCCCCTGGAGCCACCCAAAGCCACCCGAAGCCACGCGGGCCTAGACGTCAGAGAGCTAACGTTGAGCGTTCTTCACATTCTTTCTTCATATTCGCTAAACAATCCTCCTCAAATTTCTGTCCTACTGTATCAGACTTCTTGGACTCCTCCTCCTCCTCCTCCTCTTCGTCCTTCCTCCTCCAGTCATCCTCCCCGTTCTCCTCCTCGTCCTCCCCTCCTCTTCCTTGTCCTCCTCCTTGTCCTCCTCGTTCATCTACTCGTTCTGCTTTTCGTTCTCACCCTCGTTCTACTGCTCGTCCTCCTCCTCATACATTTCCTCTTCTTCTTCTTCCTCCTTATCCTCCTCCTCCTCCTCCTCCTCTACTCTTCTTTGTTGTTCTCCTCGCTTTACAACTCGCACCTCTCCTCGTTTACTCTTCGTTCTTATACTTATCCCCTTCCTTGTCCTATTCCTCGTCCTACTTCTTGCCCTCTCCCTCCTCTCCCCCTCCTCTCTCTCTCTTTACCCTTGTCCTCTTTGTTTCCCTCCTCATTATACTAATCGTCTTACTCCTCTTGCTATTCTTCTTCTGCCAATCGTCTTCCTCCTTGTCCTACTCCTCGTTCTCTGCTCGCTCTCGCTTTCTCTCTCATTATCCTCTCTCTCTCTTCTTTCCTCTCTTCACTGAATAATTCTCCTCATCCTCATCCTCCTCATCATTGTGCTATTTGTCTTCCTCCTCGTCCTTTTCATTCTCCTACTTGTATTACTTCTCCTTTTCGTCTTATTCTTTGCGCTCTCCCTTTTCGTTTTCTCTCTCTCCTCGTCCTCCTCCTCGTTATTCCCTTTTCCTCTTTGTCTTCCACTTTTTTTCTAATTGTCTCGTTCTCATCCTCCTCTTTGTTCTATTAATTCTTCTTTCTCGTGTACTCTCTGTCCTTCTCCTCACCCTCTTCCTTGTCATTCTCTCCTTCCTATTTTTTTCGCCTCCTCTTTCTACGACTCCTCCTCCTAGACCTGTTCCTTTTCCTGCTCCTCGCCCTCCAAATCTTTGTCCTCCTTGTTCCTCTTCGTTCCTCTACTCGTCCTTCTCTCCTCCTCCCTCTCCTCCTCATCCTCAACTTTCTTTTTCCCTCCGTCCTACTCGTTCTTCTTCCCCACTCGCCCTCCCTCCTCAACTTTTCCTCCTCCCTTTTCTCCATGTTTCCTCTTTCTCTTCCCACTCTTCCTCCCCTCCTCCTCTCTTCCTCTTCCTCCTCCCCTTCCTTCTTTCCCTCCTGCTGCTCCTCTTCCGTCTATACCCATTCTTCTTCTCACCTTCTTTCCCTCTCCTCCACCTCTCATCCTTCGTTTCCACACCCTCCTCTTCCCTTTTTCCTATTCCTTTTCCTCACCATCCTCTTCCCCGCTTCCTCCCTCTCCTACTCCACTCATCCCCTTCCTCTCTTTTTTCTTCCTTTTCCTCTATTCGTACTCCCTCCTCCTACACTCCTCCTCCTACTTCTCCTTTTCCTCCCATCCTTTTCTCCCTTGCTTTTTCTATTCCTCCTACGCCATCCACGCCACTTCCTTCTCCCTTTCTACTTCCGAGTCTCCTCCCCTTTCTTCCCCACTTTCTCCTTCCCCTCCTCTTCCCCTTCGTCTCCTCTTGTAGTCGTTCATTTTAACGGCCGCCTCTGGGCAGGTTTATTCGGCTGAGGGAACCTCGACCCCCAGCCAGCGGAAATGTTAAAGCTACCACGACTCTGTCTCGATTAACATTTTCTTCAGCGTTTTACGAATTTATTCATTTGTTTTATCTGACGCCAGGCGATTCTATTCATCTGGGAGAATATGACCTCGGCACCTAAAGGGGAAGCGTGGAGGAATACATATGTCTTGCTTCGGCTGTCATCATGAGATTTTTCTTAGGTAACCTCGGTGGTGACCCCCGAATTGAAACAGATCTCACCTGATCGAAACCCCTCTAAGTCTGAAATCCCGCTTATGTCATATGTAATAAAACCAACTGATGCTCGTCAGAACAAAAACAATGGACAAGACATAGAAGGAGCCTCGTTCCAGCGGCTTCTCAAATCTTTTAACATTGTACAATCGTTCCTCTGTATTTCCTCAGCAATAACCCTGAAGACAACATTCTGCCAAAGAGATGAATTAAAGGAGAGATGTAAGGAGGGTAGCGGAAAGAAGGGATAGCAATTAAAGTGATTATCATTCTTCTTTGAGAGGAGATGAGCCTCTAGTCATAAAAGAATGTTGCCTGTCATTAAAAACCAAGAGGTGAATAAAACCATCTGGCTAGGGGCATGAATTATTAAAAAAAAAAAAAAAAAAAAAACAGTAAGCCATTACAGGGTTATAAACCTTCCCCTCTATTTTTCATTCCCCTCCACTTCCTGTCCTTCCATCCATCCATACGAGTTGAGGAGCTGAATTTAATTGTGTGAAAAAAAAAAAACGCTAAAGGATAAGAGAACTTCCTCTCTATCATTCCCTTCCCTCCTCCAGACAAACCTCCCCATCACCTCCATCCCTCCATATTGCCCTCCATGAGGTCCCTCCACTCGGAGTCAAGTGGGCGGGTATATACCTTTCGGATAATTAAGTTGACTAATTTTCCGTGAGGCGCTGGTACGGCAGCATCTGTTTTGTCTCGCACACCACGAGGGGGGGGGGGGATAGTAAGGGCGCTGGAGAAGTGAGAAAGGGGAGGGAGGGGAGGGGGAGGGGGAGGTACACACCCCCCGCCTAAAAGCTATTCTCCCTTATCTCTTCCCCCTTCTCCCTTTCTCCCTTCCCCCTTTCCCCCTCTCTGGACACCTCAACACCTGCTCAGTCCCATAATGCTTCTTCCACTCCCCCTCCCCCCCCACATTCACACTGGTATGTCTCTATTTACCTATTCTCCCCTCTCCCATAGACCTCAAGCTCCCTCCAACCCCGAAGACCTCTTTTCCTCTTTCCCTCTTCTCCCCCCTCCCTTAGTTTCCCTTACCCCATTAATACTTGAAATGTCCGGCCTCAACTTTCCTCCTCTCCTTATTTTTTTAGCACCCCCTGTGCACCCCTACCAATGAACACCAAACACCACTTTTCTACCCCACAACTCGTATTAACCTCCAAAATTCAACAACTCTAGCCCCTCAACCCCCCCAAGGCACCAGCCACCCTGTGAAGCGTAACTACTTTGTTGGGCCAACATTCCGCCTCCCCAAAGCCCCTCCGGTCTGGCCTCGCCTCCCCCGACTGCCGGCCAGATGTCGCGCGAGGCGTGGGCGCCGAGGCAGTAAGAGGCGGGAAGGGAGACGGGGCAGGGGCGTCATAAGGAAAGATGTAGGAGGGAGGAAATTATAAGGGTGCAGAGATGACGAAGTATAGGGAGAGGGGGAGAGTTCCTAGAGGAGAGAAGCGGGGGATCTGAGGAGGAGTCGGAGGAAAAGGAGGAGTAGAAGGAGGAGGTGGGGGAGGAAGAGGAAAAGGAAAAGGAGTGAGAGGAGGAAGAGTAGAAGGAGGAGGTGGGGAGGAAGAGGAAAAGGAGAAGGAGAGAGAGGAGGAGGAATAGAAGGAGGAGGTGGGGGAGGAAAAGGAGAAGGAGAGAGAGGAGTAGAAGTGAGAGATAGTAGAGGAAGATGGGTAGGTACAATTATGATGAAAAATGGTAATGTTGGTAAGTATACAAGCTGGAACGGTGAGACATATGAATATGGAAGGCAGGTGGCTGGAGATATACAAAAGAGGAAGAAGGGGATCTTGCGAGATGTTGAGAAGTTATCATGATAAGAGCTACTCAAACACGGACTTATCTTTGTAAACGTTACAAGAATACAAGAACGTCATCCTCGGGCGTTGGTTTAAAACATTAAAATGAAATATGTACGTTGTGGAAAGATATATATGAACCTGTTGAACAAAAGTTATGAAAACAGCATCTTTTTAGCTCTTTTATTACTACTGATAACTTCGACACCTGTTCAAGCTATCACCAGGCAATTTTATTCAGCCGAAAAAACCTTCTACACAGAATAAGAGTTAATTCTATCTAATTTAAGCCCTCTACTGTAATGAAAAACATAGTTTATATCTCTTGACTGTAGTCAGGCGATTTGTTTATTCAATAAAATACATTTGCCCAGCAAAAGGATTAAGAGGAGATCGTTTTCCCACGACAAAATTTCATGAGGAAGTAATAAGATACCCAGGAAAGTGTTTAGCCTTGGGTTGAGTACAAATAATAATAATAAATAATTAATTGATAAGATAAAAACAAAAGATGATAATGAAAAAAAAATCCTGTATTTTCTGCAAAGTGGATGGGGACAGGGCGTGTGTTGATGGAGATAAAAAAAATGAATTTGTTAATTAGTTTGCAAATAAGCTTGCAAATTAGAGTCCAATGATTCTGAACGCGTCTGAACGATTCCGCTGGTTTACTCGTATTAGTAACTGCCGCTTGCCCTGGATATCTGAACACTTGTGGCAAAGGTAGTGACTTCGGCCACAGACGTATGACCCCTGGCATAGGCTCCTTTCCATTTCTTAGACTTAGAAAAACAATTTGAGTTGGAATGTGGACGACAGAATCTGGGATAAGCTCTGTTATTCTCTAGATTTAGAGAGAGTTTGCGAAATGGTGTACAATCGATAAGATCTTTTATTTCAAATATAGATTACC
>NC_134779.1:47778188-47780688 GCF_046742065.1 Oratosquilla oratoria | reverse complement strand
ATGGTCAAGATGAAAATGTTTCTTAAAGTTACATAAAGCGCATACATGCTAGGGAAATATAAACAGACTCTTTTAACTAATTTTACATCCAAGATACCGAACACTGAAAGGCGTCTCAACCCAAGTCTTTGTGGTTGTTTGACTTGAATATCTCCAGAAGCCGAAGAGAAATCTTTCCCTTGACAGGAGTCTCTGGTCCTATCAGAGGCCATTTTTGCCTCTCCGGAGGAGTTCGTCCATGTCCTCAATTCTTCAAGAAAACGAAAAAAAAAAAAAAAAAAAAAAGAGGAGTGAGGGGAGAGGGTGGGGATGGAAGAAACTCTTGTCTTTGGGTATCAAGATGTTTGAAACTCGGGGAGTTCGCCCATGTCCACACACGAAAAAGATAAATAAAATAAAAGAGTATCAAGATTTTTTTTTCTTTTTTATGTGTGTGGAAGCTAGTCCAATCTCAGACTCAGATTTTCATTTTCTTACATTTCATTTTGGTACCAAAGGTTCCATTCGGCCAGCTTCTCGCTATTCAACGCTGTAGAAGATAAATCCAAAATTTTGTAGAATCCTGTAGACGCGCAATTTTGTGGGCGCTGTAGACGTGGCTTATCTGATTCCTTTCTTGAATAGAAATTGACAATTGCGGAAGAGATTTTTCGAATCTTGTTCTTTTCAACCCCTAAAATCCCCTACGTCGATTGCTGGCCCCACAAAATTGACTTTCCGAACTATTTCAGCTCCAACCTTGTCCGTACCATTATTTTTTTTTTTTTTTTTTTTTTTCTTTTCTTTTTTTTCAAAATATTTTATTCATTTCTTTGGGACCAATTTGGTAAGGAGTTCGATAATACTTTACAGAAAATAGTGGTGTTTGACATTAAAACTAATTATCTTTTTATTGGATGGGATATCTTAGTATATATCAAAATTTCTTGCACACCTTACTCTACAATATGATCTTTCAATTCCTTGACAGCATAAGTTTTTAGCAGACTGCATACGCAGGAATACATACATACATACATACATACGCACATACATGCATCGTTACATACGCTGATTATGAACATAAGTTATATGCATCACAGGCATACGCACATATATACATACATACATACATACATACATACATACATACATACATACATACATACATACATACATACATACATACATACATGCATGCATGCATACATACATACAAGCATGCATGTATACATACATACATACATACATCCATACATGTATTCATACATACATACATACATACACACATACATACATACATACATACATGTATTCATACATACATACACACATACATACATACATACATACATACATACATACATACATACATACATACATACATACATACAATCATACATACATACATACATACATACATACATGCATACATACATACATACATACATACATACGTACATACATACATACATACATACATACATACATACATACATACATACATACATACATACATACATACATACATACATACATACATACATACATACATACATGCCTACGTACATACAAACACATATATGTACATATAATCATATATATCTTCAAGAAAAAACGAAGAGTTTCCGAATCTACAAAAATCTTTCTCCTATGGCCGTAATTTTGGCAGTGGCCACGTGGAATAATAAGTCAAATGTGACAATTATGTTAATCTCTTGAAATAAACTACACGAATGATGCCACTTGGATGTTCATGTATTCCACCAGTGTCATGAAAAATGCATACATGAAGCTGGTCATTATTGTAGAAAAGATCGTGAGCCGGCCAATCTGCCCTTCCATAGGGCCTAGGAGACCCAGAGACCGAGAACCATAGATATATGCATACATAACATTTATGCATACATACATACATACATATAAACCCCCGTACGGGATCCTGACTGCATAAGTTTTATACAGCCAATATCCTAGGGACTTTAGTGACATCCCTGTGGTCCAGTCATACATCATTCTTTTATGATAGAGACTAATCTTTCCTCAAAAAAGAATGCTGATGTTCTACTTTTCATTTATCCTTCCTATCTGATGTTATCTTTAAATTTGTCCTTCACCACCTCAATATATCTATCTCTTCAGCGCGATATTGTCCACCAAGGATAGAAGTTGCGTTTATCCCCGAAGAAATATATATGAACACAGATCATACACAATCCTAAACATGACAAGTATACAAACACTCTTGAACCAGGAACCACGTAAAGGGGAATTAGCCCTTTGAAGACGCAAAAAAAAAAAAAAAAAAAAAAAAAAAAAAAAGGAGAACCTCTAAATAGGCCAATAAATTTACTCTCGGATGTTAGGGGATTAGGGGGGTTAGGAGGGTGTTAGAAGGGGTAGGGGGGAGGTGAAAAAGGAGTTCGGGGAGCTCACTTATCCTACAAGGGCTGGAAACCGCCAAACGCTGAGGGGGTTAACAGTTGTTCCGCAGTATGAGGAACGGCCCTATAAAGAGAAC
>NC_134779.1:47764355-47772688 GCF_046742065.1 Oratosquilla oratoria | reverse complement strand
CCTGCAACCACGTCACCAAGGAACGTATCAAACAGAAGGGTGAACTCCCCGTAGTGGTATAATGCTTGCAATCAATTTCTTCAGTCACCAATAGAGTCCACCACAATGGCTACACGAGAGCTGCTATGAGGGCCAGTCAGCGTTTAAAGGTATTAATCGAGCTGAGTGAATGTTTCTATCACTTGTTGACAGGTGTTATTTTTGTAATATATATATATATATATATATATATATATATATATATGTATATATATATATATATATACATATAATGTACATAAATATATATATACATATAATATATATATACATATATATATATATATATATATGTATATATATATATACATATAATATACATATATACATATAAATATATATTTTTATACAACCACAAACAACTTTTAATTCCATGCCATCGCAATCGAGACTGAAGAATCGCTCGATGGAGACATTTTGTTGGAAATTGAAACGTGGACGAGCCGAGGATTCGAACCCAGCTAACCCGTAACAAAGTTACAGTGACTTAATCCAATGCGCTATCAAGAGAGATATAAGTTTGAGTACGCTTTTCTTATATTTGTATGCTCGAATTACATACATCTACACGAAATATCGCATTCAACCCACCTCCGCTATGATATTGCATTTAGCTAGTATGTGCACGTGGGATAGAGTATACATCTACACTGAATGGTTCCCAGCGATCAATTGATATCTTTATACAACCACAAACAACTTTTAATTCCATGCCATCGCAATCGAGACTGAAGAATCGCTCGATGGAGACATTTTGTTGGAAATTGAAACGTGGACGAGCCGAGGATTCGAACCCAGCTAACCCGTAACAAAGTTACAGTGACTTAAACCAATGCGCTATCAAGAGAGATATAAGTTGAGTACGCTTTTCTTATATTTGTATGCTCGAATTACATACATCTACACGAAATATCGCATTCAACCCACCTCCGCTATGATATTGCATTTAGCTAGTATGTGCACACGTGGGATAGATTATACATCTACACTGAATGGTTTTCCCAGCGATCAATTGAATTTTTATACAACCACAAACAACTTTTAATTCCATGCCATCGCAATCGAGACTGAAGAATCGCTCGATGGAGACATTTTGTTGGAAATTGAAACGTGGACGAGCCGAGGATTCGAACCCAGCTAACCCGTAACAAAGTTACAGTGACTTAAACCAATGCGCTATCAAGAGAGATATAAGTTGAGTACGCTTTTCTTATATTTGTATGCTCGAATTACATACATCTACACGAAAAATAGCAAAATACCCACCTCCGCTATGATATTGCATTTAGCTAGTATGTGCACGTGGGATAGATTATACATCTACACTGAATGGTTCCCAGCGATCAATTGATATTTTTATACAACCACAAACAACTTTTAATTCCATGCCATCGCAATCGAGACTGAAGAATCGCTCGATGGAGACATTTTGTTGGAAATTGAAACGTGGATGAGCCGAGGATTCGAACCCAGCTAACCCGTAACAAAGTTACAGTGACTTAAACCAATGCGCTATCAAGAGAGATATAAGTTGAGTACGCTTTTCTTATATTTGTATGCTCGAATTACATACATCTACACGAAATATCGCATTCAACCCACCTCCGCTATGATATTGCATTTAGCTAGTATGTGCACGTGGGATAGATTATACATCTACACTGAATGGTTCCCAGCGATCAATTGATATTTTTATACAACCACAAACAACTTTTAATTCCATGCCATCGCAATCGAGACTGAAGAATCGCTCGATGGAGACATTTTGTTGGAAATTGAAACGTGGACGAGCCGAGGATTCGAACCCAGCTAACCCGTAACAAAGTTACAGTGACTTAAACCAATGCGCTATCAAGAGAGATATAAGTTGAGTACGCTTTTCTTATATTTGTATGCTCGAATTACATACATCTACACGAAATATCGCATTCAACCCACCTCCGCTATGATATTGCATTTAGCTATATGTGCACGTGGGATAGATTATACATCTACACTGAATGGTTCCCAGCGATCAATTGATCCACGTTTCAATTTCCAACAAAATGTCTCCATCGAGCGATTCTTCAGTCTCGATTGCGATGGCATGGAATTAAAAGTTGTTTGTGGTTGAATAAAAATATCAATTGATCGCTGGGAACCATTCAGTGTAGATGTATAATCTATCCCACGTGCACATACTAGCTAAATGCAATATCATAGCGGAGGTGGGTTGAATGCGATATTTCGTGTAGATGTATGTAATTCGAGCATACAAATATAAGAAAAGCGTACTCAACTTATATCTCTCTTGATAGCGCATTGGTTTAAGTCACTGTAACTTTGTTACGGGTTAGCTGGGTTCGAATCCTCGGCTCGTCCACGTTTCAATTTCCAACAAAATGTCTCCATCGAGCGATTCTTCAGTCTCGATTGCGATGGCATGGAATTAAAAGTTGTTTGTGGTTGTATAAAAATATCAATTGATCGCTGGGAACCATTCAGTGTAGATGTATAATCTATCCCACGTGCACATACTAGCTAATTGCAATATCGTAGCGGAGGTGGGTTGAATGCTATATTGCGTGTAGATGTATGTAATTCGAGCATACAAATATAAGAAAAGCGTAATCAACTTATATCTCTCTTGATAGCGCATTGGTTTAAGTCACTGTAACTTTGTTACGGGTTAGCTGGCTTCGAATCCTCGGCTCGTCCACGTTACAATTTCCCACACAATCTCCCCTTCGCCAGTTTCTTCAGTCTCGATTGCGATGGCATGGAATTAAAAGTTGTTTGTGGTTGTATAAAAATATCAATTGATCGCTGGGAACCATTCAGTGTAGATGTATAATATATAATATATATGCATATATAGATATATGTATATATATATGTATATATATGTATATATACATATATATGTATATATATATATATATATATATATATATATGTATATATATATATATATATATATATATTCTCGCTTCTCACCAAACTCCTGTTGCGTATCGCTAGTCAGTGGTCCAGCTGTGCAAAAAGACGCCAATTTCTTCTGTTCTGATAGAGTTGTTCTTCCACTGTCTACACATCACTTCCTCTCTTCTCTATTGCGTCCTTGATGTTACGGATCCAGCGCATGCGGGGTCTTTCCCTTGGTCTTCTTCCTTCAGGTTACCATTCCAGGTACTTCTTTGGATATCTTTTCTGGTCCATGGGTTTAACGTGGCTGTACCACCGAAACTGAGCCTTCTCGATGTAAGTGAGAACTGACTCTATCATGAGTGAGTTCACACACACACACACACACGCCAATCGAGTTAAGGGGACTCTACAGTAGTGGCGTGTTACCCCTTTAACCCTTAACCCTAGCCAAAATGATATTTTTTCTGGAAATGAAATATAGTTATCAAAGTGATAGGGTATCAGAATATATATGGGTATGGGGGTCTATCTCCAAAACCTGAGGAGGAGTTCGTGAACAACCAAACAAATAAACAGGCAGACAGACAGACAAAAGCTACTACTTTAGTATAGTATATATATATGTATATAGTATATATATATGTATATATATATATATAGTATATATATATATGTATATATATATATATATATATATATATATACATATATATATTCAACCACATTATTTAATTTCAATTCCATACAATCACAGCCGAGACTGACGAGTAGCTCGATGGTATCATATATACAGCAAACTGATCCGTGATCAAGCTCAGACATAACAAGTGACAGTGACCTAACCCATTGTGCTATCAAGAGAGATAGTGTAATGGGCTAGCTCACTGTCACTTGTTACGTCTGAGGTTGGTTCGAGTCCTTATCTTGACCACGTATCAGTTTCCGTATATATGCTTCCATCGAGCTCCTCATCAGTCTCGACTGTGATGGCAGGGAATTAAGGTAATATAATTTGGTTGAAAAGATTTAAGAGTTAAGTGTATATAATATATGTATATATATGTATATATATATATATATACATATATATATATGAATATATATATACATATATATATCGCTCATTCATTTCAACAATGACATAATTCAAAAATTGAAGATTTTGAGTTATTTATACCACTGAATTTCCAAAACTGGCCGCTAGATGTCGCTCAAGGCAATACCGTCATAATTCCAAATTTATTTTTCAAATAGGCACAAAGCATGTTTATAATAAATGTATTTTTTTGTATGAGATGTCATGTACTACATTTAATCATGAAATAAAAATTCATTGCTAAATACCTCTTTTAAAAGTTCCATGGGAGACTGTATTACATAATTAAAAGTTTATTTTGCTTCTCCTGAAAAGTAGCATTTTGTGAGTGATGTCAGTTTTTATATGAATGAGCAATATATATATATATATATATATATATATATATATATATATATATATATATATATATATACATATATATATATGTATATATATACATATATATGTACATATATATACATATATATATGTACATATAGACACATCTATATTTTTATGGGAGAAAGTTTACGCTGGACTCGACGTTCGTCAATTTATTCCGACGTTTCGAACCCTGAAGACGAACCCCGGACAGGGTTCGGTACGTCGGAATAAAATGACGAACGTCGAGTCCAGCGTATACTTTCTCCCATAAAAATGGTTCCTGGACTCCAGCTATTTACGAATATACATATATATGTATATATATATATATATACATACATATACATATATATATATATATATATATACATATATGTATATATATGTATATATATATATGTATATATATATATATATATATATATATATATATATATATATATGATTGGTAAAAGTATACATCAGAGTAATACTAGGCCCTATATATATGGACTTATCAAACCCCATAAACCTAACCGTCACATCAGGCCTATCATAAGTTCCATAGACTTGTTACCCTTCTCTCTTTATTAGTTGGCACTATTTCTGAATCTTTTGTTCAGAATATTGTAGACTTAATACAAAAGTTAAAATTCCTTCATATTAAATATCCTTATTATCTCGTCAGTTTTGATATAAAATCTTTATATATTTCAGTCACCATTGATGATGTGTTGACATTTTTACCCAACACCCTAAGTCTAATTAGGTTGTGTGTAGAGAAACCCTCTTTCATGTTTGAAGGGAAACACCACTTACAAAATTTTTGTTTAGCTATGGGCAATCCACTGTATTAGCCAATACTTATTTGGATTTTTTTGAAACTCACCTTCTTACTTCCATCAAAGAAATGGATATCATCTGGTTTCGGTATGTAGTTGGTATTATTTTATGTTTTTAGCCAAATTCTCTTTCTATTGTAGAATTTATTCTTAAAATAAATGTATTAGCACCATATATAACATTCACTCATGAAGTTGAAATAAATTATAAACTCCCTTTCTTGGATGTAAAAATGATTATGGATAATAATCAAATTAAAACTAAGGTATATAGAAAACTTATCAACATTCTGTCATAAATTCATTACTATTCCAGTCATCACATGATGTTAAAAAATCAGTCGTCATTTTTTAAAATGTACAGGATTTAATATCCTGAATTTTTGGAGAATGAACTGAACAACACCAAAAACATCGGTAAAAAAAAGAAGAAGAAAAAAAAAAATACCCCAACAGCAGTCTTATTCAATGTCATCAATCAACTAAGAGCTTTTTCAATGGACCAAACAGTAAACCAGAAAATTAGGCAAAAATAAAAACCCTTTTATTACCGTATACAAAAAAAAAAAAAAAACACAAAAAAAAAACATTAACGTAAGTCCCATTCTTAAAAAGTAATAATATTCAAGTTACGTTTATATATAATAAAAAAAATATATATATATTAAAAACAGTCCCTCCCAGCAATTCAGGTGTGGTTTACAAGGATCCTTCTAAAGACTGTGACATGTTCTAAAGCGGTCAGTCAGGGAAATAGATTTAAATCAAGATCTCTCAACACAAATACAGCGTTAAGACAGCACAGTCGAGTAATGGTCTTTTTCAACACAAAGCCATTCACAACTATCCCATTGATTAAGAGGGTTCCAAGATTGAGTAAAAAGGAAATGTAATAAATCGTGCCGTACTTCTGGTACATGTAACAAAATATGAACTTAAATGATGGTAATTTTAAATGTGACAAATTAATAACAGAATTAGTCAAGAGGCAAAGTGATTTGTGGTTGAAAAAAGATATTAATTGGTCACTGGGAACCATTCAGTGTATATGTATAAAACTTTCCCACGTGCACATACTAGCTAAATGCACTATCATAGCGGAGCTGGGTTGAACGCGATATTTCGAGTAGGTGTATGTAATTCGAGCATACAAATACAAGAAAGTCGTACTCAACTTATATCCCTCTTGATAGCGTATTGATTTAAGTCACTGTAACTTTGTTACGGGTTAGCTGGGTTCGAATCCTCGGCTCGTTCACGTTTTAATTTACAGCGGATGCCTCCATCGAGCGATTCTTCAGTCTCGACTGCGATGACATGGAATTAAAAGTGATTTGTGGTTGAAAAAAGATATTAATTGGTCACTGGGAACCAATCAGTGTACATGTATATATATACTGTACATGTATGTGTGTGTGTGTGTGTGTGTGTGTGTGTGTGTGTGTGTGCGTGCGTGTGTGTGTGTGTGTGTGTGTATGTGTGTCTGTGTGCATGTGTGCATGTGTGCACGTGTTTGCGTGCGTGCGTGCGTGTATGTGTGTACGTGTGTGTGTGCGTGTGCGTCCGTGTGCGTGCGTGCGTGTGTGCGTGTGTATGTCTTTCACTTTCACTTTCACTTGGTCTTTGGATCACGTGTTGGACTCGTGATCGACAGCTCTTTCCCTCCTGGAAGAGAGCTCAGAGCTCGTAGGTCCGATCTATGGGTAATGCTATGACCTTGCACACACACACACACACCCAACTCCCCGCCCACGAGAGTTGGAGTAACACCCCTCAGCGCTGCGATACTGATATTTTTTTTAGCCCCGGGCGAGGGTGTGTGTGTGTGTGTGTGTGTGTGTGTGTGTGTGTGTGTGTGTGTGTGTGTGTGTGTGTGTGTGTGTGTGTGTGTTAGTGTGTGTGTGTGTGTGTGTGTGTGTGTGTGTGTGTGTGTGTGTGTGTGTGTGTGTGTGTGTGTGTGTGTGTGTGTGTGTGTGTGTGTGTGTGTGTGTGTGTGTGTGTGTGTGTGTGTGTGTGTGTTTGTGAGTGAGTGAGTGAGTGAGTGAGTGAGTGAGTGTGTGTGTGTGTGTGTGTGTGTGTGTGTGTGTGTGTGTGTGTGTGTGTGTGTGTGTGTGTGTGTGTGTGTGTGTGTGTGTGTGTGTGTGTGTGTGTGTGTGTGTGTGTGTGTGTGTGTGTGTTTGCGTGCGGGTGTGTGTAGGGGTGTGTGTGTTTGATTGTGTGTATGTGCGTGTGTGTATGTGTAAGATAAACATCGTTTCCAATTGTTAGAAGTTTCATATACAATCACAACTTTAAAATCTTTATGATATAATATACAAAAATACTGGATTTTTTGAGTCCTGACAAGTATACCAAGATTTTATTTTCTTAAGTAAGCTAAAGTTTGATCATTATTACAATGCTGAAATTTACCATCTTTCTTTCCTATCTCCTTCTCCCCTTTTCTCTCCTCCCCCCATTTCCAGCCCTCTACTTTATTTTGCTTCCCTCCTCCTCTCTCTCCTTTCTCCCCCTTTCCATCATTCTACTTCCTTTGCCTCTATTCCTCTCTCTCCTCTCTCCTTCTCTCTTTCTCCCTCATCTTCCCTCTCCCCTCCTCTCCCTTAGTCTTTCTCCTTTTCCTTAGCTCTCCCTCCTTCTCCTTCCCTCTTCCACCGTCTATCTCCACGACCCCACCCTCTCCTATCTTAACATCTCCCTCTTTCTCTCTTTCTGTTTCTCTCTCTTCCTCTCCCTCTCTCCCCTTCCTGTTTCCCTCTTTTCTTCCTTTCTTTCCTCCTGCTGTTCCCTCTCCCTCCTCTCTCCCTCTCTCTTCCTCTCCTTCCTTCCCTCTCCCTCACCCATATCTCCCTCTCTCTTATTCCTTCCTCCTTTCTCTCTACCCCTATTTCTCCCTCCCACCCCTCTCCCTCCTTCTCTCCTTCCTGGTCTCTCCCTCTTTCTTCTTCCCGTACATCTCATCACACCAATCACCCGCCACCAATCATATTTCAAACGATGATGCCTCCCCTGCCATGTCCCATTTGAGTTCCCTATCGGCCACACTACTCGAGTCCTGCTAATGATTAGGTTCCATTATGAGACGCGCTAACTACACGAGCCCT
>NC_134779.1:47756855-47759355 GCF_046742065.1 Oratosquilla oratoria | reverse complement strand
CGGTAACGAATAGAAGTGCAGAGGTAATTATCAAACTCTATCTAGCAATAGTTGAACCCATCCTTGACTATGCGGTACAGTTTTGGTCTCCGTCCTATAGAATGGATATCAATTCACTAGAATCAGTACAGAGAAGAATGACCAAAATGATACATGGACTCAGAAATTTGCCGTACGAAGAGAGGCTTAGGCACCTTAACTTACACTCTCTGGAAAGACGCAGAGTGTGGGGTGATCTAATAGAGGTGTTCAAGTGGATCAAAGGCTTTAACAATGGTGATACAGACAACGTCATCATATTAAAACAACAGGGCAGGACTCGCAGCAATGGATTTGAACTGGACAAATTTAAATTTAAGAAGGAAATAGGCAAGAATTGGTTTACTAATAGGGGGGTCAAAGAATGGAAAAGAACCATGTTGTGAGCGCTGAAACTATCAGATGTTTTAAGAAACGGTTAGACAACTTTATGGATGGGGATGACAGGTGGTGATGGCTATGGAGCTGCCTAATGTAGGCTTTATGGTCTCTTGCAGTCTCCTTCATTCTTATGTTCTTATGTTATGCCTAAGGAGTTAATATGTATATTTGAGTTTCCAATGCAGAACGGTCAGCCATCCCCCTGATGGTCGACGCACCCTTTGGACCTTACCACAAAGACAAAGTCAACCTACAAAGCTTAAACCATACCAATTTGGAAGAGGTTTATGCTCTGTTAGTTAAAATGACATAACATTGTCCATTGATAGAAGCACTGGTCTGTTGTTCTTGATAACAGGTGATTCCCTTAATCAAATATTTATGTCCAAGGTCGGGAGGAGAAGGGGGTCTTGTCAAACAGAGAACAATTCGCTCGGAGACTCGACCAAAGCTTTCAGGAGATGAGGACTGCTTAGAGGAAACTTTGTTGCGACGCAACTTCGGGGCTTCCTGTGTTAGAAGCATCTGAGACTATCTTCATAAGTAACTGCGGCATTGCAGACTAGTTTATATTTGGCAACATTACATTGATTTCCTTTTTGTTTTGTTTTGTTTGTTTGTTTCTTTGCTTGACGATTGTTTTCTCTTTCTTTTTGTCCAGTAGAAAAGTGCCACCAGAGAAGGAACTGGTTTACTTATTTTAACCGATACTATACATTTTATGTCTTCATTTTGAATGACAAAACACTTATTCAATTAAGAATTGGACAAAATCTTGTTTCGTTAAGTCAAGAGGAGATTTTTTTCGAACGTTTCCTCTAAATAATGATGGTAACAAACTCATAAACAATGAGAGGAAGGTAACAACAATAATGATAATAATAAAGTTATTGATGGTGATAATGATGATGACGATAGTAACAGTAAGAGCAATAACAATAATGATAATAATAGTAATAATAAAAGTAATAATAATAATAGTAATGATGATGATGATGATGATAATGACGATGACGATGACGATGATGATGATGATGATGATGATGACGATGACGATGACGATGATGATGACGATGACGATGACGATGATGATGATGATGATGATGATGATGAGGATGAGGATGAGGATAGTAATAATGAGAAGAAGAAGAAGAAGAAGAAGAAGAAGAAGAAGAAGAAGAAGAAGAAGAAGAAGAAGAAGAAGAAGAAGAAGAAGAAGAAGAAGAAGAAGAAGAAGAAGGACAATAATAACATGAATAATGATAATTATTAATAGTGATGATAATTATAATAGTAATTGAAATTATATTGATTGTAATAATAATGATGATGATGATGATGATGATGATGAATAATGATAATAATAATTATTATAATAATAATAATAATTATAATAATAATTTTAATTATAATTTTAATTATAATAATAATAATTATAATTATAATTATAATAATTATAATAATAATAATAATTATAATAATTATAATAATTATAATAATTATAATAATAATAATAATTATAATAATTATTGTAATTATTGTAATTATTGTAATTATTGTAATTATTGTAATTATTGTAATAATAGTAATAATAGTATAGTAATTATAGTAATCAATTATAGTAATTATAGTAATTATAGTAATTAATTATAGTAATTATTGGAATTATAGTAATTGTAATCATAATTATAATAATACTGATAATAATAATAATAATAATAATAATAATATATAATAATAATAATAATAATAATTATAATTATAGTAATAATTATAATTATAGTAATAATTATAATTATAGTAATAATTATAATTATAGTAATAATTATAATTATAGTAATAATTATAATTATAGTAATAATTATAATTATAGTAATAATTATAATTATAGTAATAATTATAATTATAGTAATAATTATAATTATAGTAATAATTATAATTATAGTAATAATTATAATTATAGTAATAATTATAATTATAGTAATAATTATAATTATAGTAATAATTACAATTATAGTAATAATTACAATTATAGTAATAATTACAATTATAGTAATAATTACAATTATAGTAATAATTA
>NC_134779.1:47746855-47749355 GCF_046742065.1 Oratosquilla oratoria | reverse complement strand
AATTTTTATTGTTATCTATAACGAGGTCATATGTTTGTACATATATACATTTATGTATGTATATTTATATATACTCGTATACATATACATACATATATATATATATATATATATATATATACATATTTATGTATATATAAATATATATATATATATATATATATATATATATATCACTACGAAAAAATGTAGTAGCAAATTTGTAAATGATAATCACGAAGAACACACAGTCGGAATGAAAGGAAACTTAGAAGAAAGTATAACTTCTATATTTCGGGTAATAGCTATAGCCCACTTCAGGAAAGTACAGGTTACAAGAATTTGCAGAGACATAAATACAATTGAGATGTGAGTAGAAGGGGAACACGCAGGGCTAACGTTTTGTCCTGTGTTTTTAGCTCTGCGTGTTCCCCTTCTACTCACATCTCAATTGTACTTATGTCTCTGCAAATTCTTGTAACCTGTACTTTCCTGAAGAGGGCTATAGCTATTAGCCGGAATATAGAAGTTATGCTTTCTTCTAAGTTTCCTTTTATTCCGACTGTGGGTTCTTCGTGATTATATATATATGTATATATATATATATATATATATATATATATATATATATATAAATATATATTATATATATATATTATATATATTATATATATAAATATATACATATATATATAAATATATATATATATATATATATAAATATATATATATATATGCACATATATTCATTTATATTAATCAACTCTCCTACTGGGATTCGAACCTTTGCCTGGGGTAAAGGCCGTACCAACACACTACGACGACCCTACAAAATGGAACGACTTAGGTCACGGCCTAGTCGTTCCACCGAGGGCACTCGCGCAGGCACAGTATGTACTGTATTGCATCAAATCCTTTATGCGCGCTAGTCTTTCGACGGGTATGTGTGTCACTATGACATATAAAATTAATAAACTCTCCTACTAGGATTCGAACCCTTGCTTGAGTGGCTTGCTTATGACGAGGAAAAGGTGGTACCAACGCACTGCGACGACCCATTGTCTAAGTGGTTTGATTATTAAAATACAGACAAGGTAAAGATCAGAAAAAGCATACAAGAAGGCAATACAATTCCATCCAAAATATTCACAGCTTGCTTGGAAGAGATATTCAGAAGGTTGAGTTGGGAAGAAAAAGGTTCGAAGATTAATGGAAAATATCTTAACCACCAATGATTTGTGGATGACATTATTTTTGTTTCAGAAAGAGCGAAAAATTTGCAAGATATGCTAAGGAATCTGAACAAGGAGAGTCTCAAAACAGGTTTGAAAGTAAGTAAGAGTAAAACCAAAGTAATATTCAACATGAAAGCTCAAAGTAAAGAGATTATAATAGTTGGTAAAAGTCTTGAAGATATTGAGGAGTGTAATTATTTAGGCCAGATAGTGAAAGTAAGAAAAGATCATGATAAAAATAGAAAGGCATATTTTATTTGGCTTAAAAGTGTTTGGTAAGTGTAAATATATCACTTGAAGCTCTCTACCTTTATGTTTGAAGCGCAAAGTTTATACGAATAATCAGTTTACACTGCCAGCAATAACCTATGGATGTGACTTGGTAACAACGAAGGCGATTGAAATAAAGCTAAGGAGTGCACAAGGAATAATGTAGAGATCAATGGTGGGAATAACAATAAGAGACAGAAAGTAAGTTGGACGAGAGAACAAAATTAAGTGAGAGGCAGTAAAAGTGAGGAAGTGGAATTGAGCAAGTTAGCGAGAACGGATGGTAAGCGTTGGAGCAAATATGTTACTGATTGGACTCTGCGAAATGGAAAGCATTCAGAAGTGAGACCAGACAGAAGATGGAGAGATGAGATAGAAAAGTTTACAGGAATAAAGTAGCAGAGGCTGGAGCAGCCTTGTAAGTCAAGGAATGTTATGAAAGACGCTTTTGTTCAGCAGTGGACTCAGGATGACTGATTGACTGATTGATTATCAGAATTGCAATGTTTACAGGCGGAGGTCTTTGGAGCGTAGATGCTTGAGGGTAGTGTAGGCGGTTCGACGCTATCTGACGGGAAAGCGAGTTCGTAAAAAGGGCGTACTAAATTAATGTCCATATTTTATAAACCAGTCTGCTAGGAGACGCTATCGTAGCCCTCACTGTGAATGGAACTTTATGACATTAAACCGAATCAACTGAATCATCATTAACATTGAAAATGTTTTTGTATGTATCATTTATACATTATTTTAGTTATATAAATCCTAGTATAGTAACTCCTATGTTTTTCGCTAGTAATATAAAATATTTTGGTTTGTTAATGTAAAACTTTACTCCAAGCCGTTCACTACATTAGAGGGTCACTATTACGAAATCTTCCCTTCCTTCAAACCCTCCTTAGATTTAACTACGCAGCATCCAAAGACAGACAAGACTCTAAACTTTCTAAAGTCAAGAGTCTTGTTTGTTTCTAGTTATAGAAGAATAATCAAAGATGAATTAAATCGAACTTTCC
>NC_134779.1:47739355-47744355 GCF_046742065.1 Oratosquilla oratoria | reverse complement strand
TTTTCACACCAAATTGGCGAATCAACTGAGGGCAGTGGACAGGTTAAATTAGACTAATGTACATAGACTTTATTTATCAATTTATTGAGTTATTGTTTGCACACACACACACACACACACACACACACACACACACACACACACACACACACACACACACACACACACACACACACACACACACACACACACACACACACACACACACACACACACACACACACACACACACACACACACACATACATACATACATATACCAAGGCTTTTTCCCCCTTCCAAGGGAGGTAGCCAAAAAGGGAAAGGCTTAAAAACACTCCCACCCATTTCATCCCTAAATACACTCCACACCCCTCCCACCCTCCCTCTCATCTGAGCACCTCCTGGATGACGGGTCATCCCTGCACCCTGCCCACCGCCCTGGGTCAGAAGCAGTGTCGCAAGACACAGCACATCTACAGCAAGGCCGCTTCATTTAATCGGCGACCCCCCCTCTCCGTCCCCCTTTGCATATAAGGAGAGGACGGGGAGAAATCCCTTCGGGCTGCGTCAAAATTTACTCACACATACTGCCCCCCCACCCACCCCCATTCCTCCTCATGCAATCACAACATCATCCATATACAACCATTCTCCACTCACCTCTGTCTTCCGTCCTCTCCCTTCCTTCCTCAACAGACATTCCCCTCTTCCCCAAAGCCCCCTTCACCCCATCCATCCACCTCATCCTAGGACGTCCCCTCATGTTCACTCCCTCCACATCTGCCTTCCATACCTCTTTTACTAGTCTTTCTTCACTCATTCTTTCCATGTGTCCAAACCATCCTAATATTCTTTCATCAACCCTATCTCCCAAATCCTTTTTCACCCCTGTTCTCCTTCTCACCTCCTCATTTCTCACTCTATATATATATATATATATATATATATATATATATATATATATATATATATATATATAACTGGAGAAGCAATTTTTAAAATTTTCAATCATACTTTTTCTGAACAAGGTCTTATTTGGAAATTCTGTATTAGCGTGAGCATAGATGCTGCTACATCCCTGACCGATAAAGTAAAGGTGACCATTGCATGGATTGGGAAAGAAAGTCTTGATGGGGAATGAGCCCATTGTATCATTCATCGCATCATTCACAGTTTCACGGGATAATGAATAATGTCAATAATGTAATTAACCTTGCAAGTCAATGCCATTTAATACTCATCTGGTTCGAGGACTTTGTGAAAGCATAGGATCTGAGCCCACAGAGCTTCTACTGCACTGAGAGGTGTGCTGTTTGTCGAGAGGACTGATACTAAATGAGGTAGACTTATTTTGGTAAAAAAAATTAATCTATTTTGGACACACGTCTTGGCTTGTACAACTGGAATATCTTGCAGAGTCATTTAAATTTATCTCTGCCTAACAGTACTCTAATTGTTCTCAAGTTGTACGATAAAGTTAATGGGCTCCAAAATAATATTTTTGGCGTGGAAAGAGGTACATTCAGGGAGAATTTCTACATAATGCTTCCCTCTGTCAGACTCTTAATTTTCCAGTAACAGTGATGAAAGACTGTAAGACCTGTTATTTTAGGATATTTTCACAATCTTATTCATGCTTTTAAGTCTTAGTTTCCTGACATATATGAGAGAGCTGTACAATATATACTTGGTTAAGAATACACTCATGCCTGTAAATGAGGCATCTAATTTGCCCCCAGGAAACACTTATGGAAGTACATGCAGACCGTGGCTTCAAAATTATATTTGAAAGCTCAAATCTCACACGGTTTTGGAGTTGTGCAAACAAGGAACTCCCAAACTTAGGAAACGCAGCTTTGGGAAACCTAACAATTAGTCCTAATTACCTTTGGGAAGCATCTTTCACCGCAATGAATGTCATAAAGTCAAAATGGAATGTTAACCTGTAGTAGCCTTATTACCACCAGGAAAAATAAAATCAAGTAACATCAACATTTCGCATTAAGTTATAAGTAATTTCAAAACATTTTATGGTACTCCGTATTTTTCTTTTCATTGCATACTTGTATAGCAGATTACTGGCCACAGTATAGATTATGTGAATTTGTAGTATAATTCTTATTGTTAACTGTGATATAATTGTTTAATCAGGTATATACGTACGGTACGGTATGTAACGGTAGGGCAACAGTGCACTGAACTATCAAGGTTTGGAATCATTGTCGCAAGGGCTGGGACATGTCCACCCTTCAGTACAATGATAAAGTCTACCATTATTGATCATAACAAAAATATACGATGCTCCACAGCTCAAAATAGGTCACTGGTATCATGATTAAGTTACTGCAGTCAGTCCTTCATATATTTCCTGATCCTCAAAAAGGGAAATATATATATGTATATATATATATATATATATATATATATATATATATATGTGTGTGTGTGTGTGTTAAAAGACACACACACACACACACACACACACACACACACACACACACACACACACACACACACACACACACACATATATATATATATATATATATATATGTTATATTTATATATATATATATGTTATACATATATATATATTATATATATATATACATATATATATACATGTATATATATATATATATATATATATATATATATGTATATATGTCACATATAAATATATATATATATACTTATACATATGTATATATATAGTATACTCGTATATTATATATATATATGTATATATATATATATATATATGTATATATATGTATATATATATATATATATATATATATATGCATATCTATATACTTATATATATGTATATATATAGTATACTCGTATATTATATATATATATATATGTATATATATATACATACATATATATACATATATATATATATATACATATATATACATATATATATATATATATATATATATATATATATATATATATATACCAGATGAATTCATTGAACCGTGTGATAATATGCGAATGCTTATTTCTCTGTTGGCGACAAACCTTGCTATTCATGAAGAAAAGGTTTTTATTTGGCAGAAAACTGCGAGTTCCAAAAGTGGCCTCCATGTTGGGATGACGCCATCTGCAAACAGATGACAATCGCCCCAATGTAAATATTGTCGTGGTGGATAAAAGATTGGATGAGGAGGAAGACTGATACAGTGTTAACAGACACCAATAAATTGTAAGTTGGTCATGTATATTAGATAATTCAGATAGACGTAGAAATTAAGGTTAAAAAAACAGTAGTCATATTAGCACATTGGTGGGATTTTTTTTTTTTTTTGTGGAAACATAGTCATTAGCAAAAGCAGCAGTGTGTTTGAAAAGAGGCATTTTTGAAAACATGGTTGCAGTTGAAAGAAAGTTCTATAAGAAGAAAAATATACGAAAACAAAATTATTGAAGAGATCATCTATTATCTATTTATTTGTTATTGTATATATATATATATACATATATATATATATATATGTATATATGCATATATATATATGTATATATATGTATATATATATATATATATATATGTATATACATATATATCTTTTTCGTTTAACGATTCCGGTGGCCCACAATACCTGCCTTGTGACCCTGTTGCAATGCAAATGATAGCCAGCTTTCACGGCAACACCATTGTCACCATCTTTTTTATTGCTGTTTTTAATGGTATGGTTGTAATATTGGTATTGTGTTCATCGACACATGGTTTACATGTGTACTTTTGTTTTATGTATTATATATTGTTATTGTATATATATATATGTATATATATATATATATATATACAATAACAATATATAATACATAAAACAAAAGTACACATGTAAACCATGTGTCGATGAACACAATACCAATATTACAACCATACCATTGAAAACAGCAATAAAAAAGATGGTGGCTATGGTGTTGCCGTGAAACCTGGCTATCATTTGCATTGCAACAGGGTCACAAGGCAGGTATTGTGGGCCACCGGAATCGTTAAACGAAAAAAAGACACAGGTAGAGGGCACAGGAAAACAATTTTTATTATTATTGGCTGCATCGGTATTGGTGAAGCAAGGGGAGGCAAGGTCAGGTTATGTCAGATCAGATCAGATCAGGTTAGGTCATGTCATGTCAGGTCCGGTCCGGTTAGGTCAGGTCAGGTCAGGTCAGGTCAGGTCAGGTCAGGTCATATCAGGTCATATCATATCAGGTCATATCATATCAGGTCAGGTCATATCAGGTCAGGTCAGATCAGGTCAGGTCAGGTCATATCAGGTCAGGTCAGGTCAGGTCAGGTCATATCAGGTCATATCATATCAGGTCAGGTCATATCAGGTCAGGTCAGGCCATACCAGGCAAGGTCAGGGCAGGGCAGTACAGGCCAGGCTAGATCAAGTCAGGTCAGGTCAGGTCAGGTCAGATCAGGTCAAGTCAGGTCAGCTTAGGTCAGGCCAGGCCAGGTAAAGTTAGGCTGGTTAAACTAAGGTTACGTTGGGTCGAGCCAGGTTAAGCAATTTAAGGTAGTGTTAGATGTGTATTCGTCATACTTGGATACAAATAGCCAACATGTATTATATACAAAATATATTCACTCATATGAAAGTAAAGCAACTGAAATTTTTCTGTTTGCTAAACGACCCATAATGGGTCACAATTATCCCATGTCGAGTGTCTCCTTTGTGTATTTTCGCTTCACGTCTTCTGGTCCTGGAGTCCCAGACACCCCCGGCAAGTACCAAGCACTCTGTCTCTGCCACAGACGGTCCGCGCGCTCACTGGAGCTTTGTTCTCGGGAGGCTATGAATTGTAATGACTCTGCAATGGAACTGGGCCTGCTAGGGTATTGAGCGAACGTATAATTAAGGTAATTAAGGCTGGATAAACAGCCACAATCATCCATTGATTCGAAGTGTGCAATTTCAGCGTCTCTTCAAAGGATGTAAGGGCCTCTGACAGATATACATTGAGAGAATGACATTCCATCTTGTTTTTCTTTT
>NC_134779.1:47724355-47729355 GCF_046742065.1 Oratosquilla oratoria | reverse complement strand
GACCACTATTATCTGCTGACGATCAACTTGAATATTCAAATGAAAGAATGTGTAATATTTTAAAAAATTACTTTAGCTCGGTATTCGTATACGAAACACCTCAAAGTGAACTCCAAACTGAAACCTGCGAAAAGTCTAGGGTAAACTTACTACGGTAAATACAACAAAAGAAACAATTAAAAGGTGTATAGACAAACTCAAAGTTAATAAAACACCAGGGCCTGACGGTTGGCATCCAAGAATCTTAAAGGAAATGAAAAATGAGATTGTTGTTCCATTAGAAATTATTTTCAAGAAATCCATCATATCCGGAGATGTCCCAAGAGAATGGAACCTAGCTAACGTTACTCCCATATTCAAAAAAGGTGACAAAAAGAAACCAAATAACTATAGGCCTATTAGTTTGACTTCGATCGTAGGAAAAATAATGAAAACTATCATCAGAGATGCTATCGAATATCATTTAGAAAGTAACCGTTTGATAAATGATAGCCAACATGGTTTCAGACGGAAACGTTCTTGCGTGACTAACTTACTCGAATTCTACAACACAGTTGTCTCGAATTATGACAAAAGAAACAATATAGATTTAATATATCTAGACTTTGCAAAAGCTTTTGATACCGTCCCACACGAAAGACTACTTACTAAATTAGCTTTGCATGGAATAAGTGGTAGCCTATTAGGTTGGACTAGTAATTGGTTGAAAGGTCGAAAACAAAGAGTTGTTTTAAATGGAAAAACTTCTGGATGGAAAAGTGTTGCAAGTGGAGTTCCTCAGGGTTCCGTTCTTGGGCCACTTCTATTCATAGTATATATAAATGATATAGACCATGGACTAAAATCTACTGTTTCCAAATTTGCTGATGATACAAAACTGTGCGGAGTGGCAAATGATCACTCAAACCAATTAGATATTCAAGAAGATTTAGATAAATTACAGCAATGGTCTGAAAAGTGGCTAATGAAATTTAACACAAGTAAATGCAAGGTAATGCACATAGGTAAAAATAACAGCAAGTACGATTACAAGTTATTTGGAAATTCGTTAACAAAAGTGGATAGTGAAAAAGATCTCGGCGTAATTATCAGTAACGACCTCAAATCATCCAAGCAGTGTATTTCAGCCTCTGAGAAAGCAAATAAGATTCTGGGATTGATTGCGCGATCTTTTGATTTCAAAAGTCCATCACTCATTAACAAGCTATATAAATCGTTAGTTCGTCCACATTTGGAATATGCCGTTTCCGTATGGTCACCGAATCTCATTAAAGACATTGACAGACTGGAAAAAGTACAACGGCGAGCCTCAAACTGATTCCAAATATCAAAAATAAATCATACGAAAATCGACTTAAGCACATGAATCTGTTTTCCCTAAAAAAGCGTAGACTCAGAGGTGACTTGATACAGGTCTTTAAGATTTTAAAGGGAATTGACAACATCAAAAGTGACCAAATTTTCACATTGAATGAGAATCAGACAAGAAACAATGGTCTCAAACTGTCCGGAAATAGATTCAATTTGGAAGTAGGTAGAAACAACTTTGCCAACCGTGTAGTTAATGAATGGAATAAACTTCCTGCACAGGTAGTGCAATGTAGTTCAGTTCGAAGCTTTAAGAATCATTTAGATGAATACCTAAGTAAGATGCTGTAATTATTATAATTTATGTTATATTATTTGTTTTTGTTTTGTTATAATTTGTCTGTCTGATTTTCATTTATTATTAGTTATATGTCAATTTATTATCATTTACTATTTACCTGTTTGTTTGTTATTCAACTATACCAATGCATTTATTTATGTATTTTAATTGTTATTTACATTGTTATATTTTTTATAATATTTTTTTTTTTTTTTTTTTTTTTTTTTTTTTTTTTTTTTTTTTTTTTTTTTTGCATCCGACCTAGATATGGATCAAAAGGTCTCCTGTCGGCATGCTTTGCCTTTGTAAATCCTTTGAAAGGAAAAAAGAACAGAAATTCCCACTAGATTCGGGAGAGTCATTAAAGGAATGGACCAACGACAGATCCCTCGATAAAGTCTATTGGGATACAAAATTTATCGGTTTGGCTGTATCTAACCTCTTTCAACACTTGTCACCAGTGTCATCATTAAGGTTACGGTACATACATGAAATGGGGGGATGTGTGGATTTAAATGTGTGGAAGGGCTTTTAGAATATGAATCACCATGCGAGCTGCTAGGTTTAAACTTACTCTGTTTGGAATTCTGAGGGGTGTTACTTAGAGGAAAGGGATTCAGATTGATCATGGAGTAATAGCTATTTTTATATTTACCCTCAAGGTGAGCTAAACAATAATCGTCTGCGTAAGTGGCAGCTTCTAACGTCGTGGTGATGTGCTCATCCACAAGGCGGGGTTGCAGTTCAGGAACTGTTTTCTTCATGAAATTCTCCTCACCCTCTATCAATTATCAATTGCTTGTTCACTTTCCATCCACATATAAAATATATTTAATCATTCTCTCCTAAACTCAATGTATGTGTCGTCTTGTTGCTTGAAGCATCGCGGAACCTTTGTCTATAAGGCTCTGGTCTCCACACATATGCTCGTAATACGGCGTGTTTTAAGATTTCATAATCCTTACTCTCGTCCACATCTAGTGAGTCATATTCTTTAAGGGCTTTTCTTCTCAGCACTGACACTGCCATATAAACCTATCTTTGTTTCGGTCATTCTTCACCAGTTGTTCCTTTTTCAAATCTGGTGAAGAATTTGTGTACAACCGACTCTTCAAAGGAAGGGATTTGTTAATATTCAGGGGAACGAGGAACAAGGAATTGGTTACTACTCATCCCTTTTTTCTTCTCCAAAGCGTTCGATTTGGTTTTTCTCCCTTGCAGTCTTCCGTTTGACTTCTATCTTGGCTTTCTCTATATCGGTTTCTGTTTCGTTTTTTTCTAGATCATTTTCTATTTTTACTTTCTCTAGGTCCCATTGCATCTGCGTTTGTAGCTGCAGTTGCAGCATGCGATATTCATGATCGTGTTTGCCCTACTCATCATTATACTTTGGGCTTTTACATGGATTTATGAGATTTTCACGAAACGAGAAACTTCTGGGCTTGAGTTCACGTGTTTCCTCAGCAAATGCCCTACCCTTGAAATAAGCATTGTTGTAAGGGGGAGTATTAATGAACATCGACGCCTCGTCCTCGGGAGTGATACGTGACAGAGTAACTGATACCTTTGCTGTACTGGGTTTCTCCATGATAAGTGAATCAAAGAAGTCAGTAAGAAAAAAATTACGAATAGTATTGATAGGTGGTATGGGTTGGCAATCACTTTACAACATTCAAGACAGGACACTGTAAAAATCACAACACAAACATAAGGAGTTCAGTTGTCCTGGCTTAATCCTTGCCCAAGGTCGCCATTTATATTTCGAGACGAGATATTTGGGTGAGTTATAAAAGTGAATATGTAAGTATTACATTCGTAACCACAACAGAAGTTTCATAACTTAGTCTAGTAACAATAAGACTATACAATTTTCTATTGTGATTATAATAATGAATTCAACAAGAACCAATAATTTTTGTCAATGTACGTATAGACCAACATTGGTATATGATTAACCAGGCAGACGTGAGTTAATCAGGCTTAACTTAGCATGAATCGAAATATGACAACGTATAATTATAAGAATATGAAACGAAATACATGTATATGTGGATGCGTTGAAAGTAGACAACAACTAAATACTTAAAACAAAGGGGGGATATCTTCTCCTCAGACCGGGATTTTAACCTGACTTAGGTAAAGTGGGGTCAGACAGACCCCATGCTTTTTTGTTTTTTACTTTTAATATACTAATATATTGCATATAGATATGTTTTCCCTATACCTTCTTGACGAGTGGAGTAGTTTAAGGGGGTGATAGGGTTATTCCTGAATCTTTGCTCTAAATAAGCTTTATAGAGCTTTTGGGCCCGTCAGACCCCACTTTACCTTAGGTGTGAGTAGCGTGGGGTTTGTTAGACCCCACTTTACCTGAGGTTTTTTCATGTCATATAAATGTTTTATCATTTATACTTATGGGTAAATAAGAATTTCTTCTTTTTTATCATTTTTTATGACTGATATGTTGAATTTTGTTTGTTTTCGATGGTGATGGTATTATTTGGAATGCATCGTAATTGTGTTGACTAGGGAATCATAGTTTTATGTTCATTATCATTTTTTTTTTTAATCTGTTTGTCGTTATTCTGGGTAACTATTGCCTACACTGCGAAAGACCAGTGTGTCAGGAAAATTCAACCCCCATCTGCAATGACTGCAATTAGATTCTTCAGTATCACAAAGTCAAAATAATTACCTCCAATTTTTTTCAGATTTTATGGTTTATGAAACACATTTATTATTCATTTGTTGTGGCTCTACTTTTCCTAAGATAGTTGGGACATTGGTCTCTACAAAATGATGATGGCCAACCGCTTCACGTTTCCTGTTTTCAGTCAAGTACCCTCTAAAGTCAGCAATACCTTAGTTTTCATAATTTTTTTTTTAATTTTCATAAAAAAATACTTCTAACAATTATAGTCACTTTCAAGCATGTAAATGGGAGAAGATAAGTTGAAGTACATATGTTTTGATTTCTATGTCACTAAATGCAGTGAAAATATTTATTTTTTATTTTTTGTGTTTGGGGTAAAAAAAAAAAATTACCTCCGATTTTTTCAGATTTTATGTTTTTTTCTAAGCACATTTATTATTCATTTGTTGTAGCTCTGTTTTTCCTTAAAGATAGTTGGGACATTGGTCTCTATAAAATGATGATGACCAACCGCTTCACATTTCCTGTTTTCAGTCAAGTACCCTCTAAAATCAGCAATACCTTATTTTTCAGCATTTTTTTTTTTTGTAATTTTCATTAAAAAAAATTCTAACAATTATAGTCACTTTCAAGCATGTAAATGGAAGAAGATAAGTTAAAGTACATATGTTTTGATTTCTATGTCACTAAATGCAGTAA
>NC_134779.1:47716855-47719355 GCF_046742065.1 Oratosquilla oratoria | reverse complement strand
CTGCCTTACATCCTTTTCTATCCCAGACACAATTGCGGAGTCATTGACAAACATCAACTCTCTGAACTCTCACTCCCGTAAGCTCTCACTAACCATCTATAAACCTCTAATCCTCATTGACTTATTTACCTCCCGGACAACCCTTCAACGTTCAAGTTCAACAATCATGGTGACACTACCCAACCTTGGTATACCCCCATCTTCACCTTCAACATTCACTCGCCATTTACTACTCTAACACACACTTTACTCTTCATGTAATTAGTTTTGACTATCTTTAACAACTTTCTACGCATTTCATGCATCTGCAACACCTCAGACAATTCTGTACACCCTGCCATGGCCTTTCTCCATTTCCAGAAACGTCCACAAGCCATCTTTACTTCCGCCAAAAACTTCTCGCATATATACCCAGCTACAAATATTTTATCCGTATATCGTCTTCCTTACCTAAACCCATACTGTACATTTCTAATTACTACCTGAGTTCCTCTCTTCCTCTTCATATTCTCAACACCCTCCTATATACCTTTCTACCTACACTCAACAGGTTCAGCCCTCTAAAACTACTACATTAATTTTCGTCTCCCTTTTCATTGTGAAGCAGAATTATACAAGTCTCCTCCAGTTCTCTGGCGCATTCCCTTCCTTTAGGCACACTTTAAACAACATCACTATCCAGTCTACTTTAATAGGTTCTCTCTTCTTCAGACACTCCACATAACACCCTTCACGGGCGCCCTTCGCCTGGGACTCAGCCCGCCTCACCACATCTAGGGTAGAGCGGCACCTCAATGTATCTCCCTCCGAGGCAAACCTCAGCTTCTTGGGGGCACACCCTCCCCCTGGCGTGGCAAGCGGCTGAGGGGTACCATCCACCCCACCCTCCCCTGAAGTCAGGGTGCCGCCGCCAATAACAGTGACAACGCAAAGACAACGGACTGTGTAAATGAATTGTTCCGGGATACCTGCAAGGTCGAGGCCCTGCAAAAAAAAAAAAAAAAAAAAAAAAAAAAAAAAAAAAAAAAAAAAAAAAAAAAAAAAAAAAAAAAAAAAAAAAAAAAAAAAAAAAAAAAAAAAAAAAAAAATCAAGGTACCATATGAGCTTTGATCATTTACAATTTTCTTTGTATTTCCTTTTTCCTCGTCATTATTTTCTTCCACCAGAATCATTTACCCAGCATCTTCCATTATCACAAATATATTTATATATATTTATATATATATATATATATATGTATATATATATATATATATATATATATATATATATACACACGAGGTCTATTAAAAAATACGCTGACCGAGGTAATAAATTAAAATGTGCTTTATTTAGACGTTACAGATCTGGGTTCCTTTCAAAGTACTCTCCTGGCCAACGCACGCACTTATTCTAATGGTGTTTCCACTTGTTGAAACAGTCCTGGTATGCTTTTTTTGTAATGTCCTTCAGGTCCTTCATTGTATTTGCCTTAATCTTGGGAATCGTCTCAAATCTTCTTCCTTTCAAAGGTCTTTTGAGTTTGGGGAACAAGAAAAAATCACAAGGAGCAATGTCAGGTGAGTAGGGGGGAGTGTTTGGCCAAAAACTCACGAGTTCTAAGGACTGAATGGGCTGGAGCGTTGTCGTGATGGAAAAATCATTCGCCACTCGTCTACATTTCTGAACTTTTGTGACGGACGGTGTCCCTCAGACGTTTCAGTCTGATTCACTGTGGAGCCCTCGGGGAGGTAATCGTGATGAACAAACCCATAGCATCGAAGAAAACTGTCAACACCCCATTGACCTTGGATCAAACTTGACGAGATTTTTGGGGTTTGGGGGATGTTTCACTCATCCACCGGGACGATTGGATCTTCGTTTAAATGTCTAAAATATAAACCCACGATTTATCACCTGTTATGATCCTGGACAAGAAGTTTTCATCTTCTTCTGAAAGACCAAGCAGTTCCTGACAAACCTGGATGCGATGGTCTTTTTGTTCGTTCGTCATCAGCCGTGGCACAAATTTCACAGCGACACGGTGCATCTTCAATCTTTTTGTCAAAATCTCGTAACAAGATCCAAGTGATATCCCACACTCTTCAGCAAGCTCCCTGATAGTTAGACGTCGATTTGCCCACCACCAGGATGTTTATTTTGTCGACGTGTGGGTCGTCGGTTGACGTGGAAGGACGTCCAGGACGCTCATCCTCTTCAATGGACTGTCGACTGTCCTTAAAACGCTCATGCCACTTGAAACATGCCGTACGCTTCATATCAACATCACCGGAAGCCGTGTTAAGTATAGCAAAAGTTTTAGTCGCAGATTTTCCAAGTTTAACACAAAATTTCACAGCAAGTCGTTGCTCCCTCAAGTCATTCATTCTGAAACCCGCCAAACGAAAAAATCGCACTTCACTAAAAACCGCGTAGCTAATACACAAATAAAGATATTTGCAATCCGGAAATGGCGCCGTAATCAGCTGATCTGGCATCCCTTCCTAAAATTATATTTTG
>NC_134779.1:47706855-47709355 GCF_046742065.1 Oratosquilla oratoria | reverse complement strand
CTCCTTCCCATCTCTCTACAATCATTCACCTACATCTCTTTATCTTCGTTTCCTCCTACATCTTCTAGTTCATCCTTCTCTAAACACTCATCTCCTCCTCCTTCTCCCCATCTTCTTCCTCCATACCCTCCCCCCTCCTAATCCCTCTCCCCCCTTCCCCGTCCTTTTTTTTTCTTCCCTTGCACTTCCTCTTCCTCCTGAACTTCTTTCTACAATATCTCAAACTACATCTTTCAGCTCCTCCTCCTCCTCTAAAACCTCCTGAACCCTACTCCTTCTTCCCATCCTCTACCACTCCATCTCCTAACCACCCTCCTCTCCTTCCCCTTCCTTTCCCCATTTTTTCCCCTTTCCCCATCTCCTTCCCCCACCGGCCTAAATAGGCTCTTACCTCATCGCCCTCACTCCCCCTCTTCATCCAGCGCACCTTCTTCTCCGGTAGTAGTGGCCTTTCATGCTTAATAACATCGGCGATTAAAAAGGCAAAATTCTGAAAAGTGGCGTGTGTCCAAATATTTTTTAGCATACGACCCGGAAAATTCTCCCAATTACCCAGTAACCTCTCCCACTTATCCGGTGACCTCCACCACTGAAGATTAATAATGAACATAAATATATAAAATGAAATATCATCACTCCATTCATTGAAACATTCTTCCCAAACCACAGAGTAAGAAAATCCCAATTACTGAAGAAAACTCTTGTAACTACTTATAGCAAAGTCATATACCCCCTTTCAAAGGAGAACAAGTCCATATTAAGGCAGCTGGAAAATAATTTTGAGAAAATAATAAACGCACAACTAGCTATCTCTTTCAATGAGGTATACATAAGAGAAATATCCTACCCATATTTACCTTCAATGTATGTATATATATATATATATATATATATATATATATATGTATAGATATATATATACATATATATATATATACATATATATATGTATATATATGTATAAATATATATATATATATATATGTATATATATAGATATATACATATATATATACATATACACATATATATGTATATATATATATATATATATATATATATATATACATATATATATATATATACATATATATACATATACATTATATGTATATATATAAATATATATATATATATATATATACATGTATATATATATGTATATATATATATATATATATGTATATATATATATATATGTATATATATATACATATATATATATGTATGTATGTATGTATGTATGTATGTATGTATGTATGTATGTATGTATGTATGTATGTATGTATGTATGTATGTATGTATGTATGTATGTATGTATGTATGTATGTATGTATCGAAACCACTGAAAAAAAGATGACTGAAGGTTTTCATAAAGACATATTCAAGAGTACAAAGAAATCTCACAATGTGTGATCTGATATAAAATGAAAAAATGGGAATCCGAAGAGTTCCCTAGGGGAAACCGCACGGCAAAGTTTTAAGTTACGAAATTATCATCAACAACTTTTTTAATAATAAAATTCCCTAGTTTGTATAAACCCAATCTCATACTAATATAATTTTTTAAATTATTTTTAATATAACATGATTCAGTTATGTTTCTTTCTATAATGTTATTACATAAGGCAATTTTTGTTGAGTTTTTTTCAGTCATTTCTGTGCTCAAGGTCTTTTTGGTAAACAAATAACTCAATTGATAATTGCTCCGTTCTAATGTTGAATTAATGCTGACTTATTCTCCTATTCAAATCTTTACCTGTTTGACCTATGTACTTAAAACTACAGTCTACACATGGAATGTTGTACAAACAGCCTTCCCTTTTCCTTGGAAAAGTTTTAATTAACAGGCTCTTAACATTGTTATTGTTTTTTTATACAACTTGGATCCCATAAATATTAAGTATTCGAGGAAGGGTGATTAGATTTTTCATGGCGTGAAATGGCTACAATGATGTTATTACTTAATTGTTTTCTATGAGAAGTGTCATAAAGTGATTTCCTTGCTGTGTTTTGTCCCTTACCAATCAGATATTTTGGAAATTTTAAATTCTTCCCATAAACAATTTCCATTTCATTATTTAAAAACTCAGATGAGCAAACTGTAAAAGCTCTTGAAAACATTGGCCAAAAAACTGACAACTTAGTTTTTTATGGTGGTAAGAATAAAAGTGAATGTAAGACAAGACATTGGCTGGTTTCCTATAAAAATGAAAATAAAAATATTTTCCATATCTGGGCAGTCTGTAATTTTGTTTTGTTTCAATTGCAAATTTAATGGACGGCGCTAAGTTATTTAACTCCACCTTGTATATTGTATCGGGAAGAGAGAAAGAGAGAGAGAGAGAGAGAAAGAGAGAAAGATGGAGGGCGGAAGGGCGAGAGAGAGATAGAGAAGTTCTGTAATCAAAGAGGTCCTCAGTGGCAGTAGCTGTTGCCTGGCCTCTCCATCGGCGAAGATGTCTCATATATATCGTCGCCGGGGATGACGACACTTATC
>NC_134779.1:47696855-47701855 GCF_046742065.1 Oratosquilla oratoria | reverse complement strand
TATTTCCGATACTAAAGTCGAAAAATGGTGCAAAAAACAAAATAAAACAGTTGTTTACGTTTGAAACAACTCCTTTGCCTCAAATTGAATGAAATCGACTGGCGCCAGATAGAGCAAATGGTTTACTCACAAAAAAACAGAGAAAATATTTAGCCTTTAGGAACGGTAATATTGTGATGCGATTCACCCAGGTGGATTCCAGGTACGTTTAACTCTTTCCCCGCAAAAATAAAATGTTTTCCTCATCTGGAAAAAAATCCACCTCCCTTGGCAAGAGCAAACACTGAACCGCAAAATACAGTGCATGGGCTAAGAGAACGAATGGTATACTAAATTTATGTCTACTGGAAAAATGTGGAGAGATGATGAGAGTGGTCGCGAAATGGTCGAGAAAATGGTCAAGAAATGGTCAAGATAATTATGGAATAAAAGAAAACACGGAAAGGGAGATTGACAGTAAGAGTGTGTGAAACAATAGTAGAATAAAAAAGAAGAAAAAGATTCAGAATGAGGTGGAAGGAAATGTGTGAAAGAACGCATGGAGAGGAAAGGATCGAGAATAGAAAAGAAATTGCTACCAAATGTGAAGAGAATGCTGTGAAGGTAGACGTATTGTATAAAAGAGTTCGTGGAGAGGAAAATATTGTGAACAGTAAAGATAAAGTTTATAAAGAAAATAAAAACGAAGAGGATTAATTAAGAGCAGAGAGTAAATACAAATGCGATGGACGATCTGATATAGGAGTCAATCATTATGGTAGAATAGGCGGAGAAGAAGTGTCATAATGTAATGAGAAACCAGAACCAGTATCCCAACAACAACGAAGGTAAATAGTGAAAGAACTATCTTATCCCTAGGCGTGGAGTTTGAACTACTAATTGTTTTGTTCCCAATTTGTTGACGGACACTTCCGAGGCACCTGGGGATCGAATTTGCTTCCTCAGTTTCTGACCCGTTCCTCTACCACTGCACTACTATACCCGTGAGAGACATATTGAATTTGAGTAGTAACAATCTGTGTGTGTACTATAGAAATTATATTTTATGTTTAATTATATGACACAACATTTCATTTGTAACCTCAGATATCATCAGGTAAGATACAAACTTCTTGACAGAATTATAGTCATACATACAAAAGCAATCATTAACTTAAGAAAGGAACAGTCCTACAAAGTGAATTTATGCCTTCCTTGGCGCTTCGTGGGAAACCCCTAACAATTCTTAATTTCAATACATATTTGCTGCATGTTTATCTCCTGGTTGGATGTTTCTATTCAAAACATTGTATAATTGTTCAAATTCAGTTGTCACTATCTTTTCATTGTTATTGTACTTCATCCTGCGACTAAAAGGTGGCGGGACAATATGGATATATTTATACAAAAAGAATGACAAGTTTAACGGCTATATCTCCCCCTGCTTGGATAAGGGGAATTGCCTTAAGAACGTACTGAATTCAAGTGGATCCACAGAAATTTCATACACGAACTCCATGTATAGGCAAGTGACCTGACAGACAACGCTAACACATTATCAGATGGAGAAAAAAAGTGTCACTCTTCCATAATGAATATGAAACCAGGCTATTTTCATTTCAATGAGAAGCAACAACAGGCTAAACAAAATATGGCCTATAATATCACAAATACATAAGCATATATCTCAGTTATCAAAACTAAATTTAAATGTTCTGAAGGGGCATGCAAGCCCCTCGATGTTAGCAACGTCGGCCATACCCTCACGACCTTTAGAAGACGAGACGGAGCCATCAACCAATATTTTGTTGATTCCCACGATAAGAATCCGCCCCTAGTAGATCTCATAAGAGACACAACGATCATCCACCATGATAACAATTATGGAAGTTTAGTAGTAGCTGAGGCAGTGAGCATCGCTTTACAAAAGCCTATTTTAAATGTACAGATATCATCCGATTATGTCCTCCCCTCAAGTTGAAAATACAGACCGCCACCAAGGGACAAAAACCCACATGGAGATTGTGTCTAGACTACCAGGACAGAATCCCACATCGGGAAGTTGTCCCGGTTGCTCTTTCCGTCTTAATAGAGGAGACAGATTCCCACATTACAAGTTACCTCTCCCTGCCGTTTTTACTCGGCCTTATATACCCTTGTTTGCCTTTATGAAGTGTATTACCCTGAAGATGACCATTTGTAATGGTTGAAACAGCTGTCGGTAAAATGAATCAAGATTTTGAATCCCTTCAATATTTCCTACAGAGTTTGAATTATGAAGAAAAAATGAAATACAGAGAGTTAGAGAAATGTTCTCTTAAAATCACTGACGCCACTTGTACTTTAGCATTTAACAGAAATATATATATATATATATATATATATATATATATGTATATATATATACATATATATATATGTATATATGTATATATATACATATATATATATACATACATACATATATATATATATATATATATATATTAATACATGTATATATAGTTATGTATGCATTCATATGCATATATAAATATATATAGGTACAATGCTTGAATCAATAATAGTAAATAGACTCAGAGAAAACATAGAGAGGCACACTTTAATTCGTGACACACAGCATGGTTTCTCCAACGGTAGGTCACGTGTGACTTATCTTCTTTATTTTTACACTAAAGTATATAAGGCGTCAGATAAAAATGATAATTACGATGTTATTTACCTTGACTTTAGCAAAGCGACAAGAGACTACTAAATAAAATCAAAGCCCATGGCATAGGAGGAAGTGTTAGAATGACTTAGAGCTTGGATCAGAAACAGAAATCAGCGGGTCACCATAAATGGAGTAAAATCTAGGTGGGGCAATGTTACTAGTGGGGTTCCCCAGGGCTCGGTTTTGGGTCCCTTGTTGTTCATTATGTACATAAACGACTTAGACGATGGGATAAATAGTGATGTTAGTAAGTTCGTGGATGACACTAAAATAGGACGCCTAATTAGGTCAGGAGACGATGCAGAAATTCTGCAGGATGATCTTAACAAATTGTTCACACCGTCAATGAAATGGCAAATGACCTTCAATATCTCTAAGTGTAGCGTGTTAAACGTAGGGCTACACAACCCCGAAAACAGATACAGCTTAGATAACACGTTTTTAGAGAAAACTGACCGCCAGGAGTAAAGCTAACAGAGCATTAGGTTTCATTACTAGAACGGTAACGAATAGAAGTGCAGAGGTAATTATCAAACTCTATCTAGCGATAGCTAGACCCATCCTTGACTATGCGGTAGTTTTGGTCTCCGTCCTATAGAATGGACATCAATTCACTAGAATCAGTACAGAGAAGAATGACCAAAATATTACATGGACTCAGAAATTTGCCTTACGAGGAGAGGCTTAGGCACCTTAATTTGCATTCTCTGGAAAGACGTAGAGTGCGGGGTGATACAATGGAGGTGTTCAAGTGGTTCAAAGGCTTTAACAAGGGTGGTGCAAGCAAGGTCATCATATCAAAACAACAGGGCAGGACTCGCAGTAATGGATTTAAACTGGACAAATTTAGATTTAAGAAAGAAATAGGCAATAATTGGTTTACTAATAGGGTGGTCAACGAATGGAATAGACTTAGTAACCATGTAACCGTGTAGTGAGCGCTGAAATAATCAGTTATTTTAAGAAACGGTTAGACAACTTTATGGATGGGGATGACAGGTGGTGATAGATATGGAGCTGCCTTGTGTAGGCCTTATGGTCTCTTGCAGTCTCCTTCATTCTTATGTTCATATGTTCTTACATATACATACATATATATATATATATACATATATATATATATATATATACATACATACATACATATATATATATATATATATATATATATATATATATATATATATATATATGTGTGTGTGTGTGTGTGTGTGTGTGTGTGTGTGTGTGTGTGTGTGTGTGTGTGTGTGTGTGTGTGTGTGTGTGTGTGTGTGTGTGTGTGTGTGTGTGTGTGTGTGTGTGTGTGTGTGTGTGTGTGTGTGTGTGTGTGTGTGTGTGTGTGTGTGTGTGTGTGTGTGTGTGTGTACATATACAGTTTTTGTGGGTGTATGTGCCTGTGTGTGTGCACGCGGAAGAGTATTTGTAAACCCACACTTTTTATGCTAGTGCATAAGGCTATGAAAATAGGTGTTGACTTCTACCTGGACCACTGCATCGATCCAGAAGCTGACGACAAGGGCTGATCGCTTCCTCTGGCCTACGGTATCTTGGGAATTGGCTCCTGGGTGGTCTCTCCGTCAGGTATCAGACTCAGCTGAGAACGGAGCCATATCAGCCCCGCGTGGAAGGGCGCGACCACAGAAAATCGACTTCTTCTGAGCTAATCGACTTCGCGGAGAGGGTATTTAGGGGCGTCTCCGTGCCAGACCACACACGCCGTCCGAAGCTGCATCGGCCGCGGATAAGATCGACGGACAAGTCTTCTTGTCACTTAGCCTCTGCCGGATGACGGTCGCCGCTGTTTTCGTAGTCAAAGAGATTTGCTCTGATGACCTTGGAGCGGGAGGTATGCCAGCTCGCCCTCCTGTTTGTATGACCCTTAGGAGCTACTTAGACATGTAGTTTTTTGTTACTGGCTAATTAGTTTGGAATACATACATACATATATATATATATATATATATATATATATATACATACATATATATATATATAAACATATATATGCGAATATATATGTATAAATATATATATATATATACATATATATATGTATATATGTATATATATATATATATATATATATATGTGTGTGTGTGTGTGTGTGTGTGTGTGTGTGTGTGTGTGTGTGTGTGTGTGTGTGTGTGTGTGTGTGTGTGTGTGTGTGTGTGTGTGTGTGTGTGTGTGTGTGTGTGTGTGTGTGTGTGTGTGTATTTATCTAGTTGTATTTACCTAGTTGTATTTTACGGGACGAGAGCTACGCTCGTAGTGACCCGCCTTCGTATCTCTCCATATCCAGTTTATTTCT
>NC_134779.1:47666855-47669355 GCF_046742065.1 Oratosquilla oratoria | reverse complement strand
GTGCGTAACCGTAATGAATTGCTTTAACCTGAACGTTCACTTCTTCAATCAGGTGACGCCAATCACAGTCTCTATTTTGGCTAAGACCTGACGATTTTATTCAGCTAAGGGGCAGAAACGGGTCTTGATCGATGTAAGCAACATTATTTTTTTGGTCTGAACCCTTGGCTTAATGAAACTGTTTAGCGTTAATCTGAAGGAATTATCATTGATACGTAACCCTTAGTATTCTGTGAACCCAGAAGGAATATGTTTCTGTATTTACCTAATCTACCTAACTGTAGAATACAGGAAAGGAGTAACGTTCGTTCAGTTCCGTCCAATTGATCATACCTAAATTCTAAATGTGTTTGTGTGTGAGTGCTTGTGTGTGTGTGTGTGTGTGTGTGTGTGTGTGTGTGTGTGTGTGTGTGTGTGTGTGTGTGTGTGACATGAGAAAAACAAAGACAATTGGTCAAGAAGATCAACATGGGGATGGAGAGTGTTTTTGGTTTTTCATACATCACTATTTGTTCTTTAGAATAAATATCGATAGAGGAAGAAAGTTTTTTGGTCACAATTTCTGGATTCAATTATGCAGATTTTTTTCAGTGATGCGACCTTGTGTTTTGTATTTTGTTTACTTTTTCAATAAAATGATATAGTGAACAAAGAGCTCTGAGATTGGGGATAGGGATGGATAGAGATGAGGCTGAAGAGGAAGGAGGTATGCAGCGGGAGAGAAATAAATACAGTTTAGGGAATTACATGGCTGGTTTGGAGATGAGGCACAAAGTAGGGAAGAAGTTGTGAAGAGGGAAAAGAGTGACAACGAGTTTGCGGAGGCAATCAGGGAGGAAAATGGGAGGAAGATTTGGAGGAAGGAAGGATGGAGAGGAAGGTGGAGAGGAGGGTGAAGAGGGAGGGGAAAGGGTGGGAATGAGTGTGGATATAATGACAAGGAGGAAGGTAGAGGGGAAGAGGAAGAGAATAGTGTGAAGGAGGGCTTCCAGGAGGTTAGGGAGGTGGGGAATAAGAGTATGAAGGAGGATGGAAAGAAGATATAAAAAAAAGAGTAATAGATAAAGGAGGGTGAGCATATTGAGGAGGACGGAGAAGAAGAAGATTAGGGAGGAAGGAGCTGGAGGGTGATGATAAGGAAGAGGAGGGCAGGGAATTGGCTATGTTAACTGAATGATAAACAATAAATGGTAAAAGGTAGGACGGTAGGAGAAGGAGGAGGAGGAGTGAGGGGTGAAGGGAGATAATTGGAGATAGAGAAGGGAATGAAGAAATCGCCAGGAAAAAGGAAAATAAGGGAAAAGAGAAAGAGAGAAAAAACAGAAGAAAAATAAATAAATACAAAGAAAAATACGAAAGTAAATCGTAAGAGAAAAAAAAAATGGTAGTAAGGTGGAGAGGGATGAACAGGAAGAAGAATAGGAATAGGGAGAGAGACGATGAAGAAGAGAAGGTAGAGAGAGAAAGAGAAAGAGAGAGAGAGAGAGAGAGAGAGAGAGAGAGAGAGAGAGAGAGAGAGAGAGAGAGAGAGAGAGAGAGAGAGAGAGAGAGAGAGAGAGAGAGAGAGAGGGAGAGAGAGAGAGAGAGATCGTGGCTTCCATATATAATGGTTGAGTTTAATGCAATTTGATCAGAATGGATGGATGTTAGCAGTTAAGTGGAGCCTGAGCCAGAATTTGCCTTCCGGGCCTACACGGGCCTCGTCGTCACTGATGCCTTCGTTGCAGGAAAATGCCGAAAGCGGTTCAGAAAACGAGGAATCGGATTCAGAAAACGGGTAATCGGTTCTATAACGAACGCTAGAAAACGTAGAATATGCCTCAGAAAACAGGAAATACACCTAGTCTGTCATACATCTATCTAGAAAATATGTACTGTATATATATATATATATATATATATATATATATATGTATATATATATACATGTATATATATATCATTAATAAATAAAAAAATGAATAAGCTTAAAATGAAATTGAATAAAATGAAAATAAATAAATAACACAAAAAATAAAATAAATTTATAATAATGTAGAAAATAAAAAACTTAAGATAAAAACTAAATGAAATAGAATTAAATTCGATGAAATAAAATCAAATAAAACATAATTAAAGAAGACATGATAAAACAAAATGATATTAAATAGAATAACTTGAGATAAAATAATGACTAAGAAAAGAATGATTCTGAAATTTAGAAAAAAAAAAGATTAACCTACCTCGGCACACAGCGAATGGGATTTAAAACTCTAAACATTTCTCACAGATATTGATGAAATGTACATCAGAAAAAAAAACAGTACCTCTGAGTAAAGATAACGAGTCTCTGGCAGCTTTTAGCGGTAGATTAAATAACAAAAAAATGTAATGGTAACAGTAATGGCGACCTTGATGGTAACAGTGACGATGACGATGATGACGATTACGTCGACTGTAACTACAACTTTAGCATGAACGGTAATGGTAATAACAAACAACTATAACGATAATAACAAAT
>NC_134779.1:47656855-47659355 GCF_046742065.1 Oratosquilla oratoria | reverse complement strand
CCATAGATCGGACCTACGAGCTCTGAGCTCTCTTCCAGGAGGGAAATAGCTGTCGTTCACGAGTCCAACACGTGATCCAAAGACCAAGTGAATACACACACACACACACACACACGCACGCACACACACACACACACACACACATACACACACACACACACACACACACACACACACACACACACACACACACACACGCAAACACACACACACACACACACACACACACACACACACACACACACACACACACACACACACACACACACACACACACACACACACACACACACACACATACACAAACATGCACATACACAAATTAAATCTGTTATTAACCTCTTCTATTGAGACGTCATTTAAAAGAAAATCTGATGAGAGCGATTTTATTCAGTTAAGGTTAGCGAAGATTCTCATCGCAAAGTGGCGCTCCTTACATTCTATTTCATGTGGAGCGCCTGGTGCCTTTGTTCAGGAGAAGATCCATCGTCGTTCTGAAGGGCCGACAATTCATCGGTGGTCATAACCTTATGGATCCTGCGTCGATCTAAAGGCGAGGATATCAAGTTCAAGGGTACGTTTTCTTTCAGGCACGGTGACTCAACAATTTTCAACCCACCCGTGGGAATTCTGTAAACATGACATGATGAGTGACTGACAGCGTGTGTGGTAAGTAGCTATTATAGTCGACATTATCATTATTACTGTTTTTGTAAACAAATTGATATTGTTGAACAGTTTTTGAGTCTTTTTATGATAATATAGTCAGTTTCTAGGTTTGGTATTCAGTTCTGAGGGGATCCGCTTTTTCATATTTATTTCAACGAAAAGTCCGCTTAAGCATTAATGCAGTGAAGTCCCGGGTTACGTCAGTTTCACTTTACATTAAACTCGAGATTACGTACGTGCACCTCATGGAGATAAGAAAATTAAGAAATTTTGCGTTTACAAAACGCGGGGGTTATGCAGCCTGCGTCCAGTCTTCCAGTCTCATAATTTGATTTTATGTAATTTTTGTTACTCAGTCTTTACATGATTACTGTATCTACTTTTCAAAATCTCGATTCAGGGGCTCCTGAAAGAAGGTTTTTATTGTGATAACATTGATGACAAGGAACAAAAAAACAACATCGTTACTAGAAACAATGGACATAAAAGTAAAGAGACAAAAAAGAAAAAAATCATTAGCGATCAATCATTGTGATTGAGTCAGGCATCTCAACCATCGTACACAAGTACAAGGATATTTTTTTCTGAGGTTAAAGGGGTATACATACCTTACATGATATTATTGTAATGTATCTATATAGTACATGGTGACTGGTAAAAATACTACAACCTTCTTGTAAGCAAAGTATAAAATTTACAAAAAAAAATTACGTATAGTACAAATCACGTTTCAAGAACGGAACTGACGTCAATCAAAACCTTACCGTATCTTAAAGATATATAATTTTTTTTTTAAATGAAATGCAATTGAGAAATGTAAGGATAAGAATTTGTTTAGATAGAAATATTTACTTAATATTTTCAAAGCCTAATACACATTTCAAGACGAATATATTTCATCACATATTTGTCATTTCTGTTGCCACCTGTAAAGAGGAAAGTGTCTGACTACAGAATGCCGTATCTAAAATTGAATGCATAATGTATATACCTAATGACACTGTTTTTACAATAACTTTACAACCTCAGCCTCTCTCTCTCTCTCTCTCTCTCTCTCTCTCTCTCTCTCTCTCTCTCTCTCTCTCTCTCTCTCTCTCTCTCTCTCTCTCTCTCTCTCTCTCTCTCTCTCTCTCTCTCTCTCTCTCTCTCTCTCTTTCTCCCGCTCTCCCACCTTCTTCTCTCATTACCTCTCTCTCTCTATCACCTTTTTTCTTTCTGTTTCTCCCACTTCCTCTCACCTTTTCCTCTCCTTCCTTTTGTCCATCTCATGTTCTCTCTTTCTATCACTCCCTCTTTCTGCCTCTCTTCCTTCCCATTTTCTCTCCTCAACTTCTCCACTTTTCACTCCTAATCTTCTCCCTTACTCTTCTCCTTTTCTTACTTCTTCCTATCCTGCATTCCTTAAATTTTATTCTCTTCCTCTCCTTTATCTTGCCTATCTTACCCTGACATAACTTTGTCTAATATCACATAACTTAACCTTGCCTAACGTTGTCCAGCTTAATCTTCTTAATCTTGCATAACCAAATCTGATTCAGGGTATAAGAACTTAAATAATCTTCCTATGTAGTTTCTTCGTGTATTTTGCCACCTTCACCTGCGGGCACATATGGACTAATCACCCAATCACGTGAACCACTTACTTCCGGTGATTAAAGCCCTTAAACTCGTGCCATTAAATGTTCCACATCACCTCGAGGGTATGGGAGGAGGGGGGAGGGGGGGTATCAAATTTTCGCTCTACATAAAACTCGAGTGGACCCCCCAAAATTTCGTTCTACGAAGTTCGAGAAGATTCCAAGTTTTAACTCCGCGAAAACTTGGCAGAGGT
>NC_134779.1:47644355-47651855 GCF_046742065.1 Oratosquilla oratoria | reverse complement strand
GAAGAAGAACTCGAAGAACTCGAAGAAGAACTCGAAGAAGAACTCGAGGAAGAACTCGAAGAACTCGAAGAAGAACTCGAAGAACTCGAAGAAGAACTCGAAGAACTCGAAAAAGAACTCGAAGAACTCGAAGAAGAACTCGAAGAACTCGAAGAAGAACTCGAAGAAGAACTCGAAGAAGAACTCTTTATTTTTCAAAAAAGGGGCGTAGCCCAGGGCGCGCAGCGCCCGCGCCTAAGGTGCAGCGCCGCAGGCCAAGGCCCCCGGCGTAGCTGGGCCGGCGCAGCCGGTGGGCTTGTAGTTAAAGGATTTTTTTTATGCAAAAGGTAGAGAATATGATCATGGTAAGCTTGAGAAATTTTGGCTTTGGTGAATCTTAGAGAATCTTATTTTTGCAAACGTCAGGTAATTGATTCTGACCATCGTCAGAAGGTTTCAGTATGTACCTGACGGTATAAAACCCAGCCTAGGAATGAAGTCTTGACCCATCAAGATCCCTCTTCAGTTCTGAGTCCATCCCTCTTCCAGCTGAATAAAAGAAACTCCTGTTTTTCACCAAAACAAAATATATATGTATGTCACCATACTGAAAAAAAAGCCAGAAATATATGAGAGATTTTTTTTTTTTTTCAATCTTCCCTTAGTCTTTTCTTCTGCCAATTTCCTTGTCTCAGCTAACTTTTTTACTATCAAGGGAGAGGGTACTACAGTGATTAATTAAATTTCCTTGAGACAAAGTAAAAAATGTGCCATCCGGTATAGGTATAACCCCATATAGAAGAAAGAAATCGCCTGAAGGAAGCCAGGAGAGAAGAGGAAGATTACCACACATTACGGAAAGGGTTGAAAGGATGGTAGCTTTCGTTTTTATTTTAATCCTTTACGTGGCACACCCTCGGTAGCAAGGGGCCAATAGCCTGCCTGTTAGCACTCGTTCCTTTCTTCGTCTCCGTAGCACCCCATCGTTAAAAAAGGGTGTTAAATTCCTCATTTCACGATAAAGACAATCGACATTAAGAATCTTGTGAAAGCTTGAAGGGTGATTTTGTTCCCTTTAAAAAGGCTATTGTCAACATGTGGTGTGTCTATGCGTTTTACATTCTATTCATGTCATGAGACTCGTGAAGCCTCTTCCCAAGGCTTGACCAAATGTGTCGAAAGAGGCCTCAGTACTACCCGGGCAGTACAGTACTAGGTTCGAAAGAGTCACTAGAGCTGCACGTTGCTGACTATATAATGTAACTATCAGAAACCCCTCAGTGGAATCGAGACGTATGCATTCGCCACGCCAAGACTTCACGGCCTTTTACAAATGTATAACATCAGCACTTTGTACGCTGGTTTTAATCATATACCATTGACCCTTCTGGCATGTAGCCCTACACGAATACAGTGCAACCTATTGTGAGCCCCCCCACCCCCCCACCCCCCACCCCAAAATAAAAAAAATTGGATGAATGGATGGGTGGATCCCTGATAAGAGCTCAGTGAGCATCGAGTTGATCGTCGCGCGGATGAACCGAGGGAAGATTAGATTGTCGTGGATAGAGGGGTATGGGGGATTACTTGCGGTCAATGAGTCCATAATCTCCAGAGGTAGAAGATTGGAAATACCCTACTGAGATTAAGGAGAAATGTGGAGGTGGAGGCAGAGACAGAATGAAAGAGGACGACTGTGTGGAGAAGAAGGAGGAGGGGGTGATGGAGGTAAAGGAAGAAGAGGAGAAGGGCGAGGAGGCACAGGACATGGAGGAGGAAGACGAAGAGAAGGAAGAGAATTAGAAGAAAAAGGAGGGAAGGAGGAAAAGGAAAAGTAAAGGAACAAGAATTAGAAGGAGAAAAAAGAAAACGAGCAAGAGGTGGAAAAGGAGGAGGATTAGTAATAGAAGGAGGAAGAAGAAAAGAAGAAAGATGAATAAGAGGAGGAAGAGGATGCAAGGAGGGTCGATGAGGACGCAGGAGTTAGAATAGGACGTGGAGGAGGAGGAGGAAGAGGAAAAATAAGAGGAGGAGAAGGAGGACAAGAGAAAAACAAGGATGAGCAGGAGGAGGAGGAAAAGGAAAAGAAAGAGGAGGAAGATGACGCGGAGGAAGATGAGTACGCAAAGAAGGAGGAAGATGATGTGGAGGAGGTGTAACAGGGTGCTGAGGAGTTGGAAGAGAACGCGGAGGAGGAGGAGGAGGGGGTGGAGGAGGAGGAAGAAGGACGAAAAGGAAGAGGGAGAGAAGGAGGACGAGAGGAGGGGGAAGGAGGAAGAGCGATAAAATGACGTGGAGGAAAAATGCGTTGAAGTGGAGGAACAGGACGCGGAGGAAAGAGGACGCGCAAAGGAGAAGGAGGAGTAGGAGGAGAAGGAGGAGAGGGAAGATGAAAAGAAGGAGGAAACGTGTGTACAGATAATACCTAGATCACAGTACGCTTATCAATTAGGAAATGTGTCTGATAATTAATGTTACCTTGAAATCCTTAAAGAAATAACAAATTTGATATTTTATGGTACCCTTCACTGGCTGTCGGTGAACTTTGAAATCCTGTCCGTACATACTTGGCCGAAAGTCTTGTTAAGGTGCCGAGAAATCTATCGTTAACCAGTGGTACGACAGATACGAAATCGTACACGATGATGACCTGTATTTCCAAAGCCATCGTCGCTTGTGTCATATTGTTTAGTGCAAGATCATAGCTATAGTATTCTTTACAATTCCACCACTTCATGTTTTCTCTTATGTATCTATAACCATTTTTGTTGTTTAATGGATATAACTTTATATAGAATAAATGTTTTTGTAAAATCGATCCCATATGGAAAATTAAATTTGATAATAAACAAGAAATACCTTCTATAGTAAAACGAATAGTATGCAGAAAAATACATTAAATAATAAGCAAGAAACGTGAGCTCAGCAACAACTGACCTTTTGGTCCATAAAGAAAACCACCGCAAAACAAAATAACCACAGTAATAATGATAATATGTGTGTACCAAAGGCCTGCTCTCCCTTATAGGGAGGATGACCGGGCTAAAACCAATGCCCACTTAAAAATCTATGATATAATAACTACCACAACAGTCTTTATGAAAACAGCAATAGCAAAAATAAAAACATAAAAACATTATAATATTGATTATCGGAAAGAAATATAAGGAATAGATTAATAGATAAATGTGTAATCATGCATATGTGTATATATATATATGAGATAATAGGTATATGTAATGTAGGAATAAACACAGTAAGCAAAGTGATTGTATAAAGAAAATCAGTTTATATACAAATATACTATGTAGCAAAGACAGGTAACCGGTTCTTAGCTTTATGCAATAAACAACTTCTTATTTATTGACGAAGTTCCTTCAAGAACCACATTGTCTAGCACCAAACGTTGGTCTTGAACCAGTGTTTAACTTATTATTTTACCACTCCTAATTAGCGTCTATTTTTCATTCTAAGAATACTAACTGCTTGTCATTCAGTAAAGGATCTGTCACAAGTAAACAAATAAAGAAGCCATAAAATAGTTTCAAGCGATCACCAGTGGACCAAACTCTTGACGTTCAAAGACGTTTTAAGATACGGACTAACAAACTTCATAATCAATGGCGAAGTTTTTTGTATTGACGTGACAGAGTGCTGGCTTAAGACAATGACCAATATCTTAGCCAATACCGAAGTTCCTTCAAGAAACATGAGAACTGGGGCGACAGACTGCAACAATATCGTGTTCTGGCCTTCAGACTGCAGATACCCAAATACCAATCTCCCAGAAAGTTTCGATCAAGAGACCCGTTTTCCTGTCCAATTTCGTTCAGTTCCTTGTCGTTTTCGTTTAGTAAAACACGCCTTGCCGTAACGGAGCAAGATTAAAGTAGTTTGGTCGTGATCGAAGATTTGTTGAAGTTGAGGATATTAGACGCTTGAAATGCTGTTTATTTAGGACGAAAATATGTGGCACGCGGGTCGAACGGATTGGTAAATCGATCGTGAACGAAGCTTGGGGAAGCAAATTTACATAATTCCCGCAAAACGCTTCTTACCTTCTGTGGGTGTGGGTGTGGGTGTTGATGTGGATGTTTGGGTGTGTGTACGGATGCGTGGGTGTGGGTGTGCGTATGAGGATGGAGGTGGGTGTGTCTGTGGGTGCGGATTGGGTGTGAATATGGCCGTAGATGTGTAAGTGAGAGGGAGCGTAGGTGTGGGTAGATGTGAGTGTGGGTGTGGGTGTGGATGTGGGTGTGAGTATGGGTATGCGTGTAGGTGTAGATGTGAGTATGGGTAATTTGGGTGTTGGTATAGGTGTGGATGCAAATGTGGGTGTAGGTGTGGGTGTGGTGTGGGTGTGGGTGTGGGTGTGGGTGTGGGTAAGGGTGTGGATGTGGATGTAGGTTTGGATGCGGATGTAAGTGTGGTTGTGGGATTGGGTGTGGGATTGGGTGTGGGTGAGTGGGTGTGGATGTAAGTTTGGATGCGGATGTAAGTGTGGTTGTGGGATTGGGTGTGGGTGTGGATGTGGGTGCGGATGTGGGTATGGATACGGATGTGGGTATAGTTAAAAATTTTGACTCCCCTTCTTCGGTTCGACAGTGTTCCCAAGGACACAAGCTCTAGTTACTGGCAACAAAATACAAATATACAAATTTGAATGCTGAAAGCTCAACTCGATTAAACATTTTTACATTGGTTGGCACATTTCCTTTTGCCCCAGACTTTATTCACCTCTTTGGCACGCCCTTGCTAACGCAAGAGTTCATCAGGAACATAGGGTTGTCAAAGGAACCGACCTATAGTTGCGTACAGGACATGGCACCATAAGGTGCAAGACAAGTAGACATGTACAGGAACGACAATAGGGAAGCTAGTATGTATACATGATTGTAAAAGAGAAATTAGAAATAATTAAATAAATAAATATTATAAGATAAATAGATAGATACATAGATAAATAATTAACTAAATGAATAAATAGATAAGTAAATAAACATATAAATAGATAGATAAATGAATAGATAATTAATGAATAAATGAATGAGAAATAAGTAAATGAATAAATAGATAGATAAATAAATAGATAAATAAGTAATTATTCAAATGGATAAATAAACATATCATTAGATAACATATATAAAAGAATGGTCAATTGATTATTTATAGTATCTTCACCTAAATCGAATAAAATCGCCTCACTTTTCACAAGATAATAATATACATACGCATAGGAATCACCAGTGGGAAGATCCCCCAAACAATTTTGAATGAAATATTTATTTGTCACTGACAATTTGACTTCCTACTGGAGGTTAGAAATGAATTTGTTACTATGATACAAGTAAAAAACAAAAATGCAAATAATAGAACGAATAAACACGTTGTAATTGATGAGTGAAGAAAAAATAATTTATCATATTTGGTGCAGATATTTACATGCAGACAAACACTTGAGAATCCTAAGGAAGAGTCCTCCCTCAGCTGAATCACATTGCTTGACGGCAGCTACACTAGATTAGATGGATGGATAGAGAGATACATAGATAGACAGATAGATAGATAGATAGATAGATAGATAGATAGATAGATAGATAGATAGATAGATAGATAGATAGATAGATAGATAGACAGACAGACAGACAGATAGATAGACAGACAGACAGACAGACAGACAGACAGACAGACAGACAGACAGACAGACAGACAGACAGACAGACAGACAGACAGACAGACAGACAGACAGACAGACAGACAGACAGACAGACAGACAGACAGACAGACAGATAGACAGACAGACAGATAGATAGATAGATAGATAGATAGATAGATAGATAGATAGATAGATAGATAGATAGATAGATAGATAGATAGATAGATAGATAGATAGATAGATAGATAGATAGATAGATAGATAGATAGATAGATAGATAGATAGATAGATAGATAGATTTATACAGATAGACAGATAGGCAGACAGATAGATAGATAGATAGATAGATAGATAGATAGATAGATAGATAGATAGATAGATAGATAGATAGATAGATAGATAGATAGATAGATAGATAGATAGATAGATAGATAGATGGATAGATAGACAGACTGACATATATACAGACAGATAGACAGGTAGACAGATAGATAGATACATAATAGACATAGAGATAAAATAGATAATACTTTGTTTGTCATATGTTTTACACTTACAAAAAGAAACTCCATTATGGTGTATAGCTCATCATGAAAAATAAAATAGATTCTGTCACTCACATTTGCAAGTGTCAAAGATGATATTCTCTGGAAAAAGCGATCACATGTAGTACAGTTTAAAGATTTAAAATTCAGTGAGACGAACGCATAAGAGATATTCCGTAATGTCTATCATCAAATTTGCTTCTCTTGTTTCTTTGTTCCACGTGTTTGTTCGTTATTTGTTTTGATTCCCTGCTTATTGTCTATTTATCTGTTTCTTGTTTACTTGCCTTGTTTTGCTTTTTGCTTTGTTTTTCTGGGTTCGGCCTCGTTACGGATCGGAAGATCTCTTGATCGGTAGGTCTCTTGCAAGGTTCGTGTTTGAGTATCATAATTCACTGCAATCCATCTTTTTACAATTTGTATTTGATTTTTTTTTTTTTTTTTTTTTTTTTTTATCTGACCTCGTTATGGACCGAAGCTTTTCCGGACCGTATGTTTTACCATCGTAATCCATAGTAAGTGGTGATGGATTAGTACAGAAATAGAGGACAATGGTTGGTGTAGCTAACCATTACACGACCGCATTCCCAGGCGGCATCACGAAAATCAAAGACTTAGGTTCCGTCGACCACCATTCACTGACGCCACAAAAGTGACTGGCGACAACCAAATAAAGTCATTTCGTCAGTGGCATGTGTTTGACGCGTTACAGGCCAGTGCGCGACGTTAATTTACGAGCTCATAATGAGTGGGTAAGTGATAGTGCTCAGGGAAACGAAGGACCTTCAGCAGCCACACGAAATGTTCGTCTCAGGCTGAGTGCCACTTTTCTTTTTATTCTTTCTGTCGTCAGACGATATCATTACTATTCTTGTCATCCCTTGTGTACCAATGGGTATATAACTTACCCCAGTTAATTCTCTTTCTGTACCTGTTGGCGTTTTTACTACTACTGTTGGCTCCAGTGTGTTTCATCCATCTTCGTGCCACCCCCTCGGTAATGAAAGGGTAAAATGTTTTGATTGTAGCAATCTTGGTAACATGTTAGGGTGGAAAACTGTGGGAAAGTAAACTAGTGTAAGATAAAATGGATTATTACAAGTGTGGAAAAAAGTGAGGCGATAGACAAATGAAGGAAGAAGAAAGATGATCTGAAAATAAATAGAAGAGAGATAGAGAAAAGCAGAAGAAAAAATAAATAAGAGAAAAAAATAGATATATGAAAAAGAAAAGTAAAATTATGGAAAAAATCTAGAAAGACATAAAACGAAGAACGCAAATGTTGGCAAAAAAAAAAAACAAAAAAAAACGAAGAAGACA
>NC_134779.1:47634355-47636855 GCF_046742065.1 Oratosquilla oratoria | reverse complement strand
TTTGCGTGGGGATTATTTTTACATGGGGATATCTACATGGAGGAGAAATGTTCATTTTAGCATGGAGGAGACTGAACTAAATAGTCTGAGAAAAATTGCATATTGAAACGATCTGAAGCAATATCAACTACTAAATATCTATTCAGAATAAAAGTACAAAGTGTGGATTTTTTTATATTTACCATTGGAGGAGAAATGTCCATCCTTCGGAGGCGAAATGTCCTGGAGTAGAAATGATGGAGAAGAAACGTCCTAAAGTGAAATGTCTGGAGGAGAAACGGACGTATTCCTTATCACTATGGAACTTTTACCAAGGGGGGGGGGAGACCTTTACTAACATGGGGACCTTTGACACCACAGCGACCCTTACTACCATGGGGACCTTTAACACCATGGGACCTTCATCATTTTCACCACATAAATGACCTTTATTATGAGGAGGGCCTTTTACAAGGTGAACTTTGCCACCATGGGAATTATCACTATCTCAAAGACTTTCCTTACCATGGGACCTTAAGGGTGTACTCAACAGTGAAATAGGCAAAATATTTTCAATTCTTTTTTTTTTTTTTACGTGATTTATGCACCTTAAACTAAGAAAGCAAATTATTCCTATGACTAAGATATTTTTCACTACAGACACCTTTACTCTCAAGATAAAACGCCTGTACCACTAAGACCTTGAATATCACAGGGGGCCTTAACTATCAACGCAGTCTCTGCTATCATGATCTTCCTTACCATGAAGACCTTAACCACAAATTGACCTTTATCATAACCAGATTTCTATCATATTTATCCACTCCTCCCTACCAGGGTGGTTGGGGGGGAGGGGGCTTCCCTACAATAGGAGACCTTTTCTACTACCGGGGAACATTTCCTCCCATCAGGAGTCCTGTCGATTTTTTATTTATTTATTTATTTATCTTTTTATTTATTTATTTATTTATTTATTTATTTATTTATTTATTTATTTATTTATTTATTTATTTATTTATTTATTTATTTATTTATTTATTTATTTATTTATTTATTTATTTATTTATTTATTATTATTTTTTTTATTTATTTATTTATTTATTTATTTATTTATTTATTTATTTATTTATTTATTTATTTATTTATTTATTTATTTATTTATATATATTTATTTATTTATTTATTTATTTATTTATTTATTTATTTATTTATTTATTTATTTATTTATTTATTTATTTATTTATTATCATTTTTTTTTTTTACCATGGGGAAACTTCACTACCTCCGTTATATCTCCTACCTTTATTACTACAGGGCCTTACCACTGTAACTCTTTCTACCATTATAAACAATCCTTACAGTTTTTGCCACCCGAGGGCACCCCTCGCCTCCCCTCCCCTCCCTTTGACCCGACCGAGCACAACAACTTCGTCACAGGTTACGGTTGTGGTTCAATCCCGGTCGTCGACACCGGCGGCCGGGGTCAGCGGAGATCCCGCAACGCCGCCATTTTAATCCCGGGAGTCAATCACGGTCATTAACGTTGATTAATTCTATCGCCCGTCGTAATGAGGACCCTGATGATGTAGAGATGGATAGATGGAGGGAGGGAGGGATGGAAAAGGAGGGACGGAGGAATGGAGGAACGATGCTATGAAGCTAAAATCATCAATGATAACAGAAATTACAGTACGAGTACGATCATATATACCAGCAAACAACAGTAGCAACAACAGCATCAATGTAGATAGAAGTATTGACAATAATAAGGAAAATAATAATAAAGATAACGATAATGACAACTATGATAACAATAGATACAGTAAAAACAATAATGACAATAACAAGGATGACTTATGATCACAATAATAAAAGCTATAATAATGATAATGAGAATGATGACAACAATAAAGGCAATAATAATGATGAAACTACTACTACTACTACTACTACCACTACTACTACTACTACTACTACTACTACTACTACTACTACTACTACTACTACTACTACTACTACTACTACTACTACTACTACTACTACTACTACTACTACTACTACTACTACTACTACTACTACTACTACTACTACTACTACTACTACTACTACTACTACTACTACCACTAATGGTAACATTAAATAACTAGGTAAATAGAAATGATCATATTGATAAATCAGTGTTTAAAGAAATGAAAATTAAATTAATCGAATGAATACTCTAATGCAAGTAAACAAATAAATATATGAATATATATAACTAAATAAATCAATATCTAAACAAACATATAGACAAATAGACTGATAAATAAATAGATAGATGTACAAAAATAAGCAGATAAATAAATAAAAAACAAACAAATAAATAAATGAATAAATAAATAAATGAATGAATAGATAAATGAATAAGTAAATAAGTGAATGAATAGATGAATTAATAAATAGAGAAAAGCAAATAAATACATAACTGAATTAATACGTGAGCACATAATTAGATGAATAAACAAATAAATAAAAATAAATG
>NC_134779.1:47619355-47626855 GCF_046742065.1 Oratosquilla oratoria | reverse complement strand
TGTGATATATGTTTGTCCCCACCCAAAGCCATTTGAGTGACGTGGGAACTGCGTGTACATGTGTAAAAGATGATTTATGGGGACGCATCGTCACTGTCCATATCGGTATGTGGGACTGTCTGTCTCTGTCTCTTGTTCTCGGTCTTTCTCTCAAGCAGGCCTTCCCGTCTCAGTCCTTTCCTCAGTCTCTCTCAGTTCTTCTCTGAGCCTTTCTTCGTTCGTTCATTGTTTTTTTTCCTCGTTTTCTTGCAGCCCTTCCCTCAATCTCTACCAGTCCTTCCCTCAGTCCCACTGAGCCTTTCTCTGTCATCTCGTCTTTTTTTTCAGTTTCTTTCAGTCCTTCCCTCAATCTTTTTTAGCCCTTTCCTTAATTATTATCGGTCCTTCTATAGTCATTTCCTTAGTCTTTCTCATTCCTTCCCCTTATTTTATTCTTATCTTATTTTTTCTCAGTCTCTCTCAGTTCTACCCTCAGTGATTCCTTTCCTCTTTCTCGCTATGTTCTTCCCTCACTCTTTGTGTTCTTCCATCGGTCTCTCTTGGTCCTTCCACTTTGTGTTTTTTTTTTTTTAATTCATCTGTGCTCCTTCCTGTTTCTCTCACTTCGTTCATCTTCACTGTGTTCTTTCCTCATGCAACAATATCTCTACGAGTATGTACGAGTACTTCCTTCAGTCTTTCTCAGTCTTTCCCTAGTCACTGTGTCATTGCCTCAGCCTCTCTCAGTCCTTCTCTCAGTCGATGAATAAAGTGCATCTGCTCCATCCTGGAATTTTACTACACCACTCTCCCAACCATCCCTCAGTCTTTGTATCCTTCCCTAAGTCTCTGTTCTTTTATCAGTCTTTCACAATTCTTGCCTCACTCTCTTTCAAGTCCTTTCCTCAGTTCTCTCGTTCTTTAACTCAGTCTTTCTCCTTTCCTTCCTTATTTCTTCACACCTTTTCTTTCAATCTTTCTCAGTCCTTTTCTCAGTATCTCTCAGCCATTTCAGTAATTTTCTCATTCATTCTCTCAGTTCACCTCAGTCATTCCCTTAGCCTGTTTTTCTATTTGTATGTGTACCTACCTGCCTGTATTACTTGTCTGATTACCTGTCTGCTTACCTGTCTTTAATGCCCCCCCCTTTTCCCTCCGTCTCTCCCTTTCTATCCCTTTCCCTTGTCATTACCTATTTCTCTCTCTCTCTCTCTCTCTCTCATAACCTTTTGACATAAGTGAAATTTTCCTATGCCTATATAAAGTAAAGGATACTAATCTTGAGACATTTAACCTTTTGGCTGCAGACTTTGAGGGAAGGTTATTTTAGCTAAATAAAATCGTCTTGCAACAACGAATATGGATTACCATATAAAATAAAACGTAGAGAAAAAATCAAGCTCAGTTGGCGTCGGTTGGCATTGCTCCCTCCCTCTCTCCCTCTTCCACCCTATCTCAGTGATCTTGAGAATAATCGTGAGAGCTCCTTCCGGCAAGGAAGACCCACATCAGCAGTGACCTGTGTAGCTGATGCGTCAGACGGTGAGTCTGGAGTGAAGAAGAATCTCGCAGTTCACAAACAAATTAGATATCTACTAATCAAATAGCTAACTAAATATAAAGTAGTAAGTAAATTAATCGATAATTTATTGAATAAGTAAATGAGTAGATCGATAAAGGGATAGACGTAAATAAACAAGTAAATATATCAACAAATAGATAGATAGATATAAGCAAATCAATTAGTGTATCAACTGATAAAAAGATAAATAAATAAACATCAAATAAATAGATAGATAAACAAATAATTAAATGAATAAATAGATAAATGAATGCATGAATGAATAGATAAATGAATATTTAAATGAATAGGTAAGACAATAAAAAGATGCATAAGCTTAAGTCCTTGTGAAGTACAAGGTCGGACTATGTGTTTTGCAAATCGCTCCGCTCCCAGTCATTATCGAACTCAGGAACATTAACATTAGCATTCGAACTTTGAGTATACTGTGCTATAAAATTATTAGTGTTTGTTTATATCATATCATTATTACTATCATTTAACAGTAAAGATGTTTTTCCATGCCATGGACACATTTACATAGACCCCATTTTCTCTCTCTCTCTCTCTCTCTCTCTCTCTCTCTCTCTCTCTCTCTCTCTCTCTCTCTCTCTCTCTCTCTCTCTCTCTCTCTCTCTCTCTCTCTCTCTCTCTCTCTCTCTCTCTCTTACTCTCTCTCTCTCTCTAACATACGCCCTTGATTTACCACTGATTACATATAAAGTCAATAATGAGAAAATGTGGGCAAATGGATTATCAATGCATTGCTTTGACATTGAAGTAGAAATCCCATATTAAAAAGATTATATTGATACAAGTGACTGGTTTAGTCTCTCGACTATGTCTGGGTAAAAAGTGAGAAAAGAAGTGGAGAGGGGGACTATTACGCGCCTGCGCATGTGATTACGTCACTGATTACGTCACCGTGCGAATGTGCGCATGCGCTCACCTATACGCTTTTGCTCACCTAAGCCATCGATTGTAGGCTTTGACGTGTGTGCGTATGTAATCACGTCACCGATTACGTCATTGATTTATGAATGAAACTGTGGGGGCCATTACGGTGATTGCGTCATAATGAAACGCGTAATCTCCGGCTACCGTGTCTTGGACGCCGAAATTATATTATAGGTGGCCCACGATGATAAATCAAGATTCGCTGTCAAGGCGCTGTGCATCTTAGGGGGCATTAGTATGCAGCCCGCGCTCGCTACGTGGGCGTTGTGGGCGGGCAACCCACGCCCGGGTATCAGAGGGGTTGGTGGGAGGGTGTGAGGGTAGGAGTGTGTATTTTTTTTTTTTTTTTTTTTTTTTTTTTTTTTGAGTTTGCAGTCATGGCGGATACCAAAACCATTAAAATGTAAACAAATAAACTCAGACAAGTAAACAAATATGAAAAAATCTATAAACTAACATACAAATACACGTCAATCAAGTTAACTGGAAATAGGATTAGTATGTATAAAATTGAATAAATGCACAGGAATACATATATGTATATAGGGATATTAACAAACAAAATGAATAAAGCTATGAAAGTAATAAAGGAATAAAATAAGAAATCCACGACAATCTAAATCACTGAGGCATCACTTCCGTACCAGGTGGTACGTTTCCTTTACTCTGGTCGACGCCAGGTGATTTTTTTCATCTCATTGACAAACCTTTTGTAGTGAAGGGTCTCTCGATTTTAATCGTTTTCGTGACATTGTTTTGGTCACAAAAAAGGTTAGAGAATGATGTCCAGTGACCTCGCAGTAGTTTTCATTCTGGTTAATGCTAGGGCTTTATTTGGCACATTATGTAGGTAAGATTAGCTAAGGTTACGTTAGTTTAGGCTTGGTTAGGTTTGGTTGGGTTAGGTTAGGTTAGGTTAGGTTAGGTTAGGTTAGGTTAGGTTAGGTTAGGTTAGGTTAGGTTAGTTTAGGTTAGGTTAGGTTAGGTTATAAAGGTTAGGTTAGATTAGGATAGGTTAGGTTAGGTTAGGTTAGGTTGGGTTAGATTAGGTTAAGTTAGGTTAGGTTAGGTTAGGTTAGGTTAGGTTAGGTTAAGTTAGACTAGATGAGGTTACGTTAGTTTACGTTACGTAATGTTACTTTGTGCTCACTTAGTTTTACTTAGTTGGCTTAGTAGCTCATCTTTGTTAAAGTTAGGTTAGTAGTTTGGTGTAATCTAATCCCGTCTAGTTCAGTTAAGTTAGTTTAGTTTAATTTAGTTCAGTTTAGTTCAGTTTACTTCATTTTAGTTTAGTTTATGTTAGATCAACTTAGGCTAGGTTAGCTTAGGTTAGAAAAGGTTGTAATAGGTGAGATGGGTTAGTGTGAGCTGAGGTTTGGTAAAGTGCAGCGAGGTTAGGTTAGATCTAGGTTTTGATAAGTTAGATTAAATTAGGTTAGATCAAATTAGATTAGATTAGATTAGATTAAATTAGGTTAGATCAAATTAGATTAGATTAGATTAGATTAGATTAGATTAGACTACATTACATTACATTACATTACATTAGATGAAATTAGATTAGATTAGATTAGAAAATTAGATGAGATAAAATTGAAGGTTAATTAACTATATTCAATGAAATCAAAATTAATTAAGTCAAGTTAAACTATATAAGTTTTGGTTGAAAAGCAAAATCTTCAGGTGGTAAATGGAATGAAAACTTGCAAAATAGACAACAGATATTAATGGTTTAATAGTGCCAGACTTGAATTGGGCAATTAGCTTCCTGGAGAGAGTTATGATGGTCATTCCAGTCTGGTCTATGAGGAGGTTCACATTCGTCTTAGGACTACAAATGCACACGCATAAGCAAACGCGCACTAGCAAACACGCGCGCGCGCACACACATACACACCGACCCACACCTACACCCCTACACCCACACACACACACACACACACACACACACACACACACACACACACACACACACACACACACACACACACACACACACACACACACACACACACACACACACACACACACACACACACACACACACACACACACACACACACACACACACACACACACACACACACACACACACACATTTCCATTATAGCCACTTAAGGTTAAGAACACATCAGTCGTCTCAAGAACTCAAATCAGGTCTTGTTTATATTTTCTATTCCTTAAGAACAAACAGACATAAACATTGGTTCCATCGCGCCCACGCTATGACAGAGAGCAGAACAAAGTCATAAGGCAAAGTTTATTAGATTTTCTTCTTTTTTAATAACCAGCAATGCTATATTTGGGAAAATTATAACGCTGACAAGGTATGATCATAAAGGTGATCAAGGAGATATTTAAGGAAGGTAACAGGAATGGGAGTGGTAGAAGTTTTGAATATGTATTTTACATGACTATATGTATATATATGCAATATATATATATATATATATATATATGTATATATATAAATATGTATATATATATATATATATATATATATATATATATATATATTTATATATATACATGTTTATCAACCACAACACACTTTAATTCTAAGCCATCAACATCGGGAGATCCGTGGAGGCCAAAAAGCAGAAATTGAAACATGGTACGGCCAAGGACTCAAAACTGGCTAGCACGTAACAAGTGCTGTAATGACTTAACCGATTACTCCATCAAGAGATATTCGAGTCCTTGGCCGTACCACGTTTCAATTTCTGCATGTTAGCCTCCATGGATCTACCGATGTTGATGGCTTAAAGTGCAATGTGGTTGATAAAAATGTATCTCTATTCAGTGGGACCCATTCAGTGTTGTACATACATATATATATATATATATATATATATATATATATATATATATATACATATATATATATATACATATATATATATATATATATATATTTATATATATATATGTGTGTGTGTGTGTGTGTGTGTGTGTGTGTGTGTGTGTGTGTGTGTGTGTGTGTGTGTGTGTGTGTGTGTGTGTGTGTGTGTGCGTGTGTGTGTGAGCGTGTGCGTATGTATATGTGTCGGTGTTGTGTGTGTGTGTGTGTATGTGTGTGTGTGTGTATGTGTGTGTGTGTTTGTGTGTGTGTGTGTGTTTGTGTGTGTGTGCGCGCGCGTGTGTATATGTATACATATATATATATATGCATATATACATATGTACATATGAGAGAAATAATTTTTAAATATGTACATATATATATATATATGTATGTATATATATATATATGCATATATATATATATACATATATATGTATGTATGTATATATATTCCTCATTCATAAAATAATGCTGCGTGATTCTGGTCCATAGGTGCGTCCCCAGTGTGCCTGGAATATTGATGCAAGAAATTTATTCAATCACTACTCCATACGGGGACCTGGCGTAGGGATTAATGTCGTTACACTGCATATATTACGCTTTGCCCTGTTTATGTCGTCCTTTTTTACCAGTTATGGAGCTCAGGCATGAAATCGATTGATGTAATTATGTTCTTTTTCAGAGACGAGCACAAGAAATGATTGTAGATGTTCATTTAATATTTCTAGATACTACGAAAAGCTTTGACATATAGCATTTAAAAATCATCCGAGATTATGCTGTTAGTATAATAAAAATCAACAACGATGGAAAACGATAGGAAATGCATGGAAATGGATCTTTCAAAATATCCAGGAAAGAGTCCCTACCCCACCTACTTCTGATATTAACCGTTGAACCAATAGCCACTCGGGAAAAATATGACGTCATGATATTCGTTCCTCCATGACACGACATGACGTCACACTTTAATTCCGAACTCTAATTAGCACTCTGCCAATGCATATTCAAAATCTAAAAAATAGATACACGACACATGAATTATGTATCAGGTTTAACAATGAATGATAAGAAATGTATATATTTCATATCCGGATGCATAATTGGCAATTCAAATGGTTGTTTTGTTTTTTGAAAAATACACGGGTACATTAAAAACAAAAATACCCGTTGCACACGACACTAACGCGAACAGTTACAACTCTCAGTAGATTTGCATAAATGCATTCATCTATATAACTTATGTACAGGGATGGTCTCTTCGCCCAGCAATAAAAACGTGCATCGGAACAGGAGAATATTAGAGAACGCGCTGCGCTAGAAATAAACATATATATTTGTTCATGGGAGTCCGGACCTTAACGGTCACGAGAGGCGTATGCGCGCTGAGCCCAGAGGACCAAACATGGCGAAACAAATGAGACTCTTTTCCTTCGATTCACGTCGAGTCCGTGTCACACGGAACCATTTTCCGTCAGTTGTGTCGCGTGTTCGATTGACAAGGATCCAGTATGAGTGTAATATCTACTTTTACGGGTTATGCATGTTTCCTAAAAAAAAAAAAAAAAAAAAAAAAAAATCGATCTTTATTAACAGAGTTGAACATTAGATTAATGTCGAAATGATACGAAAAAGAAAAGAAAAAATATAACAACGGGAAACACTAGGTAAATTTTATTTCTAATTATTTGGATACAAGTCAATGGAAAAAATAATATCGATTATTTCACATTATCTACCAAACCCAATGAAATTGCTTGTTTACAGCCAGAAAAATAACCCTTAAACAAAATCTTTTAGTATCTGTCAAAACAAAATCATTAGATTCTGTCAACGTAGAGAAGAAATAAAAAATAAATAAAGTAAATCATTTCATTGCAACAAATCATGTGATATGTAATTGAAATTAATCTAATTCAGTCGAGAATATTTACATATATATATATATATATATATATATATTTGTGTGTGTGTCTGTGTGTATATATATGTATATACATATATATATATATATTTAAATATATATGTATATATATATATATATATATATACATATATATATATATATATATATATATATATATATATATATATATATATATATATATATATATATTTACACACACCTTGGGCGAGAGGTAAAATAATTTTAAGCCTC
>NC_134779.1:47611855-47614355 GCF_046742065.1 Oratosquilla oratoria | reverse complement strand
TCCCGGTGTGTGGAGTGTGAGTGGTCTCAGACCTACCCAGAGATCTGCTAATAATGAGCTCTGAGCTCACTGCCGTAGGGTGGTGTCTGGCTGTCTCGAAAAGAGGCTGCAGCAGATCCGAGGTGAATACACACACACACACGCACACACATGCACACACACACACACACACACACACACACACACACACACACACACACACACACACACACACACACACACACACACACACACACACACACACACACACACATACACACACACACACAGACACATACATACACCCACACACACAAACATACACACGCGCGCACATGCACAATAATGCTAATACTGAAGAAGACACATAAGATTTGCCCCTTTACATACGAGAATCTACAATTCCGATTTTGTGTTTTTTATTCCGAACTCATATATCCATATTTACAGATTTAGGACGAACATTTGACAGATCTCATAATAATAGTAATAATGTTAATGGTAATAATAGTCTTTATTCTGCGCAGCAGGTTCATCTGCATAGGTAATATATACGATTAAGGTCCCATATTTACATTATAAAAGAGTGAGGAAAACACTGAAAGAATATTGACAAAAAATTCTTGAAACCTTCCACGTCAGGATGGGGTTTCATCAGTCGATTAAAGTCGTCGGAAAGCAACCAAAACAGTCATTATGATTAAACGATGAGCCCCAAGAGGGCGTTTCTTTTATTTATCTTTTGATACAAAAAGTAAACAGGATTAAGATTAAGGAGAAAAGGACGGGAGCGAGTGGGAGTGGATAGTGGAGAGGGTGAGGGATAGCGGAGGAGAAAGAGAGGGAAAAAGAGAGGGAGATAATAGGAATGAATTAAAAGAGAGAGATGGGAAGAGAGAGGATGGGGAAGAGTGGAAAGGAGAAATGAGGTGAAGGAGTGGGGAAAGGAAGGGGAAAAGAAAAGGGAAGGAAAGGAAAGGAAAGCAAGAGGAGGGTAAAGAAGAGAGATAGATACTCGTATGAAGAGAAGAGAAAGTAAGAGGAGAGAGTAAAGGAAGAGAATTGTAAGGGAAAGCGAGGAAATGCCAAAAGAAATGGAGATACGGAGAGAGGACATGATGAGGAAGAGAAGGTAGGGAAGAGTAGAGAGGATAGAGGAAGGGAAGGGAAGTGAAAGGGCAAAGGAAGAGATAGGAAGCCAAATGGATGGAGCAGGGGGAAGAAATAGAAATAGAAGGGAAGAGGAATTGGAAAGGGAACAGAGAAGAAGACGGGTAGAAGGGAAAACAAGGAGTGGAAGGAAAGGGAAGAGGGCATGGGAAAAGGTGGGTCGACCGACGGGGTATAAGCGAAGAGAAGGATAGGGTAAGAAACAGTAAGGCTAGGGAAAGGGGAGGGTAGGAAAGGAGGTAAACAAGGAAAGAGGAGGGAATGGAACTGGGAGGGCAGTAGGAGTGTATGGGAAAGCGATGAGGAGGGAAGGTGAAGGGGAGTGGAAACGGAGGAGAGTGAAGGGGACACGATTGAAGGAGAGAGGAGTGAAGAGGAGTGGAGAGGAGGTGAGGGGGAGAGGAAAGAGGAGGGGAAGGGGAAATGGAAGGGTGAGGGGGGGGGGAGTGATATCGGAGACGGCTGGCATTGACAGCGTAAGGGGAAGCGGTGATGGAACATGATGAAGGGAATAGGCCCAAGCAACACCTCTTCCTCCTCCTCGTTCATCTGCTATCGACAGCTCTTAGGCTTTCAAAAAGGCGAGGGCAGTGACCTTGGCGATGGTGGCGTTGGTGGTGGAGGTGATGGTGCTGGTTGTTGTGTTGTTGTTGTTGTTGGTAGTGGTGGTAGTGGGCGTTGGTGGTAATGGTGTTGGCGGAAGGGGTGGCAATGACAGCGGAGGCGTCGGAGGTGCTGGTGTTGTTATTGGTTGTGGTGGTGGAGGCGTTGGTGGCGATGGTGTAGTGGTCGTGGTGCTGGTGCGTATGATGATGACGTTTTTAGTGGAGGTGATGATTGGTGGTGCTGCTGGTGATGATGGCGTCGGAGAAGGTGGTGGTGATGGTGATGACAGTGATGGTGTTGCTTGTGTTGCTGCTGGTGCTGATATTAGAGCTGGTGTTCGTAGAAAACAGTAGGAGGAGGAGGAGGAGGAGGGAATAAAAGAGGAGTAGCAGGAGGGGGAGATGGAAGAAGGGGAGGAAAGGGAAGAGAAGAGATGGAGTGTTAAGTAATAACTGTGCCCCGACGTCTGTGCCTGGCGCCACGTGGGTCGGAAACGTTTGTCCTTCTGAAGGGGGCCTTCGCCACCCCAACGGGATCGAAATACTCGACACAGATGACGAATTCCCTGCCCAGACTCCTCTTATGCGGAACCTCGTCAATCATCGTCAACGTTCTTCTTCCGCTTCTGAATAACATTTCTTTTTGTCCTTCTCACCCTCTTCTTTATTTTCGCATTCCCCGTCCCTACTTCATATTGCCTCTTCTCTTCCTTTTCTTTCTTCTTCCCCCCGCCACCCCCCTCTCT
>NC_134779.1:47564355-47571855 GCF_046742065.1 Oratosquilla oratoria | reverse complement strand
TGTAAATCAGAATGTTATCAGGCTTGATATCTTTATGTGATACACCCGCCTTGAGGCATCCTTTTATACTTCGTACTACTTTCTTAAAAAGCCTCTTCACTTCGGCAATGGGCAAATCCTTCTTACTTTTAATATAATCGTAAATTGACATGGCCGAGGGTATGAGTTCCATAACCATGTAAAAGCATTCGTCGCTACTGAAGTACTCGAGAACTTTTATGACGCCTTGGACGTGCTACACCCTATGCAGAAGGGCGACTTCTTGGGGGACCTTTTCCCCTTCGTGTGTGCCCCAGGAATGAATTTGAGCCAAGGGAACCTGCTTCAGGGCGACCTAAACGCCATCGACTACCCTCTGTGCTCTGTAGACACAACCAAAGCCTCCTAGGCCTAGTATGTCCTACACTTCGTAGTCGTTCAGCTTCGCCATAGCCCACGACTGGTCATTGTCCTTAGAGTTTCCAGGTCCTTGCTGTAAGTGAAATTGACACCACAGATATGGGTGAACACCTGTGCACCTTATGTTGCGCTTGCATCTATATGCAAAGATCTGTATTGTCTGGAAGATTGTGTTCGTTTTCCTTTACTCTCCTCTAATTCCCCTCCTCATTTCCATCTGCCTCTCCCTCTTCGTCTCCCTCTCCCTCTCCCTCCCCATATTTTACCGTGTCTTTCTCACACACACACACACACACACACGCACACACGCACACACGCACACAACCACAGACACACACACACACACGCACACACGCGCACACCCCCGCACACACACACACACAAGCACGCACACGCACACACAAAGGATTACAAAGGCGGAGCATGCCGACAGGAGACCTTTTGGTCCATATCTAGGTCGGATGCGAAAAAAATCATAATAATAGAATAATAAATAAAAACTATAGTAATGTAAATAACAAATAAAATACATAAATAAATACATAGGTATAGTTAGATAATAAACAAACAGGTAAATAGTAAATAGTAATATATTGACATATAAACAAAAATAAATGAAAATGAGACAGACAAATGATAACAAAACAAAAACAAATAATATAAAATAAATTATAATCATTACAGCATCTTGCTTAGGTGTTTACCTAAATGATTCTTAAAGCTTCGAACTGAACTACATTGCACTACACACGCACACGCGCACATACACACACACACACACACACACACACACACACACACACACACACACACACACACACACACACACACACACACACACACACACACACACACACACACACACACACACACACACACACACACACACACACACACACACACACACACACACACACACACACACACACACACACACACACACACACACACACACACACACACACACACACACACACACACACACACACACACACACACACACACACACACACACACACATATATATATATATATATATATATATATATATATATATATATACTATATATATATATATATTTATACACACACACACACACACACACACACACACACACACACACACACACACACACACACACACACACACACACACACACACATATATATATATATATATATATATATTTGTTGAGACATTCTGACAGGTTGATGTAAGCGGAATAGGAAACACAGGAGTCTTGGTCTTGAGTTTATTCCTGACTAGTTTCGCAGGTATGCTTTTTCAAAGGAATATGTGTACAAACGGGCTGTGGGCATTATATACATGGGGTACCTCACCACCTCTCCGAGTTACCATAGTTGGTGGCGAATGTGAACATCACATTGTGGCTCACGTAACAATGAAGACATTTTTACAATTAAATATGATAACACTAATACCAAAGAAATTATTAATAGAAAATGTAACAATAGTAATGATAACGATGAAGATAAATATTTAAATAATAATATTAACAATAATAACAAAAATGATAGTAGCAATACAGGAAATAATAACAATAAAATAAAAGTAATAGTAATAAAAACAATAATATTGTTATTATTGTTAATATTATTAGTTAAATATTTATCTTCATCGTTATCATTACTATTGTTACATTTTCTATTAATAATTTCTTTGGTATTAGTGTTATCATATTTAATTGTAAAAATGTCTTCATTGTTACGTGAGCCACAATGTGATGTTCACATTCGCCACCAACTATGGTAACTCGGAGAGGTGGTGAGGTACCCCATGTATATAATGCCCACAGCCCGTTTGTACACATATTCCTTTGAAAAAGCATACCTGCGAAACTAGTCAGGAATAAACTCAAGACCAAGACTCCTGTGTTTCCTATTCCGCTTACATCATATTATTATAGTATATAATATATATATATATATATATGTTTATACATATATACATGTTTGTATATATATATATAATATATATTATATATATATATATATATAAATACATATATCTATATATAATATGTATAATTATATATATATATGTTATATATTTATATATATATATATATCTATCTATCTTTATATATATATATTTATATTACATATATATGTGTGTGTATGTATATATATATATGTATATATAAATATATATGTATTTTATACATATATATATGTATTATATATATACATACGTATATATATATAATTATATATATATATATATATATATATATATATATATATATATTTACGACGACGCATTGTAAGTCTCGTTCGTGTTGACATGGGAATTAGGAGTAAAAAGTTAATGTGGTTGAAAAAGATATTATATATATATATATATATATATATATATATACATACATATATATTTTATATATATATATTTATATATATATATATATTTATATATATTATATATATGCAAGCAATCACATCACCGTGATACAAAAAAATGCAAAATAACCACAGGAGAAAGGAAACTTGTAGACAGTAATACTTTTGCGTATTACATCTTCAGACTAAAATGACAAGAGATACAGAGTATGGGTTTTTAAATAGAAGCATCAGGTGGCAACCATAGGGTTGGGAAGGGGGGACCTGACCCACACAAGGGTCAATCTGGCGGAAAGATCTCAGTGACCATAGGGGTTATCAATTAATTACATTTAAAATGACCATAGCTTAAATTTACATTTTTGTCAAACGTGCCTGATGTTAAGCAAGATTCTATAATATTTCTTTCTTGCAAGTTTTCCCCTTTAGCTAAAATTGTTGCCTTAGACCAATCAATCTGATGGTTGTTTAATGATTTATGATGGAATAACACATTGTTTTCCTGGGCAGATCTCACACTATATTTATGTTGGAAAATCCTTGTTTCCAAGCTTTTCCCAGTTTGTCCAATATAAAATTTATTACAATCTCTGCAAGGAGGTTTATAGACCACACCGTTGTTGTTAGGAGGGCTGTTCTTAATCAAAGTTTTCTTAATGGTGTGGTCATATTTAAAGGCTACTTTGATATCCAATTTTTTGAGTAGATTAACAATACTAAGAAAATTTTCATGGAAAGGAAGGACAAGTGTATTTAGTTGTTCATGGTTTCTTAGTTCTTGATTGCTAAATGTGAAGGAGGATAGGGAGGGAAAGGTAGTTCCAGTGGGAAGCGCTAAGAAAATGAGAGTAATGAGTGAAGAGAATGGAGAAGAAATAGGGAAGGATGAAGTGAAAGCAGCCGTTAAGATGATGAGAGCAGGTAAGGCACCTGGGTTGGATGGATGCCATGCAGAATGTCTGAGGAAAGGAGGTACAGTTATGGTGGACTCGCTGGTGATGTTATTCAATGTTTGTTAAAAAGAGGGTAGAATGCCGGATGACTGGAGGAGTGCCTGTATAGCTCCGCTTTACAAAGGAAAAGGGGACAAGTGTGAGTGTAGTAGTTACAGAGGGATCAGTTTGTTGAGTGTAGTTGGGAAGGCTTATGGGAGTGTCTTGACTGAGAGGATTAGGAGAGGAACAGAGGGAGTAATTGGTTAAAGATGATTAAAGAAAATGGAGAAAAGTGGGAGGTGAGCCAGCTGCTGTTATATATATATATATATATATATATATATATATTTATATATATATACACGTATGTATATATATATATACATATATATATATATATATATATATATATATATATATATATATATAAGAAGATCACTGTTAACCCACTATCGGAGAAATAATAACGGAAAGTACAGAGAAACTGTATATTTCGACTACTCTCTGTAGTCCTCTTCAGCAGAATGCTTACATAAGGTTAAGGTACAAGTATATATGAAGAAATGAGGGATACATAGAAGGGGATGAGGAAAGTGGGGGGGGGGGCTCAGGTCACATGCCCTTGAAATGGTCGGGTCAAAGTAGGACAAGGGGTGATATTTTGTCCAACCGCTTTAGACATGATCTTGTTGACCGCTAACTTGGTAATACAATCTGGGGGCCACTGGCCTTTAGAGGTATTAAAGTTAGGATAATGTTTTATTAGAGAAGATTCTACAATTTTTCTTCTATAGCTACAGTGTGATTTATAAATAATTGATGCATTATCCCAATCTAATCTATGGTCTTTTTGGCTGGCATGAAGGAACACAGCGGAGTTAACTTTTATGGATTTTTTATGTTCCTTTAATCTCGTGGACAAATTCCTGCCAGTCTGGCCCCAGTAAACATCATCACAGTCTTTACACGGCAATTTATATACCCCGGAGTTTTGGTCCACATCATCCCTCCGGTGTACATTAACTACCTTTCTAAAAATGCTGTTTGGATAATTGTAAATAAATTTGATTTGATTATTAGGTAGAAGTTTGGAGACCGAGTTGATAGAATCATTAAATGGTACAATGATGTTATTGTTACCCCATTTAAACTTCTCCCTGGAGTTACTTGGCTTATAAAAGTTGGATTTGGCTTTATGTAGGGCTTTCTTTAGAAACCATTCCGGATAACCTACGTTAGAGAGTTGTTTATTAATGATATCAAATTCTATTTGCAAGAATTGTGGACTGCAAATTCTAAGGGCTCTGAGAAATAGACCCGATGCAACACTAGATTTAATATTATCCGGATGGTAGCTAAAAAAATGTAAGTAATTACCTGTGTGGGTAGGTTTCCTATACACAGCGAAGGACAATTGGTCCGGGTCTCTTATGACCGAAATGTCCAGGAATGGGATTCGACCTCCTTCTTCCCATTCAACCTTGAAATTAATATTCTTAGCTAAATTATTTAATTTAACAAAGAAATCATCAAAAGAACCCCACATATCGTTCCATAGTGTAAAAATATCATCAACATACCGATACCAAAACATATCAGGTGGTTTAATCTTAGGTAATAAAGTACTTTCAAAATATTCCATGTAAAGGTTAGCTAACACGGGTGAAAGATTAGAACCCATACTGCAACCATATCTTTGTCTAAAGTAAGAAGTATTGAAAGTAAAAACATTGGTATTGATACATAAACGGGTCAGGCTAATAATCTTTGACACTGGAAGTGGGAGTTTGTATTGATATGGTTGCAATTTGGTTTCCAAAAAACCTAAGACATCTTCCGTGTTAACATTTGTGAATAAGGAGACTATATCGAGACTTAGTAGTTTGCTATTAATAGGTATGATTTTTTATTTTTATTTTACTCACAAAATCTTCTGAGTGTTTAATGTGAGAGTTTGAGAAACTTCCCACAAATGGTGACAAAATACCTGTGAGCCATTTTGATACTTTCCGTTATTATTTCTACGATAGTGGGTTAACAGTGATCTTTTACAAATGTGTTATAACATACTAGTTTCCATATATCAGAAGATTTTAAAGCAAATTAACAATGATCAGTGACGGTAGGTTAGATAAGAAGGCGTGTAAGCAATTGGGTAAGAGAAACGATTGACAGCAAGAACGTAAGTGAACACGTAATGCAGGTAGGGAAGCAAAACAGATGGATGGAGGATGCGTAATGAACCATAAGAACCTGTGATCGGGATGCCAAAGAAATAAGAATGACTGTAGGTGACTGAGAGCGTTAGAGTATGTATTATTTCAGGCTGCGATGTTTCATTCGAGGTGTATATATGTGTGAGCACACAACCAGCAAAGCCGCAGCTTATTCGTACTCACGGAATCTTTCCAGAACTCGTTCACTCACATCAACGCTTCTGGATTGTTTATTCCCAACTCGTTACCACCAGCTGCAGCCTTTCACGGGCCTGGGATCGAGAGTGAGCGCTGAAACTATTGGTTCTTTTGATAGAAGGTTCAATCACTTTATGGATGAGGATGATGCGTGGTAATGGACATGGAACAGCCTAGTATAGACCTTATGGTCTCTTGTAGTCTCCTTCTTTCTCATATTCTTTTGAGAGACCTCAGGGTACTGCCAGTAGCTATTAGCGATCTTCCGCTTTTTGAAGAGTTCTCAGAGTCTTCTAAGACGACAGCCTGGGTATTCGTTGATTCTTACAGCACTATAAGTTTACCAGTACTTTGTGTGCCATGTCGTGTGTTACATGTACTAGAACCTGGAGCTGAACTCGCCGTGAATTCTTTCTCTGAAACCATTATTTCCGTGTAATAGAGTCGAATCATCAGTGATGAATGACCTCTCTCTCTCTCTCTCTCTCTCTCTCTCTCTCTCTCTCTCTCTCTCTCTCTCTCTCTCTCTCTCTCTCTCTCTCTCTCTCTCTCTCTCTCTCTCTCTCTCTCTCTCTCTTTCTTTGTAAAAATAGAACGATTGAAATAAATGATTATCTTTGTGCTTGGCGAAAAGTAGTTTGGCCATATGATTTCCATTCTTGTCTTTGGCTCCATATTTCATATGAAGAGTTTTACGACTGATTTCACATTGATCTTTTCTTTATCTTGTGTGGCCTTTTTTCAATTTAGTCTTTCTATATGTTCAGCCCAACAACATCTATTTTTTTCTCGTTTTCGCATAGTATTTGCCAGGACAGGCTAAACATTTATTATATATTTTTTTTCATAATGTCTGAGAATTTAAATCTATGTGAATAGATAAATCGTCTTAGCCTTCTGAGAGAAGTATTTAATTTAGTTCTGTTTAGTCTCCTTTGCCTGTGAGCCAGAGTTTAGGGAACGTGTTCTAGTGTAATACCTGTATAGTGCCTAATCTTGCCATGGTCTCGTATTGGAATGAAAGACAGATCCTATAATTTTCAACATTATTGCGCGAATACCTTTTATCTAGATACTTTCACCTTTACTATGGCCTCGCCTTTGAATGTAAGACAGATTCTATCATTTTCAAAATCATCGCGCGATTTTAATTTTTGTAGATATTTTCACCTATACATTTTCTCCCCTTTTTTACTTATTTATTTTTTCACAGAGTATTTCCGGAACCTCCCTTTTTATTTTCTGTCAATTAGCCTCCCATACCCACTTGATATATATATCAGATTTTTTATTTGATTACGTAAAGCGAATACCGAACATTTTAAGTCATCGGGAATTTTATTTTCATGTATGTTGATGCGAGAAATAAGAGAAAAGAAGGATTTTTATAATTT
>NC_134779.1:47546855-47549355 GCF_046742065.1 Oratosquilla oratoria | reverse complement strand
TTTCGGGACCTTCTCCCCTTCGTGTGTGCTCCAGGAAAAGACTCGCTTCAGAGGGATCTGCTTGAGGGCAACCTGAAGGCCATCGTCGACCCTCTGGGCTCGGTAGACACACCCGAAGCCTCCTTGGCCTAGTATGTCCAAAATCTCGTAGTCGTTAAGCTTCACCATAGCTCCCGACTGGTCATTGTCCTTAGACGTTCCAGGTCCTTGCCGTAAGTGAAATTGACATCACAGATATGGGTGAACACTTGTGCACCTAATGTTGCGCTTGCATCTGTATGCAAAGATCTGTATGGTCTGAAAGATTGTGTCCGTTTCCCTTCACTCTCCTCTCATTCCCTTCCATCTTACCCCCTCTCACTCCTCATTTCCATCTGCCTCTCCCTCTTCGTCTCCCTCTCCCTGTCACTCTCCCTCTCCCTCCCCATCTCTTTCTGTGTCTTTCTCACACACACACACACACACACACACACACACACACACACACACACACACACACACACACACACACACACACACACACACACACACACACGCACACGCACACGCACACACACACACACACACACACACACACACACACACACACACACACACACACACACACACACACACACACACACGCACACACACACACACACGCACACACGCACACACGCACACTCTCACAAGAAATCCATACGGGGCACCAAGGTAGTCATCGACTTAGGCTGCACAGAAGAGGAAAGCAATAATGATCAGAATAATGATAAACAGATAAAGGAATAAGAAGATAGATAAACAAATATATAATACATATATGAATTGATGAATGAAATAAAGAATTAATAAATCGATGTATACATAGATACATAAATGAATAATCTATAATGGGTAAAAAATAACAAAAGAACAATAATATTAAGATATATGAAAATATGGCCAAATATATAGGTATATGAAAACTTGAGTATATAAGTAAAAAGAAGTTGTTAGGTAATAATATCTAACCTTATTACCGTGGAGAGGGCCCTTGGATGAATGAAATCGCCTGGCGGCAGCTAAAAATAATCTGTTACGATCGTATAACACAGTATGCTGCGCCTGAGGTCTGGTATTTATGACATATACTTCATTGTGAAGACCTTCAACACTTAAGTCTGATGTTCCTGCCTTCAGTGGAATAAATCGCGTAGGGACAGCCTTAAACAATGTCAACTAAAGGTACTATCAGTACGTACGGGTGAAAATAAGTTTCCATAAGAGAGGGATTTATTTCTTTGTCAATTTATTCACTCTGTCATAGTCCTAATTTTTAACCAATTTTAGGTAAGTAGATACTAAAGCAACTTTGTTCTTATTCTCGCAAATTGATCAAAATCGGCTTTGAAAATACCCCTCGTGTCCGTAATGTTAAAAACTTCCTCAATTAATTATTAAGAATAACGGTTATTTTGATTATGATTAACTGGTTTACGACAGATGATCTTATTTAGCTTAAAAAAGTTGACCACAATTAATGTTTTCCAACTTCATTGTAGTTGATATTAAATGTTATCAATCATTCCAAGAGAAAATATTTGTAGTCAAATGATTAAGACCTTCTTGATGAACTTTTTTCAGTCCTACGCATAGGTTTTTATTGATTTGCTTATTTATTTATTTATGTATTTATTTATTTATCTATTTACTTATGTGTCATTTTTATTGGAATCGGTATGATTGTTCTTTCTTTTTTCCATAGCAGCCGTTCAGGTGACTTTTTTTATACTTTTATATGAGCTTCCTGCTGCCCTTTCTAGACAGAAATTAAACTTTGGAGAGACTCAAGGTAATGGTAGGACTAACACAGAAGGAATTCTTTGCGATATTTTCGGGTGGGTGGGGGGGGGGGTTACATAGTCTTCCGAAAGAAACTTGAGGCATTCTTTTGTTTCATAAAAGAATTCTTCCTTCTCGGCTCCGGAAGGGAGTTTTTGTCCACATTGTCCATTCTTCATATATGTTTATTGGCTGCATGTTATTGTGGCAAAGTAGCATGCAGTTGATACTTTAGGGTCTATATGGGGCGCCCCTACGCACCAGAGCCACACATCATTTTGTCTGTGATATAGGAAAACTCTGTACATAGAGAAATGATGACAGTTTTATACTACGAACTTCCCTCCGTTATGCTGTCCCCCAACCCATTGTTACTGTCCTGTACTATTTCTCTGAATATTCATTTCCTTTTTTAGCCTACCTACTCTGCGGTGGGGGCAAAAAGAATACTGCCACCAAATATTTCCATTTGAGTCGTATAAGGCGACAAAAAAGGGATGGGGGATGGGATTAGGAGTCCTACTACCTGTAGCCCCAAAAGGGGACATTCCTAAAAAAGAAAGGAAAGACATAAAAGGGTCTGGGAGCTTTCCAACCAGTACTCTAAGGTTTGGGTCTTTTAAATTTGCGTGGATGTGGTACAGATGAGAGTAAAAGGGAAGAGATAGGCAATATGTTTGTGAGAAGAAAGATGGATGTA
>NC_134779.1:47539355-47541855 GCF_046742065.1 Oratosquilla oratoria | reverse complement strand
ACACACATGTACAAACACACACACACACACACACACACACACACACACACACACACACACACACACACACACACACACACACACACACACACACACACACACACACACACACGCACGCACGCGCACACACGCGCACACACGCGCACACACGCGCACACACGCACACACACACACACACACACACACACACACACACACACACACACACACACACACACACACACACACACACACACACACACACACACGCACGCACGCACGCACGCACCCCCCCACACGCACACGCACGCGCACGCGCACGCACACGCACACATACACGCGCGCGCGCACAGACATACACACACACACACGCACGCACGCACGCACGCACACGCACACACACACACACACACACACACACACACACACACACACACACACACACACACACACACACACACACACACACACACACACACACACACACTCTCTCTCTCTCTCTCTTTTTTGTAAAAAATAGAATGATTGAAATAAATGATTATCTTTGTGCTTGGCGAAAAGTAGTTTGGCCATATGATTTCCAGTCTTGTCTTTGGCTCCATATTTCATATGAAGAGTTTTACGACTGATTTCACATTGATCTTTTCTTTATCTTGCGTGGCTTTATTTCAATTTATTCTTTCTATATGATCAGCCCAACAATACATATTTTTCTTCGTTTTCACATAGTATTTGCCAGGACAGGCTACAACATTTGTTATATGTTGTTTTTTTCATAATATCTAAGAATTTTAATCTATGTGAATAGATAAATCGTCTTGGCCTTCTGAGAGAAGTATATAATTTGATTCTGTTTAGTCTCCTTTACCTGTGAGCCAGAGTTTAGGGAACGTGTTCTAGGCTAATACCTGAATGGCGCCTGATCCTGCTATGGTCTCGTATTGGAATGAAAGACAGATCCTATAATTTTCAACATTATCGCGCGATTACCTTTTATCTAGATACTTTCACCTTTACTATGGCCTCGCCTTTGAATGTAAGACAGATTCTATCATTTTCAAAATCATCGCGCGATTTTAATTTTTGTAGATATTTTCACCTACCCTGTATACATTTTCTCCCCTTTTTTACTTATTTATTTTTTCACAGAGTATTTCCGGAACCTCCCTTTTTATTTTCTGTCAATTAGCCTCCCATACCCACTTGATATATATATCAGATTTTTTATTTGATTATGTAAAGAGAATACCGAACATTTTAAGTCATCGGGAATTTTATTTTCATGTATGTTGATGCAAAGTAGGCCGGTATAGGCAGCCGATGATGTAATGAGGGACATTTGCTCCCAGTGCAGACTGGGCGTCCTCCCTCTCTTCTTTTCTTTCTTCTTCTTCTTCTTCTTCTTCTTCTTCTTCTTAAAAAAAAAAAACATGATCAGACTTTTACGTAGTTCATAGTTATTGATAGACAACTTTATTCAGCTGAGGGAAAGCCTCGCCGTTGAAGTCTTAACGGAATCCAAAACTTCTTGGAAGTTACATTGCCCGGTATGAACATATCTTTTGCGTTGCTTGGAGGAACCAGAGATATCTATATATTTCATCATAATTCCAATGAAATCGCCGAAGATTATAATATTGACATTTTACCCTCAGGCTCGGTAATATAATTCTTGTCTTTGAGCACTTTTCATTTTGTCATACATAAGTGCTTTCCTAGATTTTGCCCAAACATTGCCCATCTATGTTACGAACTCATAAGGAAGTTGTTTCTTTGTGTATATATTTATTTTTCAAGGTGACTGAAGCCCTTGCTGAACATCTGGCAGAATTCTCGAGATCAAGTGGTAATGGACTATCAGGAACTTGGTCGGAGACTCGCAGAGGGGAGGTCTCTCGAAGAACTTGTGTGTGCCGACGGCAGTTTTATGTTCTTTTCACTCTCCCATGTGGCCAGTGTAAGATCGGCTCTTGTATACTACTTCTTGCCCCGATTACTTTCTACGTCACTTCGTTATATCTGGGGCTGTCTCTCGAATTCTAGCGTCGTTCTTGTCTACATTAGAGGCACCTCTTTTATGGCCTCTCTGAGTCGCCTTGGAGGGAGACTTTTCCTGTTCCTGGTTGCGACGAGTCTTCTTATGTTTTCTCTTGAATTTTTCGGCTTTTTCGAGATGTAAATCTTGAGAGTTACATTGCCCGGTACGAACATATCTTTTGCGTTGCCTGCAGGAACCAGAGATATCTATGTTTCATCATGATTCCAATGAAATCGCCGAATATTATGATATTGCTATTCTACCCTCAGGTTCGATAATATAATTCTTGTCTTTGAGCATTTTCATGTTCTTTTTACTCTCCTGTGGCCAGTGTAAGATCGGTGCTTGTATATTCCTTTTTGGCCCTATTACTTTCTTTGTCGCTTCGTTTTTTCTGGGGCTTTTTCTCGACTTCTAGCGTCGTTGTTGCCAACATGAGAGCGACCTCTTTTATTGCCTTTCTTAGTCGCCTTGGAGTCTTCT
>NC_134779.1:47524355-47526855 GCF_046742065.1 Oratosquilla oratoria | reverse complement strand
CTACGTAAAAGTCTGACTTTCTTTTTTAAGAAGAAGAAGAAGAAGAAGAAGAAGAAGAAGAAGAAGAAGAAGAAGAAGAAGAAGAAGAAGAAGAAGAAAGAAAAGAAGAGAGGGAGGACGCCCAGTCTGCACTGGGAGCAAATGTCCCTCATTACATCATCGGCTGCCTATACCGGCCTACTTTGCTTGTCAGGCAGTAAAACGGAGATTATAAAAATCCTTGTTTTCTCTTATTTCTCGCATCAACATACATGAAAATAAAATTCCCGATGACTTAAAATGTTCGGTATTCTCTTTACATAATCAAATAAAAAATCTGATATATATATCAAGTGGGTATGGGAGGCTAATTGACAGAAAATAAAAAGGGAGGTTCCGGAAATACTCTGTGAAAAAATGAATAAGTTAAAATTGGGGAGAAAATATGTAGGTGAAAATATCTACAAAAATCAAAATCGCGCGATGATTTTGAAAATGATAGAATCTGTCTTACATTCAAAGGCGAGGCCATAGTAAAGGTGAAAGTATCTAGATAAAAGATATTCGCGCGATAATGTTGAAAATTATAGGATCTGTCTTTCATTCCAATACGAGACCATGGCAGGATTAGGCACTATGCAGGTATTAGCCTAGAACACGTTCCCTAAACTCTGGCTCACAGGCAAAGGAGACTAAACAGAACTAAATTAAATACTTCTCTCAGAAGGCCAAGACGATTTATCTATTCACATAGATTAAAATTCTCAGACATTATGAAAAAAAAACATATAATAAATGTTTAGCCTGTCCTGGCAAATACTATGCGAAAACGAGAAAAAAATAGATGTTGTTGGGCTGAACATATAGAAAGAATAAATTGAAAAAAGGCCACACAAGATAAAGAAAAGATCAATGTGAAATCAGTCGTAAAACTCTTCATATGAAATATGGAGCCAAAGACAAGAATGGAAATCATATGGCCAAACTACTTTTCGCCAAGCACAAAGATAATCATTTATTTCAATCGTTCTATTTTTACAAAGAAAGAGAGAGAGAGAGAGAGAGAGAGAGAGAGAGAGAGAGAGAGAGAGAGAGAGAGAGAGAGAGAGAGAGAGAGAGAGAGAGAGAGAGAGAGAGAGAGAGAGAGAGAGAGAGAGAGAGAGAGAGAGAGAGAGAAGGAGAGGTCATTCATCACTGATGATTCGAGTCTATTACACGGAAATAATGAGTTCAGAGAAAGAATTCACGGCGAGTTCAGCTCCAGGTTCTAGTACATGTAACACACGACATGGCACACAAAGTACTGGTAAACTTATAGTGCTGTAAGAATCAACGAATACCCAGGCTGTCGTCTTAGAAGACTCTGAGAACTCTTCAAAAAGCGGAAGATCGCTAATAGCTACTGGCAGTACCCTGAGGTCTCTCAAAAGAATATGAGAAAGAAGGAGACTACAAGAGACCATAAGGTCTATACTAGGCTGTTCCATGTCCATTACCACGCATCATCCTCATCCATAAAGTGATTGAAGCGTTGATGTGAGTGGACGAGTTCTGGAAAGATTCCGTGAGTACGAATAAGCTGCGGCTTTGCTGGTTGTGTGCTCACACATATATACACCTCGAATGAAACATCGCAGCCTGAAATAATACATACTCTAACGCTCTCAGTCACCTACAGTCATTCTTATTTCTTTGGCATCCCGATCACAAGGTCTTATGGTTCATTTCGCATCCTCCATCCATCTGTTTTGCTTCCCTACCTGCATTACGTGTTCACTTACGTTCTTGCTGTCAATCGTTTCTCTTACCCAATTGCTTACACGCCTTCTTATCTAACCTACCGTCACTGATCATTGTTAATTTGCTTTAAAATCTTCTCATATATATATATATATTTATATATACATATATATATATATATATATACGTATATATATATATATATATACATACATATATATTATGGGAAAGGTGGAGGGGGAAACACGGGTCTTTATCTGATTATCGAGTTTATTCCTGACCGGTTTCGCTTACAATAGCTTCTTCAGAGGAGTGTTGAAGAAGCTATTGTAAGCGAAACCGGTCAGGAATAAACTCGATAATCAGATAAAGACCCGTGTTTCCCCCTCCACCTTTCCCATAATTTGTCCCAATGTCTCTACATATATATATATATATATACATATATATATATATATATACATGTATATATATACATATATATATACACATATATATACATATATATATACATAAATATATACATATATATATATATACATATATATATATATATGTATATATATATATATAGCAACAACTGGATCACCTCCCACTTTTCTCCATTTTCTTTAATCATCTTTAACCAATTGCTCCCGCTGTTCCTCTCCTAATCCTCTCAATCAAGACCCTCCCATAAGCCATCCCAACTACACTCAACAAACTGATCCCTCTGTAACTACTACACTCACACTTGTCCCCTTTTCCTTTGTAAAGCGGAGCTATACAGGCACTCCTTCAG
>NC_134779.1:47501855-47506855 GCF_046742065.1 Oratosquilla oratoria | reverse complement strand
AGCGCTGAGGGGTGTTACTCCAACTCTCGTGGGCGGGGAGTTGGGGTGTGTGTGTGTGCAAGGTCATAGCATTACCCATAGATCGGACCTACGAGCTCTGAGCTCTCTTCCAGGAGGGAAATAGCTGTCGATCACGAGTCCAACACATGATCCAAAGACCAAGAGAATACAAACACACACACGCACGCGCACACACACACACACACACACACACACACACACACACACACACACACACACACACACACACACACACACACACACACACACACGCTACACTGACAAAAGCAAGACAGAGACAGGAAGACGGAAACGCGGACATTAAGACAGACAGAAAGGCAGGCAGGTAGGAAAAGACGGACAACCAGGAGAAAAAAAATTGTTTACTCCCCCCTCGAAAGATATGTGTGTACTGCACTATGGTGGTTCATCTCGTCCCCGCCCCCCTCGCGCTAGGCCTAGGCTGTCTGAGAGTCCCCAAAACAGTAAGAAATGGGGGAGGAGGAAGGGAAGGAAAAAAGAAGGTGTAGCAGGAAGAGGAGGAGGAAGAGGAGGAGGAAGAGGAGGAGGAAGAGGAGGAGGAAGAGGAGGAGGAAGAGGAGGAGGAAGAGGAGGAGGAAGAGGAGGAAGAAGAGGAAGAGGAAGAGGAGGAGGAAGAGGAGGAGGAAGAGGAGGTGGAAGTGACGAGGAGTGAGCAAAAGAAGGATTCGATTGAACGAATAAAAAGAAAAGAACAGGAACTAGAGGGGCGAGGAGGAGGAAAAGGAAGAAAGAGGAAGAAGAGAAGGAGGAAGAGGGGAAAAGGAACAGAAAGGGGAATAGAAGAGAAGGAAGAGGATCGTGCTGAGGAGGATGGGGGCTGACGAAGAGTAATTGGAGGGAAGAGGTAAAGGAAGATGTGGATGGAGAGGAGGTGGAGGAGGAAAGATAAAGGAGGAGGAGAAGAAGGAGAGGGATGGAAAGGAGGAGTAGTGACATAGGAGGAGGAGAGGAAGAAATAAGGGAGAGGAGGAAGAGGATGGTGAAAAAGAGCAAGATGAGAACATAAAGGAAGAGAGAAGACTAGGAGGTTGAGAAAGAGAAAAAAGAGTAGGAAGTGGAAGAAGATGGTAAGAAGAGAAGGACGGGGAAGAAGAGGAGGAAAAAGAGAGGAAGAAGAGAAAAAGGAAAGGAACATGAGGAGGAGTAAAAAATGAGGAAGATGGGGAGGAGGAAGAGGAGGAAGTAGGGAAGGCGAGGAGCCTACGCCAGGAGACGCGTAGCTGCGGCCGAAGCCGTCACCTATGCCTTATGGGTTTGTACTTTTAGGGAGAAGGTAAAGGTCACTGCTGGGAATCAGAGAGAAGTGCTGGATTCGAACCCACGTTTAAGTGAATGCGAGACTAGCAAGAGAAAAAGTGGGAGGAGAAAGAGGAGGAGGAAGAAAGAAGTAGGAAGAAAATGAGGAAGAAGAGAAGAAGAAGGAACAAGAAGAGGAAGAGGAGGAGGAAGCGGAGGAGGAGCTTAAAGGGAAGGAGGAAGAGGAGGTAGAGAAAAAGGAGGTAGAGTAGGATGAGTAGGAAGTGAAAGAAGAGAAAGAAGAATAGGAGAAGAAACGGAGAAGAAGAGGAGGAGGAGCAGGAGGAAGAAGAGAATGACAAGTAAGGGGAAGAAGAGAACGAAGAGGAGGAAACCGAGGAAGAGGCGCAGGAAGAAGAGGAGAAAGTAGAATAAGAGAAGGAAGAGCAAGAGAAGGAGGGGAGTAGAGAAGGAAGAGAAAAAGAGGATGAAGAAGAACAAAAGGAGAAGGAGGAGAAAAGAGAGAAAGAAGAGGGGGAGGAGGAGAAAAAATAGAATGATAAGGAAAATGAGGAGGAGGAGCAAGAGGAGCAGGAAGGAAAGGAGAAGGATTAGGAGGGAGAGTAGGAAAAGGAAGAATAGGGAAGGAGGAGAGTGAAAAGGTGAAATTAAACGAAGAGGAAAACAAAGAGGATGTAAGAGGAAAGAAGTAAGAAGAGGAGGAGGAGGCGGAGGAGGAGGAGGAGGACAAGGAGGAGGTGGTGGAAAAGGAGGACGAGGAAAAGGAGGACGAGGAGAAGGTGGAAGTGGTAAAGGAGGAGGAGGAGGAGGAGGACGTACGGACGAAGAGGAGGAGGAGGAGGAGGAGGACAAGGAGGAGGTGGTGGAAAAGGAGGACGAGGAGAAGGAGGACGAGGAGAAGGAGGACGAGGAGGAGGTGAAAGTGGTAAAGGAGGAGGAGGAGTAGGAGGACGTACGGACGAGGAGGAGGAGGAGAAGGTGGAAGTGGTAAAGGAAGAGGAGGAGGAGGAGGAGAAGGAGGATGTACGGACGAGGAGGAGGATGAGGAGGTGGAGGACAATGAGGAGGTGGTGGAAAAGGAGGACGAGGAGAAGGAGGACGAGGAGGAGGCGAAAGTGGTAAAGGAGGAGGAGGAGGAGGAGGAGGAGGAGGAGAAGGAGGAGGAGGAGGAGGAGGAGAAGGACGTACGGACGAGGAGGAGGAGGAGGAGGAGGACAAGGAGGTGGTGGAAAAGGAGGACGAGGAAAAGGAGGACGAGGAGGAGGTGGAAATGGTAAAGGAGGAGGAGGAGGAGGAGGAGGAGGACCGGGAGGCTGGAAACGGTGGATCCTCCGGGACGGATCGATGGAAGGTCGAGAAGGAAAACGATGACAAAGGAGGAACGTTAATAGAGTCTGGAGTCGACGTCGGGGATACCTGACACATGTCGCCATATACAAAGGATACATTGTATTATATATACGATTACTAGCGCTTCTGTCCTTAGTGACAGTATTACACCAAAGAGATGTAGTCACTAATACATTAAAGAGATATTTAAGGAAGGCAACAGAAAGAAGCTTTGTGGTAGTTACAAGTGATTAGTATTCTTCTTCGAATGGAGATGAATTTCTGTTCATACACATACACAAGAATCATTATCTTATTTGCTACCGAAAGGATTTCAAATGAATTATTGAAATAGCCTGACAGCAGCCAGAATAGAAGGGAAAGTATCACAGGGTACAAGAGCTTAAAAAAAATGAGTTCTAATCGAGATGGGCCATAACCCTTTCGCTTCCGAGGAAGTGTCATTTATATAATGAATAAAATCACCTGGCGACATGCGGGAATGAAAGGGGTAATGGCACCCAGAACGGAAGGGGTTGAACCCTTAGAATCCGTCTTAAAATGTAGGAACTCCACTTTTCAAAAAGATCACAAAAGAAGCCAAATGAATGCTCCTCGTATCTCATTTCTAATCTCTTGCCAGAATGAAAATTTATAAGAACCCCTTCTGAACCGGGTGAGACTGCTTTTTGGTTGCCGCTAGGCTATTTAATTCAATTCCGTGGTACCACGTTGATGGCAGAGTAACTAGAGATGATCTCGAATGACCACTTCTGTACCGGGCGATATTTTTCTTTTTATTCTGGCTCCTTTTAGACTTTTTCATTCATCACGACGGCAACAATTGGGTTGAGGAAGTATTAGTATTGCCAGGCAATGAGGACAAGTTCTTCATAAAATTTTCAAGTTGTTGTATTAGTTTACTGGACTAAAAATCCACTGTTGATTGGATTTAAGAAAAGAAAGGAAATAACTATTTCCGTATATTTCGATCACTTGCTGTGATCCTCTTCTTAAATCCAATCAACAGTTGGTTTTTAGTGCATTTACTAATGTGTTACGACATTACTGGACAGCAGTTTACTGGAATTGAGAATTGGTATTTCCAAATTTTATAGTATGCCCTTAGTGCAAGGAATCTTTAAGTATAGCGACCCCTTTTCATTAGCAACTTTACAACAAAAAATATATCGAGAAGCGTGGTGGCCAAGCGGACTGGGGCATCGGGCTAAGAAGATGGTTGACGGTTCGAGTCTCGCTAAAGGATCCAGTGTGTGACCGTGGTAAGTGTATATGTTGGTCTTAACTCCTCAGGCTTCGACATAGACATTCGATGTTTTATCCACCTCACAGAACTATAACTATCCTGATAAGTTGATGAAAGATAAACATTTTCAGACAATTTCATGTTCCCAGATGTGTTTAGAAGGATATTTTACTCCAGGTCTCTTGTCAGGAATTACTTCCAAATAAGAGTCTAGTAGTAGTAAGATTTTTAAAGAAGCTGAAAGAGTGGATCCCTTCTTCTGCAGGGTGCCGCTCCATCAGGTAAAGACTCGAGCCTACCAAGCACTTAGACACCGGTCAAGCCCGTTGACCTCGAAGGCACTTCGACACTATTCAGGTCCTACGCGGGATTCTATCGAACTGTTCAGCACTCACTCAGCTCGATGTATTGGGTCAGTAATCTACTCTATTCAGCTTTCTGGCCATCAGCTTCCTATTCGCTTGAAATTGGGTCATGTTGACGGGGTTCATCTGCTGTCCTATAGTTGCTCTAAGAATCTAGATTAGTCTTTCTCAATATTTTACTCTTGCGGAAACCTTGAAATAAAGCTTAAGTCTAAGTAAATGTCTACACTGAAATTACAATATCTCTTTATTAGTTTCCTTTTCTCCTTCACAAATTAAAGTTCTCAAGGCAAATATAAGACATTAATCTGCTAAACAGTAAAAATGATAACTAACTTATGTCTGCTTAGGCTTATTGACAATGGAAACATTATGAAAATAGAATTAAGCATAAAAGATATACATTTCTACAATTAAACTTTTATCATTACTATAGAGACAATGGATCTCGTGGAACCCGAGTATTTCGGGGAATTTTGGTTTGAGAAGCACTGTCTAAACACGTAAACAAAACAATAATGAATAGCTCAAACTTCATTAAACAGCTTAAATTTTCTAACAAATAATTGTGTGTAACTGTTTAGCACAGAATCTGTGCATTTAAATGTACATATCGAAGATATGAAATTTCTGTAATTCCCCAAAATCAATCAGAAATTGTTCATGGGCCCGATTTGGCCCACTGGCCTCCGGCTGATTAGCCCCGTTTTGACATAGCTCTGCTCTATGACGTCATCCAG
>NC_134779.1:47489355-47494355 GCF_046742065.1 Oratosquilla oratoria | reverse complement strand
TATACATATGGCCGAGTTTATTGCTAACCGGTTTCGCTTACAGCTTCTTTAGAAGACATTCCTTTGAAGAAGCTGTAATGTATATATATCTATATACATATATATATATACATATACATACATATATATAAATATACATATGTATATATATATATATACATATATATATATATATATATATATATATATATATATATATATACAGGGTGTTCCAAAAAAATTGACGTCATTTCGCAGGCCAATAATTTTGACAATTTTCGTTGAAACGACCTTAAATTTTCACAGCTTGCATAGAAACAGTTCAAGAGTTTATGTTTAATGTTTGACATTTATCTCTTTTCAGGTTGAGAAATGCCGTTCACTTCAAAAGAAAAGTAATTTTGCGTGTTGGAATATGCTCAAACACAGTCACCCAAGACCGTGCAGCGTGCCTTCTTTGCAAAATTTGCCAAAAATGCACCAACTAGTAAACAAATTTGGACCTGGCACCAAAAATTTAAAGAGGAAGGCTGCTTATGCAGGGCTAAAGGATCTGGACGGCCATCAACATCGGAAGAGAAGGTCGAGAAAGTTCGTGAAACATTCCTGCGAAGTCCCTGGAAGTCTGTAAGAAGAGCAAGTGTGGAAACCCAGATTCCTCGAACAACAGTTTGGCGCTTTCTGAGGAAACGATTGCAAATGAAACCCTACAGGCTGCAGCTCCTTCAGGCTTTAAAGGAAGATGACAAGCGAAAACGTAAAGAATTCTGCTATGATATGCTAGAGAAACTTGAAGAAGACGAGTTCGATGAGCGTCTAATTTTTAGTGATGAAGCCACGTTTCATACGAATGGCAAAGTCAATAAGCATAATGTTCGCATTTGGGGCGAAGAAAATCCCCATGCCACAATTGAGCACGAGAGGGACTCACCAAAAGTGAATGTGTTCTGCGCCATCTCCAAGAATCAAATTCATGGACCGTTTTTCTTTGAAGGAAATGTGAACGGGGATGTTTATCTGCAAATGCTTCAGAACTGGCTATTTGATCAGCTCATTGAAAATGAACATGAAAGCTTCATTTTTCAACAGGACGGGGCTCCACCTCACTGGAAGCTCACTGTACGGGCCTATCTCAATGAGAATCTGCCAGAGAGATGGATCGGGCGTGGTGGTGAGGAAGACAATTTGCTGCTGAAATGGCCACCACGATCACCTGACCTGACACCGTGTGATTTTTTTCCTCTGGGGATATGTGAAAGGACTCGTCTATGTCCCCCCTCTTCCTGCTAACGTTGAAGAACTCAAGCAGAGAATCACTGCCGCACTGGAGAATGTTACCAAAGACATGCTGCAGCGTGTTTGGCACGAGTTTGAGTACCGACTTGACGTGTGCAGAGTCACAGGCGGCGCTCATATTGAACATTTGTGAAACTTATGAAATCGGTCATAGAATCTACAAATCTTTGTTTTTTTCTTTGAAATGTCAACTAATAAAACTTATGATGTTCAACATAAAGTTTGTGCAGTTTCATTGAGATGCACTGAGTAGTTTCCTAGATATTGGCATTTAAAATGACGTCAAATTTTTTGGAACACCCTGTATATATATATATATATATATATATATATATATATATATATATATACATATATATATATATATATATGTATATATATATATATATATATATGTATATATATATGTATATATATATATACACACCCCATCTGGGGTATTGGCTGCATGTTATTGTGGCAAAGTAGCATACAGCTGATACTTTAGGGTCTATATGGGGTGAACCTATGGCCCAGAATCAGACATCATTTTGTCTGTGATAGAGGAAGTCTCTGTTCATAGAGAAATGATGACACTTTTATTATATTGCGACTGTCTCTTCCGTTATGCTATCCCCCATCCCTTGTTACTGTTCTGTACTATTTCTGTGAATATTCATTTCCTTTTTTCGCCTAACCCTGTGATGGGAAAAAATGCTGCCACCAAGTCTTCCCATTTGAGTCGTGCGAGGCGACAAAAAACAGGACGGGGATAGGACTAGAAATCCTGCTACCCGTAGTCGCAAAGGGTCATTCCTAAAAAAAGTAAAGGCATAAGAGGGTCTAGGAGTTTTCTAACCAGTACCCTAAGGTTTCGTTCTTTTAATGTGCGTAGATGTGGTACAGATGAGAGTAAAAGGGAAAAGATAGGCAGTATGTTTGTGAAAAGAAAGATGAATGTGTTGGCATTGAGTGAAACTAAGTTGAAAGGGAGGAGAGAGTGTGATTTGGGAGTGTAGTTTGGAGATCCTCAGGAGTGAAGAGAGGACGAGGGAGAGAAGAGAAGGGGTGGCTATACTAGTAAGTGAAGAGATAGGTAACCGTGTAGTGGAGTGGAAAGAGGTTTCTTCAAGGTTAATGTGGATGAAGGTGAAGCTGGGAAGGGAGATATTGGTTTTTGTAAGTTCATATGGGCCTAGTAGTGAGAAGAGTGTAGAAGAAATGGAACCTTTTCAGATGGATTTAAATGAGTGCATAGAGGGATTAGGGAGAAATGTCAATCTAGTTGTATTGAGAGACCTTAATGCTAGATTATGAAATGAACTAATAGACGGAGTGATTGGGAAGTATGGAGTTCCAGGAAAAAACTCGTAGTGGAGAGTTGATAATGGAGATTTGTCGCGAAAGAGAGTTGATGATAGCAAATACAGTGTTTAGGAAGAAATTCAAGCATAAGCATACATGGGAGAGGGTGGTGGATGGAAGAGTGGTAAATAGAGCGTTAGTGGACTATATAGTGGTAACCAGGAGTATAGTGGGAAAAGTTAAGGATGTACATGTCCTAAGGGGAGAGGGTGGGGGAATATCAGATTTATTTTGGTGGAAGGTAAGTTGAGAGTGGAGGATAGGTGGAGAAAGAGAAAAAAGGCAGAAAGTAGGGAGATATTTAGAGTGAACTGCTTAAATGAGAAAGAAAAAGAGAAGGGGCATACATAAGGATGTACATGTTCTAAGGGGAGACAGTGGGGGAATATCAGATTTTTTTTGGGTGGAAGATAAGTTTAGAGTGGATAGGTAGAGAAAAAGAAAAAGGGCAGAAGTTAGGGAGGTACTTAGAGTGAACTGCTTAAATGAGAAAGAAAAAGAGGGGTATAAGAAGAAGCTGAGAGAAGAGTTGGAGGGAGTAAAGGATAGAGTAGAACTAGGAGTGGAGGAGGAATGGGGGATGGTTCAAGGAGGGAGTCATAAGATGTGCAAAGATGGTGTGTGGAACAAGGAGGACGGGAGGATATAGAATGAAGGGTAGTGAGTGGTGGGATGAGGAAGCAAAAGATGGTGTAGAAGAGAAGAAGCAGGCTTTCATGTATTGGTTATAGTTTAGGGCTAGGGAATAATATGAGAGGTACAAATTGAAGAGAAGAGAAATAAAGCATAAGATAAAGGAGGCAGAAGAGAGCAGATGTGAAATGGAGTAAGAGTATGTCAGAAATTTTTGAAAGTAAAAAGAGATGCTTTGGAAAGAAATTAAGGGAGGAAGAGGAGGCGAATCAAGTAGAGAAGAAAAGTTAAAAAGTGCAGATGGAGAGATGATAATAGAAGAGAAGGCAGCGAGAGGAAGGTGGGCAGAGTATTTTAGGGAGTTGCTAACTGTAAAAGAGGACAGGTAAGGCACCTGGGTTGGATGGATGTCATGCAGAATGTCTAAAAAAAAGAGGTACAGTGATGGTGGACTGGCTGGTGAGGTTGTTTAATGTTTGTTTAAGAGAGGGTAGAGTACCGGAGGACTAAAGGAATGCCTGTATAGTTCCACTTTACAAGGGAAAATGGGGCAAGTGTGAGTGTAGTAGTTTCAGAGGGATCAGAATGTTAAGTGTAGTTGGGAAGTCTTATGGGAGGGGCTTGATTGAGTGGATTAGGGGAGGAACAGAGGGAGTAATTGGTGAGGAACGGTGTGGATTTAGGACAGGTAGGGGTTGTGTAGGTCAGATTTTTGTGTTAAGACAGATACGTGAGAAAGCTATAGGAAAAGGTAAGGATGTATTTTGGGCTTTTATGGGTCTGGAAAAGGCTTATGACAGGATAGACAGGAAGGTACTGTGGGAGGTATTGCAGATATATGGGACAGAAGGAAAGCTGTTAAGAGCAGTCAAGAGTTTTTATGAGAGTAGTACAGCTTACGTTAAGATTAGAAATGGAGAGAGTGAATGGTTTGAGGTAAAGGTGGGACTTCGCCAGGGATGTGTTATGTCGCCATGGCTGTTCAATTTATACATGAATGGGTTGATGCGAGAGGGTAGTGGGTCAGGGATTGGGGATGGTTAAAGAAAATGGAGAAAAGTGGGAGATAAGCCAGTTGCTGTTTGCTGACGACACTACGCTTGTAGCAGGATCAGAGGAGGGATTGAGGAAGTTAGTAATAGAGTTTGGGAAGGCGTGCGAAATAAGAAAGTTGAAGATAAATGTGGGTAAAAGTAAGATGATGATATCTACAAGGGGGGGGAGAGTAGCAGCCACGTTCTTGAGAGGCTGTTGTCGTGATACTTGATGCAGATGGATGTTAAGAGGAAGCCCGTAATGGTCATTATTCAATATGTTTATAATAGAAAATTGAGCTGGTTAGCAACGTAGTACACATCATTAGCGGTAACCTTGGAAAGGTACAGTTGAATCCAAAAGTTCTGAACTACACTTTGGTTGATTATTATATATATTTTTTTTTCCTGTGCATTTTTGCATTATTCAGTACAAAAGATGCAAAGTAGTTACATTGTAGATACAAAAAATACACCAGAATAAATTACATTTGGGTAGTGCAAACACATAATACTGGTTTCAGATTTGCGTGCCAGACTGTACATGGGTAATGAGGAACCGGGAGAGAATTATAATTGACGAAAAATTATACTGTATGAGAAACGATGTTCCGGTTCCCGGGGTGGGGAGGGGGGGGGGAGAAGGAGGGAGGGAATGGAGAGAGGTGAGGGAAGTAAGGAGATTTGGAGGGAGGGAGGGAGGGAAGAAGATAT
>NC_134779.1:47464355-47471855 GCF_046742065.1 Oratosquilla oratoria | reverse complement strand
GGAGATAAACTTGGTCGACGCCATATAAATATTTCCCTATCTCCAAGCTAGCATTTGTATAAAAAGAAAATAAAAATCTGTCAAAATATTGGGAGCAGGATTCCTACTTAGCCAAGGAGGGGGCTGTGATTGCGCAGGGGATAACATGCTCAACCGGTTTCATAAACCTCCGCATGATTGAAATCGCCTTTGGACAACCAGAATAGATTCTGTAAAATGCATCTTCGTTGTGAAGGGATTTGACCTTTTGCTAATTTTGACTAATTCTTTTGTGAATTACAGATGCATCAATGATTTTTTTTTTCGCGAGGGGGAAACTCGTTGCCCAGAAAGTGTTAAACCATCTCGATTAATCTGACCTCTAACCTTTTCGTGCTGCGTTTGGCATAAGTAAGTTTCTAACGTGACCAAGCAATTCATATGCCCCATTGGTAGAAATGATATATAATAAGAATAAATAAATACAGCCACGCATCAAAGAAAGAATAATGGTGCAGATGCTAGATTGTTCAAAATGGGGACAACTAAAGTCCATTTTCTCCTTTTTTATATATACTGACTACTTAATATCTCTATCCATTATTATACCTATCCATTTAATTATATTTTTCATTTGCTTTTGTCTTTATACAATCATTTAGATATTCACCAGTATTCCTATTAGTATGTTTTCATTTCTTATCAGTATTTTTTATTTTCATTCAAGTCTAAGATGGTTCACAGATTAAAGGGTTTACATTGTACAAAAACATTACTTTATCAAGTATCCTTCTTAAAACATAAAACAAGCATTGGAAAAAAGTTCAAGATCATCGTATATATACATACATACATATATGTATATATATATATATATATATATATATACATATATATACATATATATATATATATATACATATATATACATATATATATATATATATACATATATATATATATATATGTATATATAAGCATTTTACTTAATGAAGTGCAATGCAAGTCCTCGGCAAGGAGATTGATCAACAAAGGTTAGAACTGCTTCTGCTCTCTTCTTTGATTTAAGTTCGATGAGTTTAGATTTGGATCAAGGACCAATATACTATATATCTATATATCTATATCTATCTATCTATCTATCTATCTATATATATATATATGTATGCAGGCTAGTCTTCCGACAAGTGTTTGTGTCATTTTTGACAATTGGAAATAAACTCATCTGCTGGGATTCGAACTCCCACCAGAGCGGATTGCTTCATATAAGGCGAGAATCGTCGGAAGACTAGCCTGCATAAAGGATTTGATGATATGCAGTACATACCTCGTTCCACCCGAGTGCCCTCGGCAGAATGATTAGTCCATGAACTAATTCGTTCTGTTTTGAAGAGTCACGGTGGCACGGGAGGTACGATTTTCGCCTTATATGAAGCAATCCACTCTGGCGGGAGTTCGAATCCCAGCAGATGAGTTTATTTCCAATTGTCAAAAATGACACAAACACTTGTCGGAAGACTAGCCTGCATAAAGGATTTGATGAAATACAGTACATACCTCGTTCCACCTGAGTGCCCTCGGCAGAATGATTAATCCGTGAACTAATTCGTTCTGTTTTGAAGGGTCACGGTGGCACAGGCGGTACGATTCTCGTCTCATATATATATATATATATATATATATATATATATATATATATATATATATATATATATATATATATATATAGATATAGATATATATAAGGTGAGGATTGAAGAAAAAACTCAGGAGAGAGCTTAATAATGTTTTAAAGGAACACTAAAAGTAGTAAAGAAAGTGATCTATATCAACGATGAAAACTTAATAATACGTAAGAATGACTACTTCTTGAAGCCATATTTTGTGCACTCAAAGGAGTCCGTTCAGGGTGCGTCATACGTCGTGACTTTATTAACCTTTCTGCCAAATCAGCCTCAGTGCATGCCTCTCCCTCTTGTTTCCCATCTATGTGCTATTTAATCTTCTTTATATATTAGCTATATAGTAAAGGAAGGTGTACAATAAGTATCACTTTTTAGGATTATAATAACGATTTTAATCAATTTTATGACATGTGGCAGCGATTTTTTCTCATGTTGCCACGCCGAGGTTTCACAGATGAGACAGATGGGATGGGGGTAGGTAATCGTTGTTATAATCTTAAAAAGTGATAATCATTGTATTATATAGCATCCTTTACTATATGCAGAAAATGAAAATAAATCAAATAATACATAGATGGGAAATAAGAAAGTGAGAGGCATGTACTAAGGTTGATTTGGCAGAATGGGTAGTAGTGAACAGACTATAGTGCACTTTGATCCAATGGAGAAAAGTAGGCAAGTCAAAGGCTTACCCCTGGGTTCATCTTTAAGCGTGGTAATGGCATGGAAACTCTTGAAGCTGGTCACTTCCAATGTATCATGGAGAGAGACACTTTTGGGTGGACGATATCTTGGTCATAATTCAGAGGGACACGAGTATGGAAAAGAAATTGAGAATACCGAATAATGTTGATAAAAACGTTTATTCCATACTTAAACTAGTATAGGAAAAGAAAATACAACTCCTACATATGCTAATTTGGAGATACGAGACCAAGGTTAACTCAGGTTATAGGAAAACGGCCAATCGGGATGATTTCATTTATCATCTTTCAAAACAAAGACTGTGACTGTTTTGTAGTTCTTTATATGTGAAATTAGAATATGTAGCTAAGAATTTATAAAAGATGAACTTAAGTACATTTTACAAGTAGTCACAAGACAGTGGTACCCTGGTGGTCTGTTAGAATGTTTGAAGAGAAAAACATAGAAACATGAGTGAAAGACCACTAACATTATTAAAACAATGAGGAATAGATCATATATATCGCGTTCCCTAGCTTCAACGGAACAACTTTTTTTTGAACAACTATTTTAATAAAACCAAATTTGAATATCACAACGGGATCATACAAGCGTTGCCACTTTACCCAATACTACAGTTATGTAAATTAGGTAAATACACACACGTGCAAACACACATACATACATACTTACACATACACATATACACACACAAACACACATACACATTGACACATACGCTTGCACGCGGTAGGGTTCCCGGCTGCCGCTACGGCGGTCCGGGTTCGAATCCCGCCCAGAGTTGAAATTATTTCTGTATCGCTGCGCTGCGAGTCGTTACTTCAAATCTTGTGGGCGGGGAGTTCGGGGTGTGTGTACGTGTAAGGTCACAGCAATACCCATAGATCGGTCATTTATGAGCTCTGAGCTTTCCTCCGTGAGGGAAATAGCTGTCGATCACGAGTCCAACACGTGATCCAAGACCATGGTGAATCACACACACACACACACACACACACACACACACACACACACACACACACACACACACACACACACACACACACACACACACACACACACACACACACACACACACACACAGACACACACACGCACACACACACACACACACACACACACACGCGCACACACACACACAAACACACACACACACACACGCACGCACACACACACACACACACACACACACACACACACACACACACACACGCACACGCGCACACACACACACACACACACACACACACACACACACACACACACACACACACACACACACACACACACACACACACACACACACACACACACACACACTCACACGCGCGCGCGAGCATGCATAAGTACATATGTAAACAAGCATATATATTATTGACCTACAGCCATAGATACATGTCTTCAATACAACAAAAAAAGGAAATGTCTTTCCATACAATGGGACGAATTAAAAGACCCGAAAAAGTGAGAAACACTAACGACGTCACTGAAGAAGGGCAAACATCCCAGTGACAAGAACCCGACCACTGTAAACAGAGCACAGGAGGAGCAGCGTGGGCAAACAAGCAGCGAGTAGGGGAGCTACGGGGCTGTAAACAGGTGTAAATAAGGGACACGACGCGAGATGCAAATAGGCTCAAGATTTGTTAACAAAGGGATCGAGTCGGTCCTTCGCTGACAAATCTCTTCGCATCCACAGACAAAGGGAATCAACCCAAGGGAAAGAGAAAAGGTGCTAATGTGTGTGTGTATGTGTGTGTGTGCGTGTGTGTGTGTGTGTGTGTGTGTGTGTGTGTGTGTGTGTGTGTGTGTGTGTGTGTGTGTGTGTGTGTGTGTGTGTGTGTGTGTGTGTGTGTGTGTGTCTGTCTGTGTGTGTGTGTGTGTGTGTGTGTGTGTGTGTGTGTGTGTGTGTGTGTGTGTGTGTGTGTGTGTGTGTGTGTGTGTGTGTATGTGTGTGTGTGTATGTGTGTGTGTGTGTGTGTGTGTGTGTGTGTGTGTGTGTGTGTGTGTGTGTGTGTGTGTGTGTGTGTGTGTGTGTGTGTGTGTGCGTGTGTGTGCGTGTGTGTGTGTATGTGTGTGTGTGCGTGTGTGTGTGTGTGTGTGTGTGTGTGTGTGTGTGTGTGTGTGTGTGTGTGTGTGTGTGTGTGTGTGTGCGTGCGTGTGTGTGTGTGTGTGTGTGTGTGTGTGTGTGTGTGCGTGCGTGCGTGTGTGTGTGTGTGTGTGTGTGTGTGTGTGTGTGTGTGTGTGTGTGTGTGTGTGTGTGTGTGTGTGTGTGTGTGTGTGTGTGTGTGTGTGTGTGTGTGTGTTCATGTGTTTGTGTGTTTGTGCGTATATGTAGATGGGTGTTCGTCTGATTGTAAGTATGTGATTCTATGTGTGCTTGTGTACGTATATGTGGATGAGTGTTCTTCTGATTGTAAGTATATGATTGTGTGTGTGTGTGTTTGTGAGCATATGAGTACATGGGTGTTCATCTCATTGTAAGTATGTGCTTGTATATACACGAGTCAACAAACGTCATGTGAAGAAGAGGAACACATGCTTGAAGAGTATCCATCTCTCTATTCCTTCACTCACTCTCAATCCATCTGTCCTTCAACAACTTTCCTTTTTCCTTCTCCCCTTCCATTCACTCATGTTTTTTATTACCCACTTCCTCACTCACTCATTCCTTTTACTCATTCCCCCACCTCTATGGACTCGCATAAATTCTCTCTACTTTTCCTCTATCTCTCCCCTTTATCTCTCTCCTCCTCTCCTCTACTCCCCTTAGCAAGCGTTTCCTTTGTTTTGCTCTAATCTCGTTAAGTTTGTGTTGACTTTTCACCATAATACTGAGCAACGGCACACTCTTTGTTCAAGAACTGTCAGAAAATTGAGGAAGAGAACTATCTTGGTATTCTGAGTGATAGAAAGAGAACTAAATCGATATAAAGGAATGCCTTTCAAGAGGAATGAGGAACTGCAGTGAAGTTGTAATGGAGAAGCGTATTAGTGTTGCAGGAGGGAAACAAGGCAAAAGTGGTTGAGTTTATGAGGCAATAGAGAAGATTGCGTGCGTAATGCTTTATTTCTCCACACATCTCTATATGTATCTCTCTCCTCCTTTCTCTCACTCTGTCTCACTCACGCTATCACTTTCTCTCTCTCTCTCTCTCTCTCTCTCTCTCTCTCTCTCTCTCTCTCTCTCTCTCTCTCTCTCTCTCTCTCTCTCTCTCTCTCTCTCTCTCTCTCTCTCTCTCTCTCTCTCTCTCTCTCTCTCTCTCTCTCTCTCTCTCTCTCTCTCTCTCTCTCTCTCTCTCTCTCTCTCTCCCTCTCTCTTTTTTCTCTTTTTTCTCTCTCTTTTTTCTCTCTCTTTTTTCTCTCTCTCTCTCTCTCTCTATCTATCTATCTATCTATCTATCTATCTATCTGTCTATCTATCATTCTATCTATCTATCTGTCTATCTATCTCTTTCTCTCCCTCTCCCCCTCCCTATCTATCAATCTTTCTCTCTCTCCACAACTCGGTACCTCTCTCTTGAAGAAACGTATTTTCAAATTAATCCAAATAATTTCCAAAAACCTTCATCACTCCTCCTCTGCTTTGAATTTGAAAAACAATAATGATAACGAAAACAAAGATCAACCCACTTTGACCTCTCATATCTGTTTTCTATTATTTTTATTTCTATTTCTATTTTGCTTATCTCAATCCTCGCTTGCTCAGAGAGCTCCACAATATCAATAATTCCTGCCCTCGCATGCCCGTGGACCTTGGGACCACTGTGGTCGTAAAACCACAACGAAATCATAAGCCTTAGATTCTTATTTGTTCTTCCATTAGGTTCTGATGATCTGTACTGAGTTTTTTTATTTTCCACTGACAGGCTGGTGTGTGGTCCTCTCCGCTCCTGGTATCCTTACCATGGTGGGCATACTTTTAATTAATGCTGCTGAAATATGTACAAAAAAATTTAGGTCTCACTGTACGAAAGGTTTCCATCATAGATTGTTCTTGCATTTTTTTTTTTTTTTTTTTTTTTAGAATTCGTTGATTGTTAAGAACTTTAAATGAAAAGACGAAAGTCCTTACTCTCCTGCTGCTTCTCTCTGCAACCTCCTGATTCCAACTCGACTTGTCCTCGTATTTCCTTCGAACTGCTTCTGCACATGATCATAATGCTGATTGCCAATTTCTATCATGCACACGCACACGAACACAAACACACACACACACACACACACACACACACACACACACACACACACACACACACACACACACACACACACACACACACGCACGCACGCACGCACGCACGCACGCACGCACCCACACACACACATGCACGCACGCACACATACACACACACACACAAACACACACGCGCGCGCATACACCCCCAACAATATCACTGTGTTCGCAGCACAGTGATATTGAAATTATTTCACCACTGGGCTGGATTCGAACTTTGTGAGTACGTGCGTGTATGTGCTTTTGTGTTTGTGTTTGTGCTTGTATGTATATACTGAATTCTCAAAAACGATAAATATATTTTTATAAATCCGATATATCTTGGGACTTGTTATATTATTCTTCAGTCTCGAAAATAAGGATTATGTTTCTATCTTTATTTTTCATATTCAACACTCTCTCTTCCTAAATGCGTCAGTCCACTATTAATATTCAATAGTTACCAACGTTTGCTATGGCTACAAGAGCACGAGGGGCAATGGTGACCATTTGCCCGTTGGTATTCACCTCATAGCATAACCTCCTTACTTTTACCTCCAAGAACCTATCAATAATTGGTAACAAAAATCCAAAAGATTTTATTCTATAAACACAAAGAAAACCCGCATTCCTCAGCTTTCAGTCATGAAGAACTTGAAGATCTTGTCTAGTCGAAGTACAAGGAACCCCGAAGTGTGTTCTCGAGCAGACTCTGCTCAGAGTCTCACCCTCCTCCATTATGAAAAGAACAGAGAAAACGTCGACAATGATTAACGATCTCCCCACACTCACTCCCGCTGACCACCACTTCGAGGAGGGCAGACGAGGCCGACCCCGAACTTAGCAGACACAAACACGTCTTGAGCCAGGAGAGGAGCTTGGTTGGGCAAAGAGGAAGGAAGAAACTTTCCTTAA
>NC_134779.1:47454355-47456855 GCF_046742065.1 Oratosquilla oratoria | reverse complement strand
ACCCTTTACTCCTCCTTGCCTTCAGTAGATAGCCGCTGTCACCCTCCAAACATCTTCCACTCAGTGGATAGCTGTAGACTCAACACCCTACTTCTACTTCCATGAAATATACAAATTAATATTTGATGAATTTGTGGATATTACAGTTAAAACAGAAAAAAAACAGGTAATAATTAAGAACTTCCTGTTACTCTTACATAACCCAAAGCATTGACAAAAAAATTAGATAAATAAGAATAGGCCAAATTACATTAAATTAAAATAGATCATATGACATAATGTGAACAGATTGGATTAGGGTAATTTTTTGACTTCATAATCTTTTTTTAATATACTATAATAATCTATTTGTTTAAAAACTTATCTACTCATTCAAATACGTTTAAATGTTCCCAAACTAAATGTTATGCTATTAGAGTCAATACATACACACATATATATATATATATATATATATATATATATATATATATATTCATTGTATATATGGGCAGGAGATTTTCTCTCAAGCATGTTTGGTTAAATTTAATGGCAAGATTATTATTGCAGAGTTTTTTATCTGCCTTTTCTATTTCTCTGAGAATCTTTTTCCCTTCCACGGGAAGTTGTCTTATACTCGTAATGTCACCATATGACATTGTTTTGTAAGTTACTTTGGGCATGGCTTTACCAAAGTGAAAAACTGGCCAGAACGCGTTTTCACACTACTTAGTGCTTCATCAGTGGCTAGAGTGTGAATATCTGATTGAATTTTTGTGTTTATATACTATTAGTGTTGGTCTGATATTTCATTTTTGAGGCTTCTGATTGGCTAGTGGGCTGGACTGGGACTCCCGAACTATTCTACTTCCTGATTGGTCGGCTGTTGTGTGACGTCATCAGTATTGTGCCTTCTTTCAGGGAGCTGAGATCTCTTTACGCTAGGGAGGGCCTCTAAATCCCTAGTTTGTATATTAAGATTGGGAGATGTTTCTTTAATAAAAATTCAATCAGATATTTACACTCTAGCCACTGATGAAGCACTAAGTAGTGTGAAAACGCGTTCTGGCCAGTTTTTCACTTTGGTAAAGCCATGCCCAAAGTAACTTACAAAACAATGTCATATGGTGACATTATAAGACAACTTCCCGTGGAAGGGAAAAAGATTCTCAGAGAAATAGAAAAGGCAGATAAAAAAACTCTGCAATAATAATCTTGCCATTAAATTTAACCAAATATATATATATATATATATATATATATATATTTATATATATATATATATATATATATATATATATATATATATATATATATATATATATATATATATGTGTGTGTGTGTGTGTGTGTGTGTGTGTGTGTGTGTGTGTGTGTGTGTGTGTGTGTGTGTGTGTGTGTGTGTGTGTGTGTGTGTGTGTGTGTGTGTGTGTGTGTGTGTGTGTGTGTGTGTGTGTGTGTGTGTGTGTGTGTGTGTGTGTGTGTGTGTGTGTGTCTGTGTGTCTGTGTGTGTATGTGTTTAACGACAACATCGGTTATCGCAATGACGCCAACAACGAAAACGCCGACAACGACGACACCAAAGACAACGGAGACCAAGGCGATTACGACGATGAAGAAGTTCCTACATGACCTACAAGGTGAAGCTGGGCGTGGCTTCGGGTGTGTATGCGTTAGAGGGACAGGTTAGAAAATTGGTCCCGCTCGTCTAAGGAACATCTCTTTCGTCACGGGATGCTTGTGGGGGGTCAAGGGGTCTGCCAAGGGCTCGTGTCCCAAATGAAGGGAACTCAGCTTCTCCACGAGGGCCGACGTCATCTCACGTCATGAAATGATTAAAGAGCAGTGATTCTGAATTTCTTCATTTCCAGAGGCCAAAGATGTGAAATATTGAATTTTGGTTGTTCGTAAAGTGTTACAAGAAATACATAGATAAAAGTATGTGTAAGTGTGCATGTACTCGTATATATTTGTGTGTGTGCATGTATTAATGTATGTATGCGTGTGTATATGTACATATATATGTATATATGTATATATATATGTGTGTATGTATATGTATATGTATGTGTATATATGTATATGTATATGTATATGTATATGTATATGTATATGTATATGTATATGTATATGTATATGTATATGTATATGTATATGCATATGCATATGCATATGTATATGTATATGTATATGTATATGTATATGTATATGTATATGTATATGTATATGTATATGTATATGCATATGTATATGTATATGTATATGTATATATATATGTTTATGTTTATGTTTATGTTTATGTTTATGTTTATGTTTATGTCTATGTCTATGTCTATGTCTATGTCTATGCCTATTGCATATGTCTATGTCTATGTCTATGTCTATGTCTATGTCTATGTCTATGTCTATGTCTATGTCTATGTCTATGTCTATGTCTATGTCTATGTCTATGTCTATGTCTATGTCTATGTCTATGTCTATGTCTATGTCTATGTCTATGTCTATGTCTATTCCCATGTCC
>NC_134779.1:47441855-47449355 GCF_046742065.1 Oratosquilla oratoria | reverse complement strand
ATATATATGTATATATATACATATATGTATATGTATATATATATACATATATGCACATATATATGTATATATATATATATACATATATATATATATACATATATATATATATATATATATATATATATATATATATATAGGTAGATAGATAGAAAGATAGATAGTAAATGTGTGTATATGCGTGGGTGTGTTTTTGTATGTATATGTAGATGGGTGTATATTATACATATATGTATACATAAATACACATATATGTATTACATGTGAGCATATATGGAATACGTATATGCATACGTACGGCTTGCGTATCTATGTACGTTTTTGTCCCACCATGATAATGGTAATGAAATCGTGCCTTTCTAAAGTGTTTGTATGTGTCGTTTTCACGAAGACATCTTGTTTCCGCCTTTGTTATCTCGGTTGTCATCTCACTTCTTGCTCCGTCGACATTTCCTCCTCTTACCTTCCTTCCCACACATTTCATCAACCCGTCCTTTTTTTTTTTTTTTTTTTGTACACCTGAATCCTGGTTGTGACTGTCACCAAGCAATTTTATTCAACAAAATTTTGTTATTCCTTCCATTGTGGGAAACTTCTGTCAGATGAAAGAAAAATATGCTCGAATTTAGAAAGAATAATATATATATATATTATCTGAATAAAATCGCTTGGCGCCACCTCATTCAAGGTCTATGAGGAGTGTCACTGCAGTAAAGGAAGAAGCAAGTCTTCGACTAAATAAGAATCCCACGTCAATCGTTGGCTTCTTGTGATCCTGGCTCTACAAACACATGATGCAAATGTGATGGTCTGGATTGCAGCTTAGCGCCTCCTTGAGTAAACTTGTCACCGCGATCTCTCAAATCGTTCTTTATCATCCCTCAACCCAACCCATGTACGACACTTCTGTCCAATGTCATTTGACTCGTCCTCGCCAATCCCTAAACCATCAGGCACAGCCAAAAAGGAAACTCTTCAGTCACCCATCAGATCACCCTTATTGAAGTGAGTGGTCTGCCTATCATGTAGGGATTAAAAAAAAAAGAAAAAAAAAAGAAAGAGAAAAAATCAAATTGAGGAAAGAGACGGAATCAGCAAATAAAAGAAGAAAGTAACAAAGAGAAGGAGTTAAAAGAGCGGAAAATGGAAGAGAAGAGAAGAGAAGAGAAGAGAAGAGAAGAGAAGAGAAATAAGGAGAAGAGAAGAGAAGAAGAGAGAGGAGAGGAGAAGAAAAGAGAAGAGAAGAGAAGAGAAGAGAAGGGAAGAGAAGAGAAGAGAAGAGAAGAGAAGAGAAGAGAAGAGAAGAGAAGAGAAGAGAAGAGAAGAGAAGAGAAGAGGAGAGAAGAGAAGAGAAGAGAAGAGAAAAAAAGTGGAGAAAAGAGAAAAAAGGGAGAGAACTAAAGAAAAAGAGAAAAGGAAGAAATAAAGAATAATAGAAAGCTACAAAGAAAAAACGTGAAGAATGAGAAGCAAAATATGATGACAAAAATTAAAAACAAACAAAAGCAAGGAAAGAAAAGTAGTATTTTGTCTCTTCTCTTTTCCATCTATATTTTTTTATTCCTTCATTTTCCTTCTAATTTCTTCTCTTCTTACAATGTTGTACTTTTCTCTTCTTTTCTCTCTCCTTTCCCTCCATCCTCCTCCCTGTTTACCTGCCTTCCCCTCCCTCTTTTCCCCTCCCTAACGTAGGAACTAGCATTGCTCTAAAGAAGAGAATCTAAACAGGTGATGGAAAACAAAGAGAAAATAAATAAAGTCGTTATCGGGAGTTTCAAGTGATCATCACCATTCTTATAGCGGAGGTGAGTCTCCACAAAAAAAAAAAAAAAAAAAAAAAAAAAAAAAAAAAAAAAAAAAAAAAAAAAAAAAAACACGTTAATCTGGTCCATAGGGGTGTCGTTATTTTCTCTGGGTGCGAGTGGAGGTTGAAGACTGCCTTCCTACGTCAGGGGAATCCCATTACGACCCACCACGGGGCCCCTGCCCCTCCGCCAACGGTGGACATCCAATGATTTATGAAGACTCAACTCGGCTCCTCAGTCTTTTGAAAAAATGCCTTCCTGGCGATGATGTAAGTGTGTATTCGTGTGTTCGTCTCTGCTATCTCTCTCTCTCTCTCTCTCTCTTTCTTTCTTTCCCCCTACACACTCTCACTCTCTCTCTCTCTCTCTCTCTCTCTCTCTCTCTCTCTCTCTCTCTCTCTCTCTCTCTCTCTCTCTCTCTCTCTCTCTCTCTCTCTCTCTCTCTCTCTCTCTCTCTCTCTCTCTCTCTCTCTCTCTCTCTCTCTCTCTCCACTTGACTCGTGTATGGGGGATTGACTCTATGATTAATGTTATCGATGTTCTAGCAATCCTACAGACAAGTCACTCAAAATTCTTTTAATTATGAAAACCTATTTCTATTCATTCTGCCTTTAATATCTCATATTCCACATTTGTATACCTTCAGTGTAGTATTGTCCCTAGGGACAGAAACGCTGATTAGAGCTCAGCTCGAACAATCCTCTTCATTTTCTCTTTCAGCAAACTTCGTCAGAGATGATCCCCAGACGCTGTGGATGGGGACGCCGCCGTCTCACGCCCACGGGCCGTGACCTGCCTCTCACGCCTTCAGGGTGGGTTGCGGTCTCTCCCTCACGCCCGCGGTGCGACTCAAATGATCTCACTGTTAAAATTATGGGAATGTTTCTTCTTCGTATTTTAGGCTACTCACGCATAACGTGAACCTGCTCTCACGTTTGTGTTTAGTATAAATGAAAATGTCACCTTTACAAAGCTTATGTGTATATAAACTTTTTGATGAGTCTGTATGTGTATGCTTGAACTCGTGCCTATGCTTTTTATGTGAGTGTATTTGTGTGTGTATGTTTGGGTGTTCGCTCGTGTGTGTGTGTGTGTGTGTGTGTGTGTGTGTGTGTGTGTGTGTGTGTGTGTGTGTGTGTGTGTGTGTGTGTGTGTGTGTGTGTGTGTGTGTGTGCGTGCGCGTGTGTGCGCGCGTGTGTGTGTGTGTGTGTCGCCTATCACCAATTTTCTACTGAAATATTTTTTTTATTCTATCTATCCCCAAACGATTCTATTCAGTAAGATATTAAACACATGTCGGGTACCACTTTTCATATTAAGTGGTTCTCCTTATATATTAGGGTTGCCTTCAGATGATTTTATTGACTTCTGTTAGCGCCTCTTGACATTGACCTTGTTATTCCACTAGCTGTGATCACCAACTCTAAAGCTTTTATTCTGTTTGATGTCTGACAATATTATTCAGCCTAAGGGTTTGCACCGAATAGAATTGTCACGATAACTCACTGACGCATTCTGAGCAGTTTAATCTGAATAATTACTGACTAGTTGATTCACTGTAAATCATGACCTCGTGTATTTCCTATTGTTATCGTTACTTTTTTATCTGCACATTTTCCTCCTCCTCCTCCTCCTTCTTCTATTCCTCTACTTCCTACTCTTTCTCATTTTTCCTTTATCAACCTTTTCTTTCTTTTTTCTTTCTTTTCCTCATCTTGCTAATGCTGGTTATTCTATTTTTTCTCTTTTTATTTTCGCTCTTTCTTTTCTAGCTCATACTCTTTATATTTTCTTTCACCGCTTTCTCTTCTTTCTTGCCATGCTCCCTCTCTTTTCTACCTGTTTTTTCTTCTCCTTCTGCTCCTTCCCATTCCTCCACATTTTATCCTTTGTTCAGAATTACAGACTTTTTCCTTCCAGTTCTCTTTCTCTTTCCTTTTCTTCCATTTTCCTCTTCCCTATCCTATTTTTTGTCACTATTCTTTAATCTTCATCTTTCTTCCTACTTCTTGCTCCTTTCTTCTCTTTTTTCCTTCCTAATTCTCTTCCTTATTCTAGTCCTCCTCTCACTTTCCTCAAACAACTTCCTTTTCCTTTCTCTCTTTTTCCTATATTCCCCCCATTTACTTTCATCCTTCCCTCTTCCTTTTCTGTGTAAACATCCCATCCTGTCTTTGTGCCACTGCTCAGAGACCAAAACAACCCGATGGCCCGTCTGTGCACCTTCATCTTCTTCGCCCTCTGGTCTGTAATGAAGTCTTAAACCGAGACCAATGGCTCAGACCTCTTCTGGGCACTCTTCGTAAACCTCCTACTCCTCTTTCTTCTTCTTATCATCATTAACATTTCTTACCATGTTTCTTCCACCTCCTCCTCCTCCTCCTCCTCTTTGTCGTCCTACATTCCTTTCCCCTTTCTTCTCTCTTCATTTTTCCTCTTTCTTCTCCTCACTCTACTCTTCCTCGTCAACTTCTTCCTCCTCCTCCTCCTCCTCCTCCTCCTCCTCCTCCTCCTCCTCCTCCTCCTCCTCTTCCTCCTCCTTCTCCTCTTTCCTATTTACCTGTTTCTTTTTGTTCTCTGCCCCATCTTTCTCCAATTCTTTATCATCTCATTTATTGCCCTCCTTCTCCTCCTATTTTTTCCTCCTTTTCATTCTCCCTCTTTTACTCCTCCTCCTTTTTCTCCTCCACTTCCACCTTTTTATTTTCGTTTCTGTTCTTCTTATTTCTTCACCTTCCCTTTCTCTTCTTTCCCTCTTCTCTTCTTCCTTTCTCCTTCTCTTTCTTTTTTCCTCCCGTCCTCCTCTACCGCCCACCATTTTCTGTTCCCTCCTTCTCCTACTCTTTCTCCTTTTCTTTTATCCTTCTCCTCCTCCTCCATCTCCTCTTTTGCCTTTTTCTCCTCCTCCTCCTCCCCTTGTATCCATTCTTCCTCCCTTCCTCTATTCCCCTAATCCTTCTCCTCCATATTCCTTCCTCCTCCCCTCTTCCCTTCCCCTCTTCCTCTACCTTCTCTCCTCCTTTCTCATCCATTCGTCTAACTCCTCTCACCTCCTCCCCTCTTCCCTTCTCCTTTTCCTCTACCTTATCTCCTCCTTTCTCCTCCATTCGTCTAACACCTCTCACCTCCTCCCCCTTCCTCCTCTTCTTGTTTTTGCCCACTGTTTCACGGGCATCAGTCTCGCGGTCTTCATTCTCTTCTCGGGATCATTCTTCCCGCAGAGGTGAGGCCTCAGGGCGTGAGCCTATCAGCCCCTTTCAGCTGTACCTCAGGAGGGGAGGAGGGAGGAGGTGGAGGGAGGGGAGGCATCTGTCAGCACTTCTGCTCATTCGAATCTTCCAAGGCTAACATTTTATTCTGGATAAAGCTAGATGATTCAGACCTATTTTGGGGACGGCATCAGTCCCATAGAAATGCATTACTTTCTCTCTTTCTCTTTCTCTTTCTCTTTCTTTCTCTCTCTCTCTCCCTCTCTCTCTCTCTCTCTCTCTCTCTCTCTCTCTCTCTCTCTCTCTCTCTCTCCTCTCTCATCTCTCTCTCTCTCTCTCTCATCTCTCTCTCTCTCTCTCTCTCTCCTCTCTCTCTCTCTCTATCTCTCTCTCTCTCTCTCTCTCTCTCTCTCTCTCTCTCTCTCTCTCTCTCTCTCTCTCTCTCTCTCTCTCTCTCTCTCTCTCTCTCTCTCTCTCTCTCTCTCTCTCTCTCTCTCTCTCTCTCTCTCTCTCTCTCTCTCTCTCTCCCTATCTCTCTCTCTTGACACCTTAGTTGTAAAAGAGACATCCTGCCGTTGCCAGTTGTTAACCAGTGGAATAAGTATCGCTGTACTTGAGTACTCTATTGTATTTAATGCTTGACCGCCTCTCTTCAGCTGTAAGAATCCTCCACTCTTGAAAAGGCGGAGAACAGAAATGAGTTTTCCTTCCTCTGGTTCCATTGGTTGAATTCTTCACGACGCGAGGATCTTCCAGAAGTGAGACCTCCACATTCAGACAGTTCTCCCCATCCGGAGGCTTTGTCACTGTTTTTTTCCTTCTCTTTTTCCTTTTCCTCCTCCTCCTCTTCTTCATGAATAAAGTGCAATCAGAAAGTGAGTTTTTACTTGCGACGTTGTATAACTAATTCACAACGAGATGGCATTAGGATTTAGATGTTACACCGCTTTCAATCAAGCGTAACTTACATCCATCTCGTAATGTCATAATTGGGATATAAATACTCTCTATAAGGCGGGAGGTCTGTATTCAAGCATCGGTCACGGTTCGAATGTTTTATCAACACTGCAAACGATTTCTGTTCCCTCTCCCCTCTTGAGCAATGTAATAGATCGTGATCGAAGAAGGTGAGGAGCGTACGCCAGAAGGCGAGTAACTGCGGCCGAAGCCGTCACCTTTACCCTATGCGATTGAACTATTGGGGCAGGTAACAATCATTGCTGAGAATCCGAGAGGAGTGTGGGATTCAAACCCACAACTAAGCGAATGCGACCAAAACCTATGATAAATTACAGGTGATGAAAAAAGCATGACATCAGTCAGAATTAAAGAAAAATAAGTTGAAGACTGATTACTCATCGTTTGTACATGTTGGACTTAAATGTCAAAGGACCCTCAATTCAGAGATGAATTAATTTGTGACCAAAAGACATGAAATTAAAATCTCGCTTCTCTGGGTGAGTTCTTTTTTGCTATCATGGCCGTGCTTAAGGACAGCTGAATCCTTCGCCGAGACTATGGAAACCGTGTGATTAAATCGCACCAAATTACGGAGGTTCCCCTATCCTCCGTTGCCCTTGGCCTCTCTTATGACAATTAAGAATTGAAAGGAGTAAATCGGGGATCATGACTGTAGACCTTTCGTGAGAAGCGTTCTTAGGCTTACGAGAAGACCTCTGAGGGTTGAGGGTGAAAGCAAAGGGCAGAACAAATTTTGGGAAGAGAGGGCCATAATATGAGGCCGTTTTGATTTTACGGAACTAATTCGCTCTTCCTTCTAGACGGACCTAAGGTAGAGCAAAATGAAATTATTCCTCCCCTTACACGTCCCTATCCATGTCAACATTCTTATCCTCTTTGCTCTTTACCTCCTCAAACTCCTCCTTTTTAACCTCCTCTTCCTCCTCCACACCTTACTCATACTCTCTTCCTCCTCCACATCTTCCTCCTACTCTCTTCCTCCGTCTGCTCCTCCTCCTGGACTATATTCTTTTCATCCTCCTCAGTTTCCTTCTCAGTTTCTTTTCTTCCTCCTCCACATTTTCCCTCTTTAATTTTTATCCCAATTTTTACTCTTCCTCTTCATCCTCTTCCATCTTGGTCTTTCCTTTCTTTTCCTCCTCCTCTATCTTCTACTTTACCACTTCTATTTTTCCTGTTCTTTCTCCTCGTCCTTCTTTCCTTCTCCTCCTCCGCCTCTATATTTTCCTTCTTTCTCTATTCTCCTACTTCAAGTTTTCTTCCTTATCCTATTCTCTCTTGGTCTTATTTTTTCCCCGTACTCCTCTATCCCTTCCATCTCTATTTTCCTTCCTCCTCCTCCTCCTTCCCATCGTCTTCTTTTCTTCTTCTTCTTCCATCTTCTCCTCTTCCTTCTCCTCCTCCATCGGCGTGTCATTCACTATCCCCTCATCTGCCTCATCTTCTCCGTGGGCTCTCGAAGTCGTGGGCGGCGCGGCGTGATGAAGGTGGTGGGCGGCGTCAAA
>NC_134779.1:47429355-47431855 GCF_046742065.1 Oratosquilla oratoria | reverse complement strand
GGTCCATGTAGACTGAGACTGACATGGCCACCTACCAGACTGGGACAAAATACAGTTCCTACAGAAAAGACTTCCTAAAAAAAAGAAGAAAAAAAAAATCTGAAGCAGCATGTATCACTTCCTATTAGAACAATAACCACTGCGATGCGTATATTAGATTAAAAAGAACGAAAAACTGGTATGTAGAGGCAAGTTCCCTAATGATATACGACTCTGTATATATATATATATATATATTTATATATATATATATATATATACATATATATATATATACATATACACACATATTTGTATATATGTATATATATACAAACCATATATATATATGTATATATATATACATATATATATATTCATTGTATATATGGGCAGGAGATTTTCTCTCCAAGCATGTTTGGTTAAAATTGAATGGCAAGATTATTATACAGAGTTTTTTATCTGCCTTTTCTTTTTCTCTGAGAACCTTTTTCCCCTCCACGGGAAGTTGTCTTATAATGTCACCATTTGACATTGTTATGGTAAGTTAAATTGGGCATGGCTTTACCAAAGTGAAAAACTGGCCAGAACGCGTTTTCACACTACTTAGTGCTTCATCAGTGGCTAGATAGACTGTGAATATGTGATTGAATTTTTGTGTTTATATACTATTAATGTAGGTCTGCTATTTCATTTTGAGGCTTCTGATTGGCTGTGGGCTGGACTGGGACTGCTCCCGAACTATTCTACTTCCTCATTGGTCGGCTGTTGTGTGACGTCATCAGTATTGTACCTTCTGTCAGGGAGCTTAGATCTCCTTACGCTAGGGAGGGCCTCTAAATCCCTAGTTTGTATATTAAGATTGGGAGATGTTTCTTTAATAAAGAGAGCCTCGAGGATAGGTAGTCTTCTATGGTCTTGATTTGTTGCTAGCACTTCTGTGTTTGCTACTAGAGTTTCTTTTTTCAAATTTCTTTTGTGAGCAGAATGATGGTGGTTTCTGGGAGCTCCTGAAGAGAGGTGGTATGATAACCGGCGTGAGAGCTTCATTGTTGTCATGCCAATATAGTTTGAAGGTTGGGATGCACAGTTCCCAAGTTTACAGGTGTACCTATAAATGACGTGAGTTCTCTGAAGGTCACTTTTACTTTGTCTTATATTATTTTTTAGTAGCAGTTGGGATGTCTTTATTTATTTTGATAATATATAAATCAGTTGTACTTTAGAGTTTTCTTCTTTAGGTTTAATATTTCTTTTAATAATTTGTTGCAGAATCCTTTCATCTTCTTTATAGGCTGTGGAGAAGAAGGACTTATAGTAAATTTTTATCAGGTTTTTGGCGTTAATGTCCTGTGGGGATTTTGTCTGGTGGCTTTTGTCCTGGTGGTTTTTGTCCAGGTACCATTTGTCTAGAGTTCTTTTTGTGATTCGCTCTATATCCTTATTGGCGAATCCATTATTTATAAGGGTCTGAGAAGCTCTTTCTAACTCATTATGTACTGTTTCCCCAATTATTACAGTGACCTAAGAGATCTTCTAATATAGGCACTGATTGTAGAATCTTTGTATCTTTGGGGACATTCGCTAGGCCAAACTCTAAAGTACAACTGATTATATATTATCAAAATAAAAAGACATCCCAAACTGCTACAAAAAAATAATATAAGACAAAGTAAAAGTGACCCTTCAGAGAACTCACGTCATATATAGGTACACACCTGTAAACTTGGGAACTGTGCATCCCCAACCTTCAAACTATATTGGCATGCCAACAATGAAGCTCTCACGCCGGTTATCATACCACCTCTCTTCAGGAGCTCCCAGAAACCACCATCATTCTGCTCACAAAAGAAAACTGAAAAAAGAAACTCTAGTAGAAAACACAGAAGTGCTAGCAACAAATAAAGACCATAGAAGACGACCTATCCTCGAGGCTCTCTTTATTTAAAGAAACATCTCCCAATCTTAATATACAAACTAGGGATTTAGAGGCCCTCCCTAGCGTAAGGAGATCTAAGCTCCCTGACAGTAAAGGTTACAATACTGATGACGTCACACAACAGCCGCCCAATGAGGAAGTAGAATAGTTCGGGAGTCCCAGTCCAGCCCACTAGCCAATCAGAAGCCTCAAAATGAAATATCAGGACCTACATTAATAGTACTATAAACACAAAAATTCAATCACATATAAATATATATATATATATATACATACATATATAAATATATATATGTATATACATAGTTATATGCATATATATATACATATATATACATATATGTATATATATATATATATATATATGTATATGTGATAATTTTTATGACAGTCGCATGCAGGATTCGAACCTACTGCTAACGGCCTCCCGTAAGATTACCTTCGCAGAGCCTTAGATCACTACACCATCAGACACTTAAAAGTCTTGTAACCTGTATCCTTGTAAGTGTCTGATAGTGTAGTGGTTTAAGACTCTGCGAAGGTAATCTTACGGGAGACCGTTAGCAGTAGGTTCGAATCCTG
>NC_134779.1:47396855-47401855 GCF_046742065.1 Oratosquilla oratoria | reverse complement strand
ACTAAATGCATCTACTTTTTAATATGCTATCCTAATAGTGAAAGTTTGTGAAAACCAAAGTGTCATAAAACACCATTAAATCAACGTCGACTTTAGCTTTTCGGAAAATTTTACAACTTGATCCTTGAAAATGTTCTTAAAAGTGTCCCCCTTCCAGCTAAGAATAATAAACAAGCAAAAACAATGCACTATGGTGGTTCTGAATGAGTGTTCTCTCCTTAAATGAAAAAAAAATAGAAAATAAAAACTCGTTCCGCGTTATCTAGAATAAAATCTATAAAATGTCGCCCAACCCCCGCGAGTTAACAGTTCCTACAACGGCAGCGTACCTGCAGTGTGTCTTGTATTGTTTTGTCATCCTCAAGATAGTCCAAGATTCTGTCTATTATATTCAGGTCTTATTGTTTTGTGCCCAGCGAACATTACTCTTCTCTAACCGAGGCTCGCTCTGAGGGTAAATAAAGTCATCTGGGTCTAGGCAGAATATAATTTATGAAGGCTGTCAGAGGGTCGAAAGAGGTTAATTGAGATGGTTTTATCTCCTCTTTCCTGGAGTTTACCCCTCGAGTGAATAAGGTCGACTGGCGTCGTTTACGAAGTATATTACTGAGATGACGTTCAAAGTGTATGAAACTAATATTCGTAAGTTGAATTTCTTTTCGCCTTACTTATTGATTTATATGCGTACTTTTTATATTTTCATTTCTTTTAATTGATTAATTAATTAATTAATTAGTTCATTTGTTTATTCATTTATTCATTAATTGATTAATTAACTTATTTGTTTATTGATCTATTTATATGTTTGTTTTATTCATTTATTTGTTCATTTATCTATTTTTTGAATAATTGTGATCTCTTTATTAATTCGTTTATCTATTTATATGTTCATTTCTTCATTCATTTATTCATTTATGACTGTATTTATTTATCTATTTCTATTTATTCATTTATCTACCTTTCTGTAATTTTTCATTAATTTATTTACTAATTAATTATTTATTTATTGATTCATTTGTTTCTTTATTTTTTTAATTTAACTAATTATTTATCTTTTCTTATATAATTTATTTTTTTCATCAAATGTTTGCCAAAAAGAATTAGAGAAAGAAACAAAGATCTATAATCACACAGGCTAAGCAACTAGAAGAAAGAGAAGAAACTAGAATATTGGGTTAAGAATAAATCAAAGAAAATAAACAGAAACTATTGTTTTAATTTATCAAAGCTTAAAAGAAAAAAAAATTAATGAAGATATTTATTTAGCAAAACTTATTATACCCCAGGTTACCCCTTCCTTAGATTTATTATGTTCATGTTCATATTATATTATGCTTTTAATCTATACATTTCTCTCAAGCTGTGCAAACTACATAAAGCATGATTTATACATTTAATCTCTTTCGTACCGGATGACACCTCCTTACACTGTGGCCACGACCTGAATATCATCTTCATCTCTGTGACATCCCTTCATTATAGTACCAAAGGGATGAACAGGAATTCCTTAACGTTTTTATTTAATAACAAAGGCATAAAATGGTTTTAATACTTCGTAATAATCTATAAAGTTTATCAGAGCAAACGCCATACGACTGATTTTTGTTGCTGATTTGTGTTTGTATTCCAACGCCAATAACCAACGATCGTATCCTTGGAGATGATATCGCAACGACGATATGGGGTTATAAAAACTTTAAAGAAAAAAATCGAGGACGGATGCGAAAAGCCGGGACAACAAGAATGTTGCGTGTTTCGGGTTTGCAAGAGTATCATTACAGTTCCTAAAGTTATGACTGGATAGAACTTATGCAGGCAATGCCCAATACAGGGTTGCGTAGCAGAGAGGTACTGGTCGAACAATGGACTGTCCTGAGGCGACATCATTCCTCCGAAGCCACTGGTAGTTGCAAGGTCAGACTTCTTTGGTTTTTAGCCAGGACAATGTTTTTCATGTTTATTTGTTTAAGATTACCGTCAAATAATTTCATTCACTTATGGAATATACATTTTCCGAAACATATCTTGGAGAGCGCCAGAGGCCTTCAAATAAAGTATAGAAATAAAATGCCCACGGTGGACCACAAAAAAAAAAAAAAAAAAAAAAAAAAAAAATCCAGATTCATGTCGACTGGTGGTGCAAAAGCGTTCAAACCATATGACAGAAATGAAATGGTAAAACAATAATAAAGAGAAGTAAGAGAGTAGAAGAATAATGGAAAAGGAAGGCAGGTAAAACGGAGAGAGAGAGAGAGAGAGAGAGAGAGAGAGAGAGAGAGAGAGAGAGAGAGAGAGAGAGAGAGAGAGAGAGAGAGAGAGAGAGAGAGAGATAGAGAGAGAGAGATAGAGAGAGAGAGAGAGAGAGAGAGAGAGAGAGAGAGAGAGAGAGAGAGAGAGAGAGAGAGAGAGAGAGAGAGAGAGAGAGAGAGAGAGAGAGAGAGAGAGAGAGAGAGAGAGAGAGAGAGAGAGAGAGAGAGAGAGAGAGAGAGAGAGAGAGAGAGGGAGAGAGATAGAGAGAGAAAGAGAGAGCGTCACGTATCACGTCATACGGAGTGCTGGAAGGGTGAATCACATCACGGCTGTGGGTGTTCGAGCGATGGATGGAGTCACGTTCGGAGGTGTCCGAGAGATGCATCAGGTCACGCAGCGGCCGAGGTCAGGGGAGTGACCCATCACGGGAACGGTCGGCGGGTAGCGACGTGTCTTATCGACCCGCCAGTTGTGTCTGATGTGTCATAACTCGTGTCTGATGTGTCATAACTAGTCACGCTTTCCGAGAAGTCGGAGTATTTCAGGTCAGTACATGGCCTATAAGGTTGATTTCAACATTATGAAGGTACGTTCGCTCGCTCTTAATGACTGTTCTCTCACGAAAATGGATATCAATGTGACTTATCTACACTCGAGAAGTGTCTGATTTATCATCACACCGTGTCATAACCAAAGTCAGTGCACAATGCATAAAGGCGATTTTCAAAGCATTAAGTTACATTAGTTAGTCTTTAAGGAGTATCATATCACAAAAAAGTGACATGGGTTATATATATATATAAATATATATATATATATATATATATATATATATACATATATATATATATATACATACATATATATATATATATACATATATATATATATATATATATATAAACATTTTGTGACGTCACAATGTGCCATGCCTTAGAGTAGTGCACATAAAACCAATTGAAGCTTAAGCTCTGTTATTTTGTCCTTAATAGGCATGTCACGGGAAGATCACGTATCTAGCTGGTTCACATGTCACGATGGATGGGAATACAGACACTTTGAGTCAAGAACTAATGAGAATTCAGTACATAAGGGTAATTTTTATGGCACTAGGGTATACCTACCCGCCTTTATTGACACGGAGAACTTGTCACGTAGGGGGGAACTCTGTATATTTCAGATGAAGTTGAGATGAGTTTTTTGGTATATAAGGTCGATTCTGACGGTAGCGTGATATATCGAATCGCCTTTATTGGTATGGGACATTACTTGTCACCTTCGGTTAGATCGTAATTGTGCCGAGTTCATAAGGTCGGTTTTAATGGGATCGGGGTATATAAAAAACACTTTTATGGGTCTGGGAGTACCTGAGAGTCTTTCCATCTCACGATCTTACTAATTGAGGGTTAGATGCACATAAGGTTGGTTTTAGTAGTTGCTGGACGCATTAGGTCACCTTTAACCCCTTCCCACGGAGGTAAATCTTTTTTGTATTTTAGCCTACTTATCAATTTATTAACTTGATGTAATTGTATCTTAGTTGTTGATTACCTACATTTATATTTGTTTATTTAATTTTCTATTAATTTATCTAATTATTTATTAATCTATTTATTTATTAATCTATTCATATATTCATTTCTTTATCTATTCATGGATTTATCTATTCATTTATTCATTTGTTCATTTATTTATTCATTTGCTATCATTATTTCACGTATTTATTACTCTATTTATTTATTTGTTTATCTATCTACTTATTCATTTATTTATTAATCTATTCATTCATTTATTTGTTTACTTATCTATTAATTTGTGTTTTTATTTGTTTATTTACTTATCTAATTATTTCCTTATTCATCGTTTCTTTTATTTATTCAAACCTAAATTTATTCAGCATGGAAAGAAGAGAGTAAGGGATAGATATGCATGGAGAGGGATTGTGAATAGTTGGTAGATTGGCGCGACCCGAAAGAAGCCATTTCTTCTTTTTTGTTCCGTCAATTCTGGAGCGAAGGAGGTGAGAAGGGTCGTCATGTGAAAGGGTGTAGGGGATAAACCAGTTTCGACTCTAATCCTGCTCTGGAGGTGCTGTGTCTTGCTGCATTGCTTCTAACCAGAACAATGGATGGGGAGAGTGACGGCCCTTCATTCGCGATGAGCTAAGATATAGATAAAAGAAACAACAAGTGGGTAATGGATGAGTGAAGGATGAGTGAAGGAGACATGCCTTGACTGGCCATCCAGACTTGTAAGGTGAAGGCCTTTTGATGTATGTATGTATGTATGTATATATGTATGTATGTATGTATGTATGTATGTATGTATGTATGTATGTATGTATGTATGTATGTATGTATGTATGTATGTATGTATGTACGTATGTACGTATGTATGTATGTATGTATGTATGTATGTATGTATGTATGTATGTATGTATGTATGTATATATATATGTATGTATGTATGTATGTATGTATGTATGTATGTATTTATGTATGTATGTATGTATGTATGTATGTATGTTCGTATGTATGTATGTATATGTATGTATGTATGTATGTATGTATGTATGTATGTATGTATGTATGTATGTATGTATGTATGTATGTATGTATGTATGTATGTATGTATGTATGTATGTATGTATGTATGTATGTATGTATGCATGTATGTATGTATGTATGTATGTATGTATGTATGTATGTATGTATGTATGTATATATGTATGTATGTTTGTATGGACGGAG
>NC_134779.1:47351855-47359355 GCF_046742065.1 Oratosquilla oratoria | reverse complement strand
GGAATTACCTCTTGGGCTTGGCTCACCACCACCTCCTGTGTGGCCTCTGACATCTTCTGAGACTCTCTGGGGTACAGTCGGCTCGACGACAACCTTGCGCTCAGACCGGGGTTTTCAACCTACCTCCCACACCCTGGAGGAGATGGGATTTTTGGTTTCCAAAGGAGATGAATTACCCCAAGAGGAAACTTTTTGGGTTTTATGGAAAGATTATTCCTTTGAGGGAGATTTTGGCGTTATATACGTGGATCTGGGACCCCAGGAAGCTAGAGTCAAAATGTTGGAACATTAGTCTTTATACAAACTACAATCCTCGGGACAGATCCGATTAATGATTAAGATAGATAACTAGCGTTTTGGATAAGGCAGATTTTTAAATGAGGGGAGCGACGACACTAACATATGGTGAAAACGGTCAAATCCCAGTAATTCTTAACTTTTTTTGAATCACATACTCCTTTGAAAATTAAGTAAAAGTTGTGGACTCACTGTCTTTATGGAAAAAAATAACATAGAAACGCCTAAAAAACAACAACAACAGAGAATATAAGCAGAAAATTATAATAAACAAAAAGAAATATGTTTTCATTTGACCTTTACGAAACTCCTGAGGCTGATCAAGGATTCCTTTGTGGGTTAACGAACACCAGTCTCAGAGCCCCATGTCTAGAACCACTGTACTAATAAGTACCGCCTTGACACACCTAATGATTGATATTATCCTAAAATACTGGTTTGAATGAACAAACAAACGAATTTTTGCCTGTGTCATTGTGCAATAGTAAGTTGATAGATTCTAAGAAATTCGCTGAGATTTTTGACCGTGATAACCTGCCCAGCATCTACACAATTCTGGTGAAATCACAGCTTCACTGGGCAAGTCATGTAGTCCGCATGCCAGATTATCGACTCCCAAAGAAGCTGTTTTTCGGCGAACTTAAACAGGCTCCCACGGACGCCCTAAGAAGTACTTTAAGGACACCTTAGCAACTGAAAGGCTTCATCATCAATCATAACACATGGAAGAACACAGCACAGGACCGAGGAAGGTGAAAACAATGAAAATGAGGACACTTAATTTGACAAACGAACTAAGCTGATAAATGACGTCATAAGGCAATTCCTTCCATACCTGTGAGTTTTTTTTTCTTTTTATTCTGCCTATCATTAGGTTATTTCATTCATCACCTTGATTCCCAGTTCGTACTGAAGATTGTCGACAAACAATTATACTTATATCCTTGAGTGTCGGTGTGTCGTTATATGTACTGTATCTCCTCTGGCTAAAGAGACAACATTATTCATATATTTATCATGGGAATTGTCTTTTAACTATTTGAAGTCTCTACTGTACTTTATTTTGCGTTAATTATAGCTCTCACCAGTCAGTTTTATTCAAGGAATGATAAATCCTAGAAGACGCCAGAATCAAATCTACTTAAATTAATTTTCTGGCTTCTACATTAACATCTTTACGTTTATTTTGACTGCTACTAAGGAATTCTATTTAGCTAAAAGAAATACCAATATAAGATTTGTCATGTCTAGAACCAGGCAACTTTATTCATTTGAAGAAAATCTTTCAAACAGAGAGAGAGAGAGAGAGAGAGAGAGAGAGAGAGTGTCACTAACCCTATTCACTACGATATCACCTTTGTATATCTTACTTTAGCTGACACAAGATGATTTTACTCAACTCTGGATTGCAGATCCACGTAGCCAAATGGTCAATCTTAATAATATTACCCTATGCCGAATAGAAAAGTTTGTGTTCAAGCAGAAATTTCATAGCATCAACGCAAGGAATGAGTTTAACTTGGAGGGTAGTAAACAGGTCGACCAAAAGGACCTATTATGAAATGAATAAAGATATCTAGTTAGAGAAACATTTTGTTTGCAGTAACCAGTGCTTCTATTCTCCGGGACAACATCACACAGAAGAGATGGAGTCGGAGATGGAGTAAAGGAGAGGATGTAGGTAAAAGAACGGAGAGACAGAAGAAGTGATTTTCTATCTTCATTTATTTATTTATTTGTTTATTTATTTATTTATTTATTTATTTATTTATTTATTTATTTATTTATTTATTTATTTATTTATTTATTTATTTATTTATTTATTTATTCATTCATTTATTTATTTATTTATTTATTTATTTATTTATTTATTTATCTATTTATTTATTTATTTATTTATTTATTTATTTATTTATTTATTTATTTATTTATTTATTCATTTCTTTATTTATCAATTTATTTATTTATTTATTTTTATTGATTATTTATTTATTTGTAAGGGTATTGTATGGTCATAAAACAATGCTGTGTAACTTGGATGCTACTAAAATTTCTAAAAAGTTGACAGCATAGAACGTAGAGCCAATAGCCTATAATGGGAGATGGGGTTACTGGGATGGTAGAGAAATAAAGGAGGAGATCAATAGCTGGTGGAAGAGATGGGAAAAGGGAGGAAACGGGTTAGGGAGGAGAAAAGAGTTAGAGAGGGACAAAAGAGGGGAATACAAGAAGTAAAATGAGGAATGAGAGGGAAAGAGAGGAGGAGGAAGGAGAAGAACAAGGAAAGGAAAGGAGAGGAGGACGTAGAAAGAAGAGGGAAGGGGAGAGTGTAGCAGTAGTGGGAGGGGTGAGGTAAGGAGGAGGAAAATGAGTGAAAGAGAGAGAAATGAGGAAGAAGATTGGCGAGAGTTAGGAAATGAAAAGGAGGGAAATGAAAAAATAGGAGAAAGGTGAAGAGGAAGGAAGAGGGGAAAAGAGGAGGAGAGAGGAAAAAGAGGAGAGACAAGACGAAAGGAAATGAGAAGTGTAGGAGAAGGGGAGGAGAAGAAAAGAAAGGTGAAGAAAAGAGGGTAATGATGAAGAACGATGGAGAAAAGGGAAAGGGAAATGGGAAAGAGGGCAGAAAAAGAAGGAAAAATAAGAAAAATGAGGAGATGGTGTAAGAAAAGAAGGGTAGAGGGATGGAAAAAGGGAAGGGGAAAGTGAATGGAAAAGATATAGGAAAGGAAAATGAAGGGAATGAGGAGAATGGAGAAGGAGAAAATGTGGATGGAAAAGGGAAAAAAGAAGTGGAGGGAGAAAGTAAAAAGAAAAGGGAGAGAAGAGAGGAAAATAGGAGGAAGCGGGAAGGGGGGGTAGGACAATGAGTGATAAAGAAAGGAAGAGGGAAGGGGGGTAGGACAATGAGTGATAAAGAAAGGAAGAGGGAAGGGGAGGAAGAGGGAGAGAGGAGGGAGAGAGGGAGAAGAATGAATGATAGGAGGTGAAGGAAAAGGTTGAAATAGAAAAAGAGGAGAAGAAAGAGGAAATTTTAGAGGGAGGATAAGAGAGGAGGGAAGGGAAGGGAAAACAAATAAGGAAAAGGAAAGTGTTGAAATGTAAGGGCGATGGGTAAGAAGGAAAAGGGAGAATTGGGGAATGGGACGAAGGAGAAAATGGCGACGAAGAAAAGAGAATAAAGATTGGGGAAATAGAAAGGATATTTGAAAATAGAAAAGAAATGATGACTGAAGAAGAGGGGAAGAAAGGACAAGAAAAAGGGAAAGAAGAAAGGCAAACGAAATTTGAGGAAGAGGAATGATATGAGGGAAGGGAGGAGGAGGAGGAGGAGGTGATGGAAGAGGAAGAACTGAGAAAGAAGTGGAAAGGGGTGAGAAGATGAGGAGCCTATCCCAGAAGGCACATACCTGCGGCCGAAGCCGTCACCTTTGCCCTATGCACTTGGACCGTTGGAGTAGGTAACAGTCGATGCTGCTGGGAATAGGAGAGAAGTGCGGGATTCGAACCCAGTGGATGCGAGACCAGCACGCTTCGGATTGCGCCACCAGTGCTGTAATAGGGAATGAGGAAAGAAAGGGAGGGGGGGGAGGGCATGGGGAGGGAAATGAGGAATGGAAAAAAATATATAAAAATAGATATGAAATGAGGTATGAGGAAAAGCGAGAGTGAAAAGGGAGAAGAGGGGAATATAAAGGAAGAGGGATAAGAATAGGAAAAGGGAGGAAGTAAAGGGGAAAAGGAATGGAAAAGGGAAAAAGGAGTAAGATGAAGGGGGAAAGAGAAAGGAATAGGGAAGGAGAAAGGGGTAGAGGGAAAGTTTAGGGGAAGGTGGATTAGGGAAGAAAGTGGAGAGGTGAAAATGAGAAGGAGAGGGTGAAAGGGAGGGATGTTAAAGCGGGTCCTGAGGGAGGATCTATAGTTTTGTGGTCCTTACACCCCCGATAGTCTCGTGTTTTATGACCCCCTCTCAGTTCCCCCCTTTCCCGACCACCCTCACTCCTGGAGCCTCTTCCTCCCCCCTTCCCCTCCTCAACCCTACACCATTCTCCCGTCCTTTCCGATTTCCATCGCTGAATAATTTGGGATCATTTTCCCCCGTTTCCCCCGAGAAGATAATTCCGCGGTTTGTATTCGGGGACGGGGACTCGGAGACGCCAAGTAGGGAGATGGTGCACAGATTTCGAGATTTACTGGAAGGGGGGAAGGGTATTTCTTTAGCACGTGTGTTCATGTTCGTACGGAGATATAAGCACACTTATGTACGCACGCAAAGACACATACACATACACACACACACACACACACACACACACACACACACACACACACACACACACACACACACACACACACACACACACACACACACACACACACACACACACACACACACACACGCACACACACACACACACGCACATAAACACACACGCACACACACATGCACATAACATACAGAAATGCACACATATACACACAAATAGACACACAAATACACATATACCTACAACGTACACAACTTTATCTTTCAATGATTTAAAGGTTATTCTGTTCCCAAGTGATAGCTGCTTATATAAGATGAACTTCATGCTATACTATGATACAAAATTCGAGTGAATTACACGAAACTTAATGAAGAAAGTAAGAATAATAATAACGTTAAGGTTATGGTAGGCATCCGTGCCAAGCCAAGAGTATTGAAATTACCTAAACTCGTAGGTAATCATGGACTGGGATATTGTTACCATAAAGTACCGAGACACGAGCCACCTTCTCAGCCAAATTCCTACGCTCACATGTAATTGCAAACACCCGAACAGGGAAGATAAGTTGACAAGAACCAATCTACAGAAAATCCCCAGACTTAACTTACCAAACAAAGCTAGTAAATCTCCCCTCTTTTCACGCCTTTGTCTAGTATAGTTTAACCTGTATAAAAGCGATTATGTGCATTGAACCTATCAACCCTGGCCTTCTTACACAATGCTATAAGGATTCCACCACCAAAGATTTTATCGGAAAAGGATTTACTTATTCTAAGAGTTCAAATCCTACTCACAGATACATGTATCTCTGTAAATAATGACTTCTTTGATAAGGTATTTATAGGTAAATTACTATAAATCAGTGGAACTACCGCAAGAAGAGAATCACTATCCAAGATGAAAGGCAAATGAATATTTATCACAAGGTCTATTTGCACTGAAGCTATCAGACGAAGGAAATAATTTCGAATAAAATTATAAAACGGAACGTCAGACTTATTGGGCCTTTATGATATTACAAAATAAATATATCGGTGAGCAACCTTATTAAAAAGCACAGAATCTGCAGAAGTGATATTGTATATGAATACAAATGTAACTCGTTTCTTACTCTAAATTTGTATCCCCTACCATACTTCTCAGACATTTTATCTCAAACACACTTAATTTTTGCCTCTATTAAATTCCAATTCTCTGTTCCATACAATGTTGTCGGCACAATCACGCCTTCATACAATCTCCTCTTTGCATTCATTCCCAGTTGTCTATTTCTCATAACACTTTCTAATCCCCCAAGCCATTTACTTGCTTCTCTCAATCTACAGATTACCTCTACTACCACTCCTCCCTTTCCCGCCACATGTGATTCTAAGTACCTAGAGCTATCCACTTTCTCCAGCTTCTCTCCTTTTAGACATTCTTCTAACTCACTGTCACCCTCTATCCTTGTACATCTCTTCACTTTACTTTTACCCGCATTTACCTTCAACTTTCTCATATCGTATACCTTCCCAGTCTATGTCACTAACTCTCTTAATCCTTCCTCTGATGCTGCCACAAGAATACAACACTCTAGCAGTCCAAGTAGTGTTCTGGGACGTCCAGGTTTGATGTAGGATTATCATAGTATAATCGGTCGATGATGTAATTGATGGTGCGAATTACGGAAACATTTGAGTATAACCCTTCAACACTGAGTGAATAATTTCTTTCTTTTGCAGGGTTGGTCTTGGGAATATCAAAGAACTGCTTAGCATAGGTCTCAGCTACTATACAAAGTCAAAGATATCCCAGAGAAGAATTAAATGAGAAGACCTTATTGACGACGTGTAGAGATTAAAAAAGTTACATGTTATCTATTGTTTCAAAAATACTATAGGGAACTGTAAAGCTCTCCCTTCCACCCATACTAACATGACGACAATGAGGTTATCCCGTCCCCTTTCATATCACCTTACAACAGGAGCTCCAATAAACCACTTAAGATACTTAAGAAAAAACCTTGACAAGAAATATCGTAGAAGAAAACACCGAGATATATGTACTGAAGTTGGACGTCTCCCAATTTTAGAAGCATTATGTATCAAAGAGTTGAGCCCAAACGTGAGCATATAAGAAGAGAACATCAATATCCTCCCAAGCATACGAAAAAAAAAGTCAACAAACCCAAGCATGCGACAATACGTCACAAATCGAAGCCAGAGGCTCTCCCATGCATGTGACAATTCGTCACTATCTGTGGTCATGGACTCCCCGGTAACTTCACCCAGTGAAGTGCAAGGTATGAATACAAACATATAAAATAAGATAATGTCACCACACCATTTCCGAGCAAGTGGATCTGCCCCACATCTATCATATCTCTAGCTTCCTTCCGTTTCATTCTTTCCTTACACTAAACCCCCAAATCCCCCCCTTTCTCCCTCTCCCCCATCTTATCTACCCTGCCCTCTAACTAAAAATCATTCACTGGAAACATTCTTACCCTAACAAAAGGAAAAGAATATCCCAAATTACTGAAACTACTGAAGAAGGGTCTTGTACCCTTACACGCACACACACACACAACTCCCCGTCCACGAGAGTTTGAGTAACAACTCGCAGTGCAGCGATACTTAAATTATTTCAGCCCTGAGCGGGATTCGAACCAGGTCCGCTGTAATGGCAGCCGGGAACTCTAATCACTGCGCCACGAGGTGTGTGTGTGTGTGTGTTGAAAATATTTCTGATTTATTCGTCAATGTATTCTTCGCTGCAGATACATAAGGCTCTAAGAAAGAAAAAAATGATAAGAATGATCGTTTAAAGCTGTTAGTTTGGGAATGATAATAATGAACATAAGAACATACATTGGTTGGCTTGCGATATACTTTGAATTTGAGTCTATTTTCGTGACGGAGGATAGTGCAATAAAAAGAAAGTAAAAAGCCATTTTTCT
>NC_134779.1:47316855-47324355 GCF_046742065.1 Oratosquilla oratoria | reverse complement strand
CGTTGTCGTGGATTAAGTCGGCAACCCACCTGTTTGTTGGGGTTCGCTTCTCCCTAACGAAGGAGACGCAGAGGCTGTGAATGCGCTCCTGGTTCCTGGACAGCAGGAGACGCAGAAGGCCACGGATGCGGTAGCGGACGGGATGAGAGACCTGTAGAGCCGAAGGAGCTCCTTTCAGCTGATTTTTTTTTTTTTTTTTTTTTTTTTTTTAATATGGAGAAAGAGACGGTTGGCGTGTAGAGGGAAAAGGCCTGGATTGGAAATACCATGCGGAGAGGACGAAATGTGATTTCCATGAATTGCTTTTTTAGTTCAGGAGTCTGCCTCCATAAGTTCTCTGCAAAGACCCGAAAGGTTCTGCGGGTCTTCCATGGTTGGCCCGATTGAAAATGTCAAATATCGTTTATCATTCATTCGGGAAATAAAGATTTCCTAAACCTTTGCAAAATACCGGATATATATATATATATATATATATATATATATATATATATATATATATATATATATATATATATATATATATATATATATATATATATATATATATATATATATATATATATATATTTACATTTCAATTAAAAAAATATTTTTTTCTAAATATTCGGGGATTGTTGTGATTGCATTTATATTTATGTCGACACTTTTAACACAAAAATATATGTATTTCCCTACGACGACTCTATTCTGAAGTCGCGTACTTTGGCAGTGAGATAAGTAACGTTTCTTAGCGAAGAGGACTAAACATGACTTCATCCGGAACGAAACATCTTATCGTATATACAGGCCATTTCTTCAGTCCATATTTCAACTTGCGGCCGATATCAGTCATTTCTTTAATGCACATTTTCTTGAAAAAAAAATTGTGATATTATCCAGCTGAGATTTTGTAGTAAACATTGAACGCATAAGGTTTATGCAATCAATATTTTAGGGAATTATGTGACATCCCTACAAATCTTCTTTAATTAAACCTTTTCCTTTACTACGTCTGTGACTTTAATTCTTCAGCGCGGTTTTACCTCCAGGGACAGAAGTGCTGAATATTGCTGATTTTTTTTTTTTTTTTTTTTTTATTTATTTATTTATTCATTTATTTATTTTCTCTTTTTTTTTTTTTTTTTTTTTTTGTAATATTCGGCCTTTTGTTTCATAGCCTCCTCATTTTACTCGCCATTTTCTTCGAAACCTCCTGCAGTTCCTCTTGTCCAGCGGGCGGGAGGCGCTACCTTTGGTCCTACGTCTCCTTCATCAGAGAGAAGCGACACCCGGCGGCCAGCGAAAGGGCTGTCGGCTTAATCCACGACGATGATGAAGTAGGTCATTTCACTTCTATTTTTTTCTTTCCACGGCAGATGTTCGTGTTTTTTTTTTTCAAAAGAGTTAGGTTATACTTCAAACTACAATGATCATTAAAGAAAGCTTTGCTGACACGTTGACTGCGCCTGCGAAGGAGTCCGAAGAAAAGTCTGAAACTCCTTCCACTCGACGGCGATCGAAGTGACGGACGGTCCGAAGGACCTTCTGACTTCTTGAGAAACCAACTCCGCAAGAACGACATACCTCCTGTACGACCAACTGGCATACGCGCAACAACAACAATAACTACTAAAAAATTTTTTTTATTAATTTTGCACCTCCCTCTTCGTGGAAGTGCATGGTGAGAACAGTCAGGATCTGTCTCTCACAGACACAGTTCATTGGCTCCGCTCCCGCCAATGACTGTGGTCGACTACCCTTTCACATTTCAATACTATTTTTTCTTCACCATCATCTCTGCAAGCCGAGCGTACAAAGCCTTGTGCCTGGGCTCATTTTTCAGGAAGTCATGAATATTACCACAGTGAACGATGTTGCTTATCAGAAATGTTATGTGTCTTAAAGGATTTTAGTGTTCAGTATTGACCAGGTTCAACAGGTCTAAGATGTCCGGTCTCACATTCTTGGTGGCATTTTCTATTGGAATATTTCAGCTCTACCACTACTCTGTTAATACTGTATTACAAATATGTTTCTACTACTATTCTAAAACAACTCTACCACTACTAATACTACTCAAATACTACTCTACTGCTACTACTATTCTTCACTATTATCAATACTCTACTACTCTATTACCAGGCTATTACTTTACTACTATTCTTCTACTACTATTCTACTGCTACTACTAAACTACTACTACTACTATTACTACTACTACTACTACTACTACTACTACTACTACTACTACTACTACTACTACTACTACTACTACTACTACTACTACTACTACTACTACTACTACTACTACTACTACTACTACTACTACTACTACTACTACTACTACTATTGCTCTTCTTGTTCTTGTTTTTATTGCTACTACTGTTGATGTTGTTACTGTTGTTGTTATTGCTACTGTTCCTGCTGTCATTGCTGTTACTTTTGCTGTTGGTACTGCTGGTGTTATTGTTGTTGCTGTTGTCGTTATTGCTGCTATTGTTGTTGTTAAAGTTGTAGGTGCTACTTTTGCTGCTGCTATTGTTATTCCTATTGTTTTTGTTCTGTTCTTGTTGTTGCTAGTTCTGTTGTTATTATTGTTCCTGTTATTGCTGCCACTCTTGGTGCTATTGCTGCTGGTGTCCCTGTTATTGCTTTTGTTGTTGGTTCTACTCCAGTCCCTGACCCTGTTTCTGCAACTATTACTGTTAGTGTTACTACCACTGTTACTGTGTTTGTTTTACTGTTGATGTTGCTGTTATTATTGTTGTTGTTATTTATGTTGTTGTTCTTGTTGTTGTTCATGTTGTTGCTGTGTTGTTGTCTCTACTGCTATGGATCCTGTTGTTGTTGTTTTTGTTGCTTTTCTGGTTACTGTCACTGTTATTGTTGCAACAGTTTTTGTCTTTGTTACTGTTAGTTATGCTGTTGTCGCTTTTGCTTTTGTTGTTGTTCTTGTATTTTTTTCTGTTTTTGTATTTTTATTGTTGCTCCTGATGTCCCTGCCATCGCGGATTAGGAGGCACAAGAGGGAACAAGTAGGAGGCAGGTGTTAATTCAATTTCTCGACCGACGATTTTATTCATTTCTGCGACATTCCTTCCGTTAGGAACGGATTAAAGTCCAATTTTGGTGTCTCGTGGAATTATTAAATGTACCTGATTGAGAGCCAGCATACAACCTGGTTATCTTACGCTGCACCTCCAAGTAGTAAATAAAATGCATTTCGTTTACTAAACACTTTTTTAGTCTTTAAAAAGTGTCCTGGGCACCTCAGTGTTTAACACAACACCTGATAGAAAGAGGACGGGGTAAGGGCAACTGACATTGTGTTCAGGTCCTGGACGTCATCGTGGAAAGTTATACGTTGATAAGAACGACAAAGTTAAAGAGGTAAGGTTTACAAACGTGATCCCGGCCAGATTTGCTCCTCCACTCCTCCAATGCTAAACACGGCAAAATGAATAATCAGAAATCCATTAGATCACCAGTTGTTTATATTGCCTTACTTAAGATATGCAAAAGATTCTTGGTCATTCATTTTGTCGTGTTTGGCACGCGAGGGCTGGTGTATGTTGAAGTGGGAAGTAAAGAAATCGTGTTTCCAGATGTGGCTATGAAGAAGAAGAGCCATTTTGTCTATATATGCCTTTTTGTGCGTATGTGCAGGTGACATTTGCTAAATAAAGTCTCATTCAACAAGTCTTTGTGGTGTAAAGAATCAACATGTCTTGTAAAATCATTTATTTTTTCTTAGTATAATAAGCAGCCTACTAACTGTATTTTGTGCAGAAATATCACAAGGAATAGTGGAAGCCAAATAGATTGACAATGATATAGAAATCCAAAATGAACTACAAAATCCAAGTAAACGAGAAAATCTTTGAACGATATGACGTCATTGGCCCAACGATTACGCATTTGCAAATTTCAGATCATGATCTAAAGCTGTTGGAATATCTATATACTTTTCTTCCCAATAATACCATTTGTCCTTGACAATTACAACAATCTCCAATACTGCTTTTGCTTCAGTAATACCTGAGCCGTTAGCGTTCAAGCACGAAATGAAAGATTTATCGACTACTGGCATCTCGCAAGTGTCCTTTTTTTTTTTTTTTTTTTTTAATAACTTAATGGCTCTTTGCATGGCCGCGCTTTGTGAAGAGAAATAAGATCCACATCTCCTTTGGAGACGTTGTTCTCGATTATCTGAAATCCTACACTATGATTCGCTCGTTGTAAATTAAAGCTTATTTCTGATTGGCTAATGGTGCATGTGACGTAGTTTCCATTTGTTTACAATTGAGCTACATTCTTCCGATATCGGACCTAAGCTTTTAAGTACACGGGCGTCAACGACATCGGGGAGATATCGTAAGTATAGTGTCGTAAATTGGCTTCGACATCGTACTTTACGATAACTTTTAAGTACCTGACTTTGTGCAAGTGTGCAGCCAAGCTGTTGTGCATGTAATAATGACTTAAACGGCCTTCACGCGATATTGATAACATTCAGTGTTGATATTTGCAGGCGAGAAGAGTAATATGCGTGCCATAGCGTAAATAGTAAATACATTGACAAAGTTGCGGTTGTCAAGATGTAAGTTCTGGTCACTTAATGGCTGCTTGATTAGCCCAATATTCTATGTAATATAGATACGAAGTCAGCTAATGTAAAACATTGCATAATTACAAGGAAAACCTCATATTGGACATCTAAGAGAAAAGGCATATAACATTAACATAATTGCAAAACTGGTTTACCATTAAACCTAAACTTACGAGCATGAACGTCTTAAAATACAAATAAGTCCAATGTAAACTATTTCAGTCTTAAAAGGGAACTCGATAGCCGCTCTAAACATAATGCCCAATACACTAAGAAAACCCAGTAGTCGATGTCATAGACGAGGATACAATGATTTTAGCACCCTCTGCCGCTCCCTCCATGTAGCCTCAAAGAAAGATGTCTGCCTCAACATGGCTGATGATACAGCTCGGCTTGTCAACAAGTTCTATGTTGTATAGAAAACCTGAGCCACATTATATGTTGTTCTTCAGATTCTCGTTTGGTGTCATTCTGAAGCATAGTTTCTTATCATGGAAGGTGTTTGGATTGAATCAAACTTTCTTGGTTCTTCCTCTTCTTGACAGTTCGTGGTTCTTTGCACCAGGAATTCCCTGGTCATACACATCGAACAAAACAGTTGTTGTTTTTTTAACCAGAAGGGTAATGGGCCAGTTGAGCACCGAAACTCTTGATCAGGTCTCGGTTGTCGGTCGTGAGGCAGAAACGCATTACGGAGGAAGCTGACGTCTTCCAGTCGGAACAGCGCTCAGTCCTTCCAGCCCTGACTGAGGAAGGGCTGGAAGGAAGGATGATAAGGCCGTGTTTATCAAGTGTCTGGGCGTGTCTACCGCAAACCCACCTGGTCTAGACGTTGTCCTGGTTGACTCTGGACAGTTCCTTTATCATGTCATCTGGTCATTGGCTGGAACCGCAAAAGCCACGACTAAGTGCTTTGGCTGGAACAACGAAAGCTCCATCTTTATCTCGGCCGTTGCAACAGTGCCAGTTGCATCGCAAGTGCTCCTGGTTGCAGTGATAGTTGCAGCTGCACTTCAGGTAATAAAGCGTGTAGTAATTCACGCAGTAGCGGCGTAAATGGGTTAATGCAGGTATTTCACAAATGACTGTAAGTGCGAGGATGGACCCGCTTGTTAAAGTGATGTCAATAGCCAACATGAAAACACTGATGAGGAGTAAACGCTAGTTGATGGTAAAAATGAAGACTAGTAGGCTAGTACAAGTAGCAGAGGAGTAGTATATGTAGAGAACTGTGAATAATGAGAGCTGTTAAAATGGAGCACAGTGTCTTATGAAAACTGCTCGTATCACTGCATTCAAGTTTTTTTGTCTTTTACAATCGATAATGGTGTTAATATTAGTTCTCAAAGTATGCTGAACCTCACCTTGTCACTGACTTGAAGACAGCTTCAGTAATTAACCACTTTAAAACTCCTAGAAATAAGTGTCACACGATCCATTATTTTTTTTCAGATCAAAAGTTTAAAATTAGTCATGATTCAATATTATGTGAAATATCACATTGATTTCCGATAAATGCTCAATATCAATCAAGTAGTATCCAAACTGATTTTCCTCCACCTAATAATGTAGTATGATTTTTTCTTTTTAGCAAACTTGGGCCCAGACATTGTTTAGGTTATACATTGTGATTAGATGAATATAACGCTCTGGCTTTTTGATACATATTATTTTGTTCTAGCTATTGTCAGATGATAGAAGAAGGGTGTGAGCACTGAATACGTGTAATATATAAAAAGGTATACATTATATTCCTATCCTCTGCTTTATGGAATAGTGAGATATACTTAACCGTATATCCATGGGCAAATACAGGGTCTCCCCAAAATGGACTGTTTGAAATATTTTTAATATAACGTAGAATCCATTGGTCCGCGTTATCAGTTGTGTCTGGAAAATAATGAAGGTCATCAATTTGAGCATTTCCGAACACACAGTGGGGAATAGACTAGACTAGGGTGAGGGGTTGGGCAACTATACTTTTCTTCAAGTTCAAACTGACGACGCCATTTTTCAGACACCGCTGATAACTTGGACCAATAGATTCGGCAACGTTAGGAAACATTTCAGAGAGTGAGTGCATTCTTTTTGGACACTCCATATGCAGCACAAGAACATTAGGTCAAACGGCCACTTAGCTGACCGTGCTATAAGTATGCTGCCACACGGCAATGTCATAAGTAAATGAAGAAAGGGTGTGGGCAAGAGTAGTAAGGGATTAGAAATCCAAGTACTGTTAGCGTTGCAACCTTTGTATGCGTTGACCCGGTGGCCTGATAACTAAAATTCCCTATTTTGGTTTATATATATATATATATATATATAATATATATATATATATATATATATATATATATATATAAACAGATAAGTCAGGGTATATGGTTGTCATGGTAAAATGAATCACTATTTTTCTGGAAACCGCACATTCTTTCCAATACAAAAAATATATATAAATAAATGAATAAGATAAATAAATAAATAAGTAAATAAATAAATAAAAATAAATAAATAAATAAATAAGTAAATAAATAAATAAATAAATGAATAAATAAATAAATAAATAAATAAATAACGATAATGAAAAAGAAAATCTATGTATGGACCACTCAAGGCAATATTGACGACAACGACGACAATAATGAATGAGGGATTTAAGAGTCACAATTTAATTTGATTTTCATTTTTTTTTATGAATAGCACACTGTTGCAGAGCAGTGGATGGTTTTTTGATCGGCGACGATCAAGAAAGGAAATGATTAAGGTTTTTTATTCCACCAACATCGTCAACATTATTATGGACGAATGAATAATTCAATTTGCACACTCATATGCACATTCGAACGCCAACACATAGATTGATATATAGTATGCATAAAGTGACACCTCATCGTTAGTGAAGAGTTATA
>NC_134779.1:47309355-47311855 GCF_046742065.1 Oratosquilla oratoria | reverse complement strand
TCCATTATCCAGCAAAATTTATAAAAGACATCTTATCTCAAAAGACAATGGAACAAAAATTGGCCTATACTATTTGGTATTTTAACTAAAATATATAATAGAAAATAAAAGTTTGATTCCTTCTATTATCCAGCAAAATTTATCAAGACATTTCATAAGACACTTACTAAAATTGACTCGTGTATCTTATCTAGGTATATTATAGAAAATAAAAATTTGGCATTTTTATGGCAAAACTACAAAAGTGCCATAAGAATTTGGCAGTTTTTTAAGAGATAGCCATTTTATGGCACATTTTGCCAAATTTGGCACCACCTGGCAACCCTGCTCAACAGTCTCAAAGCCGGCAGTGATCGATCAATCTCAAGTCTACTGTTACCAAAGAGAAAATATCATATATATAAATATATATATATACATATATATATATATATATATATATATATATATATATATATACACACACATATATATAATCAATATATATATATATATATATACATACATACATATACAGCATATATATATATATATATATATATATATATATACATATATATGTATATATATATGTATATACATATATATATATATATACATATATATATATATATATACATTTTAACAACCACAATGCACTTTAATTCTAAGGCATCAACATCGGAAGACCGAATGGAGGCCGATATGCAAAAATTGAAATGCGGTACTGCCGAGGACTCCAACTCAGCAATCACATGACAAGTGCCGTAGTAACTTACCAACTATGCTATCAAGATAGCGTAGTTGGTAAGTTACTGTGGCACTTATCATGTGATTGCTGAGTTCGAGTCCTCGGCAGTACCGCATTTCAATTTCTGCATGTCGGCCTCCACTCGGTCTCCCGATGTATGTATGTATGTATGTATGTATGTATGTATGTATGTATGTATGTATGTATGTATGTATGTATGTATGTATGTATGTATGTATGTATGTATGTATGTATGTATGCATGTATGTATGTATGTATGCATGTATGTATGTATGTATGTATGTATGTATGTATGTATGTATGTATGTATGTATGTATGCATGTATGTATGTATGTATGTATGTATGTATGTATGTATGTATGTATGTATGTATGTATGTATGTATGTATGTATGTACGTACGTACGTATTTATTTGTATAATAATATTCAGATATCAGCCAATCTGCCCAATTCATTTATATCCACTGGCTGCCAAGCCCTTTGGAAGCCGGTGGAGTCCAATTGGAGCAGAACGATGGAAGATTATACAGAACCCGATCCACCTGAGGAAGAACTTTGATCCCTAAGGATGAACCCTGACCCTTGAGAAGGAATCCAACCGTCTCAAAAATCTCTGGCCGTAATTATCCATACATCTCCAATGAAACCCTGGGTCCAGGAGGAACACCAACAGCCAAAGGAAACCCTGAACCTAAACCCCGATGCCAAAGGAAAACCCGTCCCGAAAGGAACCTCGACCACGAAGAAAACACCGACACTAAAGGAACTCTGGTGATAAAAAATATAAATAAATAAATGGAAAATAGTTAAATGAAAAAGAAAAAAGAGAAAACGGACCACGTAGTAACCTCCGGGTCATGGATGAACATCCAATTCCACAGGGAATCCAGAACCCTTATGAAACTCTGAGTCCCAAAGGAAATTCATCCCTAAAGAAACCCCTGCCATGAAGGAATCCCGGACCACGAATGAGCCTCAGGTCAAAGAGGAACACCCAACCCAAGAGAAAATCCTGACCCCAAGCGAAATTCCGTTCCCAAAGGTTACCCCGTCCCCAAGACAACCCTAACCCAAAAGAACCCCGATCCCAAAGAAACCCCAGCTCCCCTCATGAAGGCCTGATCCAGGTGAATATCCGGTACAAATAAGGACTTGTTTGTCTTCCCCATATGTATATGAACTATTTTTTTTTTTGCTCCCTCTTCCCCGTATGAATTATGTGTTTTGTCACATTGGCCTATCACGAATCACTTGTTATGGTATTCCCGTCTCATAATACATATATATATATATATATATAATATATATATATATATATATATATATATATATACATACACATATACACATATATAAGCAGATATGTATATATATATATATATATATATATATATATATATATATATATATATATGTATGGCAAGAATGGTATAGGTAAATTCTCTTGTCAAAAAAAAAAAATATATATATATATATATATATATATATATATGTGTGTGTGTGTGTGTGTGTGTGTGTGTGTGTGTATACATATATGTATATATATACATGTGTATATATATATATATACAATATATATATATGTATATATATATATATATATATGTATATCTATGTATATATATATATATATATATATGTTAATATATATAAATACTGTTAGAATCAAGATTCTTGATATCAGGTAAGGTATTCAGCTGGCAGTAATACCTCTATTGATACTGTTTATTGCTTCTTTATCCATTGT
>NC_134779.1:47289355-47299355 GCF_046742065.1 Oratosquilla oratoria | reverse complement strand
GAACACGACGTCACTTGAAAATGAATTGATATCTTCTTTAGTCTTTTCGTTAATGAGTTTCACTTTGCTGGACTTTTTTGGGGGGTGGGGTGGGGGTGTTGTGTTGCCGCACCTAGAAATATGTGTATACAAAAAGAGAGAGAGAGAGAGAGAGAGAGAGAGAGAGAGAGAGAGAGAGAGAGAGAGAGAGAGAGAGAGAGAGAGAGAGAGAGAGAGAGAGAGAGAGAGAGAGAGAGAGAGAGAGAGAGAGAGAGAGAGAGAGAGAGAGAGAGAGAGAGAGAGAGAGAGAGAGAGAGAGAGAGAGAGAGAGAGAGAGAGAGAGAGAGAGAGAGAGAGAGAGAGAGAGAGAGAGAGAGAGAGAGAGAGAGAGAGAGAGAGAGAGAAGAGAGAGAGAGAGAGAGAGAGAGAGAGAGAAGGAGAGAGAGAGAGAGAGAGAGAGAGAGAGAGAGAGAGAGAGAGAGAGAGAGAGAGAGAGAGAGAGAGAGAGAGAGAGAGAGAGAGAGAGAGAGCTCACACATGGAGGAACTGAGCTAGGGTCGAATCCGTCACCAAGCTACTTGGAAACCCCTTAATCACTGTCGGTAGCAAATTAGATTCCAGATTGATTTTAGATAACAGTCTTCAGCACGTGGACAGAATAGCTTGGTTTCGTTCTTAGTTAGCGTTAGGCGATTTTATTCAGCTGAGGGGGCCTCGACCGAGGCCCAGAGTCGGCCCTTGAAGTGATTGAAATCGGCTGCCGACAGCTAGAACCAAATCTCATGGGTGTGTCAACATGCTGAGATAGCTAAATACTTGAACCATCTTGCCCCTCGGATGCAATAAATAAGTAGATAGGTCAATAATCAATAATTAAATGGACAAATAACTAAAGAGATAAATGAAAAATAAGTAGATAAATATATCAATAAAGAAATGAATAATTTAGGAGTAAAAATATACTTATATAACAAAGTTTGTATAATGATGAAAATGAGTAGTTATTAATTTCAGAAAAAAAATCTAACACCTTCCGTACTGGATAGTACTTTCCATTTTATTATTACTGCCGTCAGGTTATTTTATTCAACTCTGTGATACCTCCACGGTATTGATGTTATGATAAATTTCGATCATGCCTTATATACTGGGTGGCACTTTTCCTCATGTTCTGGTTGTCGTCAGGCGAATTCATTCATCTCTGTGGGACTCAATCGGCAGCGAAGAGGAAGGAGAAATATATAGAGGTAAAGACGGGAAGAGAAGGAAGCTCCATTCATTAAGAATCTGTCTGCAATGACAGCTATGCTCCAAGTTGCAAGACTCAGAATGTAGAGGTATGATGATGATAAGATTAGATAATTGGATCAACCCTTCTCTGATTAGTTATTAATTCCTTTTCAACAATTTTTTTTTATTTTTTTTTTTATAAAGCATTATCCTTTGGCAGATTTTTCAACATTATTTTTGTACCGTAACTTTATAAAAGACCTCACTGTCTAATATATATTCTACTATTGTAGCACAGCCAACTGACAAAATTATCATATATTCAAATTCTTTCGTAGTGTACCCTCACTACGAACCACAAAATTCCTAAATTTTGTCGCAGAACATCTCCTTTACACACCAAAAAATCTTCTTCTTTTTTATATTGGAATCATTGGAATCGAGCCTGGGTCTTCGTCGTGCCAAATTTGATCGTAACCAGCGAGGCCTAACGGGACAAGGAGGCCCACATCAATTTCTTCGAGTCAAGTCGTCATCTCCCGTCACGGCTGAGGGGCAAAATTTTCCGACTCTGCGGCCAATTCTTTCCGTCCATAAAATTCCTCGCCCGATCACGACGAGGCAGACGCTCTCTCTCTCTTTATTTTTTCCTCTCTCACTTTTTCAATACATATATATATTATACGTATCCATATGTTTAATACATATATCTATTTCTTTCTATCAATCAATACACACACACACACACACACACACACACACACACACACACACACACACACACACACACACACACACACACACACACATATATATATATATATATATATATATATATATATATATATATATGTATATATATATATATATATATATATATATATATATGTATGTATGTCTATACTCACACTCACTCCGCTAAATCTTGAACCTAAGGTAGATTCTGGTCTGCCAACAGTAATCCTCTCCATGCCCTGTGCTGCTTTCATCCAGGTTGTTTATTTATTCCTCTTCTGTCCCTCTCCTCATCCACACCGTCCATCCATCTTATTTGAGGTCTCCCTCTGGCCCTTCTTCCAGGCATTCTACCTATCATAACTCGTTTTGGAATTCTATGGTCCTTCATACGCGCCACATGCCCAGCCTATATAAATTTTGTTCTATTCATAACATCTGTTATTTTCTCTTGCTTAGTTATTTCTCTCAGCTCATTATTGTGTCGCCCTCTCCAACTATTCTCATTTTCATCAAAAACTGGTCCAGTAATTCGTCTTAATATTGTATTCTCATACACCAGTAGTCTTTCTTCCATTTGCTTTGTTAAGCTCCATGTCTCACTGCCATATAAAACTATAGGTAATAGAATTGCATTGTAGGTTCTCAATTTTGAAGAAAAAAAAATTAAAACTAAATATATATGTATATATATATATATATATATATATATATATATATACATGTATGTATACGCTGGGATATTGTGACAAGTTCATGAAGGTGGAAAAAGAAGTCAAGGGTCTATTTCTGAGTGGTTGAGTTTATTTCTAACCGGTTTCGCTCTATGCTTCTTCAGAAATAGAAGAATAGAGCTAAACCGGACAGGAATAAACTAAAAAATTTGGAACTAGACCCGTGACTTCTTTTTTCCACCTTCATCAATATATATATATATAGATATATATATATATATATATATATATATATATATATATATACATATATATAAATATACATATATATACATATATATATATACATATTAATATACTAGTATGATTATATATATACATAATATATATAATATATATATATATATATATCATTGCCGTAATAGACGAAAACGTTTAGTATTCCGACTTTATTTTCCCTGTTTTCTGCAATATTATTTAGTCACGCGTTATTGTGATAATTTTTGCGATATATATATACATATATATATATATATTTATATATATATCTATATATATACATATATATACATATATATGAATATATATGTATGTATATATACATATATGTACATATATATGAATATATATGTATGTATATATATATATATATATCATGTATGTATATATATGTATATATGTATATGCTGGGACATTGTGATAAGTTGATGAAGGTGAAAAAAGAAGTCACGGGTCTAGTTCTGAGTAGTTGAGTTTATTCCTGACCGGTTTTGTTCTATGCATATATATATATATATATATATATATATATATATATATATATATATATTTGTATATATATATATATATATATATATATATATATATATATATATATATGTATATATATATGTTTGTATGTATGTATGTATATATATATATATATATATTTCATATATGTATATGTACATGTATGTGTGTACATATGTGTATAAACTCCATTTTTCATGAATAGCAAGTAGCATAAGCTCTTCAAATATAGAGACATATAATGGTTATGTGTGTGCACTGGTCTATGTTCTTGTGTATGTGTATGTATATGTAAACCAACACAATGCATTTTTATGGCAGCTTATACTCCATTTTGTGAAGGGTTGTACATATATGTGTGGACATACACGCGTACAGAGCCACGCAAAGCTTCATGAAAATACATCAAATTATTTTCCTATCGACACGAAGAGTGCCAAATGATGCCATATCCCAAAATCCCCCCGAAAATTGAAAACAAACACGAGGGAAAATTTGGATCATATTAAAAGTGCATCATCAAAGGGTAGCTTTATGGCGTACCGTGCAACAAATTGGGTCGTTAGTGAACTGGGATGCATGAAACACACAAGTAATTTACTTCGTCCGTTGTACTTTGGCGCCAATAGCAAGTATAAAAAAAAAAAAAAAAAAAAAAAGTTATATAGGAGTTCTAAAAAATAAATATAACGAAAAATAAAAATAATAAATAAATAAATAAATAAGGTAATACCAAGTCGAAAAAGAGTTTACTTTTTTCCAAATTTGTATGAAATCGTTTGGTTTTCGCTAGAAAAGAGTTATGCCGTATACATATATATTGACTCATTATTGATCCCCTTCATCTTCTACAATCCCTTGTTTTTCTGCCAGATTTCTTCATTCTCCTCTTTGCCAAGCCTTTGTATCCAACTCTTTGTAGTTTTTCTTCCCAAGGATAGAATCGCTCTTTATCGGCGGTGAAATGCAATGATTATTTACAATACATACATAAATGCATATACCAAAGGCTTTTTCCCCCTACACGGGGGGTAGCCAGAAAGAAAAAGGCATAGAAACCACTCCCACCCATTCCATTTCCTACATATTCCACTCCCCTCCACCCTCCTCCCTCCCTCCCATCTTGGCACCTCAAAAATGATTATTTACAATATCAGGTATTTAATTGAAACTTGCGCTTCCAGCTCCGTTCGGACAGATGATGCGGACTGTCTTCTGCGGCCGAGTCATGTATTCAACATCTGAAACGAATTACTTCATTAAGTCATTCTCAAACCAGTGATTTTTCTTTTTCCCTTTTTTTTTTTATTATGGGTTTGTGTTTCATTGTTGTTTTTTTTACGAAGATCTTATTTTGTTTTGCTTATTTTATATCTTTTCATCTTTTTCATCTTACTTTTTTATTTATATGTTTCACTTTATTTGTCTTTATTTTCTTACTTCTATTTAATTTGTGTTTATTTCTTCAGTTAGACAAATAATTTCATTTTTATCAATTTCATTTATTTACTTATTTTCCTCGATTTCACTTTTCTTATATTTCTTTATATCGGCTCACATCAAGCGGTTTTGTTCAACTTAGCAAAAAGTCCTGATTTAAAAAGAGTTGATGACTTTTCGCATGTCTGCGGCTAGTTACTCAATAGCTCGAGTTCCGGGGAGTTAGCTGGCTAGCTCGTGGGCGGATACCAGACGCGCTGGTAGCGCTAGTGGCTCGATTCGCAGCGGGATTCCTGGTTCATTAGTCGCTTCGGGAGGACCTAAATGAACCCATCAGTCAAAGTGTCAGCCCCACAGTCAATGAATCAGTCAGCAAGTCAACTAATGAGTCAAGTTAGCAGTGGATACAGAGTTGATTCCAGTGTTGATGGGCTGGATGCGATAGAGAGGGCGTGGGGGGAGGGAGGGGAGGGAGTCGGCTGTAGGAGGAAGAAGTGGAGGAATTGGAGGAAGACAGTGGAGGTACCTGAGGTGGGTGTGGAGGCTATAGCAGGGGCGGGGTTGTGGGATAAGGCTGGCAGGGCGTGATTATTATTTTTTATTTGTTTTATTTATCCTCTTCTTACTTTGAAGGGCGATATTGGGAATCTAGGTAGGCTAGGCCAAGGTAAAACGAATATTATAAGGTACGTTGAGCATCCCCCCCCCCTCCGCGCACCTCCACCGTGACGTCATAGAAAATCTAGAGGAGAAGAGAGTGAGAGGTGAAAGAAAATGTAGACTTTAAAGAAAACCATCTGTATGTATGGTAAACTTTAAAATTACACTATGATGTTCACATAATACTGAAATTACTCAGTATCACTTTCTTATCCTCACATTATTAGTATCTGAGATATGATCCCCAGAAAAAATTATAAAAATGTTTTCCATGCTTTCAAATTAGGTGAATTATTTTGATATGACGAGTTATTAGATGGGATGACATGTCAATTTATATGTTGATCAGGTAGATGACGAAGATATTATACTGTTGATACACACCAACTAGCTGAATATAAACCCAGTAGTAATGACACATAAAAGCATCATATGGTTTTTATTATATTGCATTTTGGATTTGCGTGGGTTTCCATATCTCCTCAAGCGTGGATTTTATATGTAGACCTTTATCTCCACTAAGCTCAGTTATGTTTTAACCGGATTCTTTAGTCTGTTTATTTGCAAATGAATGAAAGTTTCAGGAAATGTTGCTAATAAATAGTGACTTTCAAAATGACGGCTGCATACATGTCCAGATGACCGAGTATTGTGTATGCCACATAATTCAATCCATTTCTTTCTAAGTTCTTTATCTTTGGATAGTGAAAAGAAATGTATATTTTTATCACCTTTCAGTCTAACGGCATTGCACTTCTGCACTTCACAAACTGTTGGCATTTTTATATGTTATTTGTTTGGCTTAGCTACCCCTTTAATCAGAAGGTGGAGCTTCGCTCTGCACACTGGTGTGTGAGTGACTGACAGCTCTCGACCCGCGGAACCCTGGTCTCGATATTTCCGTTGACGTCATCATCTACCTGCGCAGTAGAGAGATTTTCTGGCTCTCCCCCCCCCCCGCTAACTTACCTTATAGTATTCGTTTTACCTTGGGTTAGGCAAGATTGGTTCAGTTAGCTTAGTCTGGGGTGGGTTAAGTTCGGGTGAGTTTAGTTAGGGTATTGGGTTACGTTACATGAGCTAGGTCAGGTTAGGTATGGTTGGGTTAGTGTAGATTTGGGTAATGTTATGTTGATTTTCGTTCGGCTGAAATGGGTTAAGGAAAAAAAAGTCAGACGACATTCCCCATGATATTGAACATAGCTACATTCTAGAACGTGTATGAAATTTTGGCAAAATAAATAATACTTTTTTCTTTAGTCCACGAAAAAAAAAAAAATCATGTCGGGCGGGGTTCCGATCTGATGCTGCCTCAGCGGTGCACCCCAAGTCAGCTACTTCTTCGTCCCCCGCCCTGCAGTTTGTCGTCAACACGGAGATCAGTGATTCATGAAATGCTCTCCGTCCAAAACCACAGTTCGAACCAACCCACGTAATCATTAATGGAATTTTTCCTAAGTCGAATAAAATAGTTTAGTATTACCAAGAAAGGGATCTTTAAATAGTAAACAGGTTTTAGATGGCCGAGGTCACCTTTAGTCTGTTTAGTATAAGGTAGTTCGGTCAACAGTATGATATTGAGTGCTGATGATATGTTCACGTCGTGTACGTGTGTGGTGTGTGTGTGTGTGTGTGTGTGTGTGTGTGTGTGTGTGTGTGTGTGTGTGTGTGTGTGTGTGTGTGTGTGTGTGTGTGTGTGTGTGTGTGTGTGTGTGTGTGTGTGTGTGTGTGTGTGTGTGTGTGTGTGTTTGTGTGTGTGTGTGTGTGTGTGTGTGTGTGTGTGTGTGTGTGTGTGTGTGTGTGTGTGTGTGTGTGTGTGTGTGTGTGTGTGTGTGTGTGTGTGTGTGTGTGCGTGCGTGTGTGGTTGTGTATGCATGAGTACGTGTGTGCGTATCCCCTATGTTTATGTTCGTAGTCTCAAGTCACCCACAACTGTCTTCGAGTTCTCATTAACCCATCACCAACAACTAATTGCTAGTTACTGATATCGCAAAGGTATACTCAACAGTGAATAAATAAGGATGTGGCAAGGGTTGATAAAGATGCTAATTAGGGTGACATCATCATGTAATATACTACAATAATGACACCTGTGACATATGACCTTGAGAATTGTTAACCATTATCTATGAAAATGAGGGTGATTATTCGAAAGATAATATCACAACAACAGTAATACTGATACTGATATCCACTGTGGTTTTAATTTTCATTTTCACAGATGGAGTTGTATAACTCTGGAACAAAAAGACAAAACAATGGCATTCCTCTTATCGGGCTAGATGCCACCAGGTGATTTTATTAACTTCCGTGGCACATCCTTGGCAGCAAAAGAGTTATGATACGTAATTAAAATCACTGTAATGTATTCCTTAAGGATTTGGGCAAATTCTCATTCAGATATCCGACTTACCCCTCATATCGTGAAAGCAGACTCTATCTACCGAGTCTCAAGTTCTCGTATTATTTATCAATGATCTTCTGAGCAGGGTTGACATAAGAGAGGAACTTCCCACGGCCTTAGCTGCCGCTGTGATATCTGCCTCAATTCACAGCAATTCAGTGATGACACCAAAATAACATAGATTTCTCTAGTAAAAATCAAAATCAAGTTTATAATATATATCACCATAGCTAAAGAGTTAAACGTATATACGAAAGACTACTAAAAGTACTATATTGTGTGTGTGTGTATGTGTGTGTGTGTGTGTGTGTGTGTGTGTGTGCGTGTATTTGTGTGTGCGTGCGTGTGATTTACCATGGTCTTGGATCACGTGTTGGACTCGTGATCGACGATTATTTCCCTCCCTCAGAGCTTATATATGACCAATCTATGGGTAATGCTGTGACTTTACACGCGCACACACACCCAACTCCCCGCCCACGAAAGTTGGAGTCACGATTCACAGATCAACGATACTGAAATTATTGCAGCGCTGGGCGGGATTCGATCCCGGACCTCTGTAGTGGCAGCCGGGAACTTTACCATCCGTACCATCGAGTCGTGTTTGTGTGCGTGTATGTCACCTCCTTTATAAAAGCGGTGGCCTTATGTATCCAATCAGAATAACATCATACAGTTATATTCAACTTAGTAAAAAAGAAAAAAAAAAAAATCCCGTAAGGACTAAATTCATTTCTTCTGACTTTGTTCGTTTGCATTGTAATCTTCTACTATTAGTCTGTCTAACCCTCAGCGGTTTCATTCAGCTGAGGGAAGGCCCTTAACCCTTAACAGGTAAAGGTCTTTTTGACAAACGATTCAGGTAAAGCGGGGTCTGACAGACCCCAAACACAAAAAATAAAAATAAAATACTTCTACTGCCTTAATTGACATAGAAATCAAAACATATGTACTTCAACTTATATTCTTCCATTTACATGCTTAAAAGTGACTATAATTGTTAGACATATATTTTAATGAAAATTACAAAAAAAATTATGAAAAATAAGATATTGTTGACTTCAGAGGGTGCTTGACTGAAAGCATGAAACATGAAGCGGTTGGTCATCATCATTTTGTAGAGACCAATGTCCCAACTATCTTTAAGGAAAAGCAGAGCTACAACAAATGAATAATAAATGTGTTTCATAAACCATGAAATCTGAAGAAAAAAAAACGAGGTGATTATTTTGACTGACCAATTTTACGCAAAAATTATGGACTGGTTTTAATGAAATTTTCAGGGAAGGTTGATACAAGGTCCAGCAAACAATCTATAAGTTTTTAATGGTATCTAAGTTTATTATTTATAAGTTTTTATGGCTCTAAGCACTCCTACCCTGACTCAGGAAAACCCCATCCTTCGTTGACGGAAGTTTGTGGTCTCAGAGGGTTTTGAGTTTTCTTGAGAGGACATGAGTCGAGCAATTCATACATAATGCTAGTGATAATGAAGAACATATTTTATTGGATATACTGAAAGTGGAATTTGTGATACTGAAGAATCTAATTGCAGTCATCGCAGATAGGGGTTGAATGGTCCTGACACACTGGTCTTTGCAGTGTAGGCAGTAGTTCTTGGTCTTCCTGTCAGACTTCCGGTCACACAAGGCACATCGCTTTCTCATAGAAGAGGTATCCGCTTGCTGATGGGGCATGTTCAAGCCAAAGACCGTTCTGATGGTCATCAAAGTACTTTTGTGCATCCCCTTGAAGTTCATCCTCTCCTCTGCCCATGGCCGTATCATCTCTTCTGCCAGCTCAATCAGATACTTCCAGCGTGATGAAAGTTCCGCCTGTCCATCACGTTTCCTCATTTCATTGCAGGTGATATAGGAGTTGACACCGGCGGCGTTGACCAGTCCGTACATTATGCACAAAGGCGACCGTTTGGTTTTTCGGCTGCACGTATATCGGGCACACATTTGATCAAACGCGTCAACCCCTCCTTTTGTGTTGTTATAATACAAGATGATTTCTGGCTTCCCACAGTCATCCATAACAGGTTGTTGGTGCATTGAGATCAACTGCACAAATATTTTCTTCTTCT
>NC_134779.1:47264355-47269355 GCF_046742065.1 Oratosquilla oratoria | reverse complement strand
TCACGACCGTGAATGAGGACTTGGAGTCGTGATGGCTCATTGATTGAAGATCTCAGCTCGCATACAGAAGTTTGTGGGTTCGAGTACTGTGTGGTGAATTTTCAATATTGCAATGAAGTTACTTGTCCTTGCACATTCTCTTGGAGCTTTCTCCGTGTCTTTAACCACACGATCTCCAAAGCACATTTCTGTGTAATAGAAAATCGTAATAATCATTCAAATTTGGAAATCTTCAATATTCAGATCGAAAAGTTTCGGAATATAGAATATAATCTGAGACACCAGAAGCAATTTCTAATACTATGATATATTTTCGAAGTGTATTTCTATTCTGAATTCTAGAAATTTCCAAAATTTGGGAGTTCGCAATAGAGAGCTGTCTGATGATATTAATCGAATATAGGACAATAATAAAAGCAAAATTTTAAGAGTGTAGGATATATCAGTAAATAGGCAGGAGGCACAGTCCGTGCGGATAAAGGTGGGCTCCACTCAAAGACTCAAATAACGATTTTCCAGACTATGTTTTTACTCTCGAGCCACCGATAGTATCAATACAACCATTTGGTAAGCTTGAGCGTGTGTTCTCGTCCGCTCGCGTGTGTGTGTGTGTGTGTGTGTGTGTGTGTGTGTGTGTGTGTGTGTGTGTGTGTGTGTGTGTGTGTGTGTGTGTGTGTGTGTGTGTGTGTGTGTGTGTGTGTGTGTGTGTGTGTGTGTGTGTGTGTGTGTGTGTGTGTGTGTGTGTGTGTGTGTGTGTGTGTGTGTGTGTGTGTGTGTGTGTGTGTGTGTGTGTGTGTGTGTGTGTGTGTGTGTATGTGAGTGTAAGTATGTGTGTGAGTGTGACCAAATTTACCCCCTCATCTGCCCTACATCTCTCGTTGTTCACTATAAGGTGCTAGGTTTTGTGTGGGTGACTGTATACTGTAGATCTCCGTGCAGTTCCCTTTAACATAAGTGTATTCATGGAATTTTTTACCAATTCGTGGATTCGTGGAATGCTATTTGTGTAAGCGTTTGAATTCGATTTGCATCTGCGGAAATGTCTGCGCACGATTGTCAATACGAATTTGTGTACACGTTCTGTAAATATACGACCGCGTGTCCGCAATTACGACGTTTACTTTTGAACTCAACTTTGTGTATAATTACGCCTGAATGTATGCGTCTGTGCGCGTGCATGCGAGTCTCTATTTCCTAATTGTTGCAAAAGGATAGGAGCTAAGCTCATGGGGTTCCTTCCCTTTGTGCGCGTGGAGTTGCGCAGTGCCTTGCAAAAAGTAGCTTTACACGCGTTCTTGGTGGTGTCGAAAGTGTGCAGAGGAAGTTCAACAAGGAGAAAAAGGAGGAGAAAGAGGAGGAGGAGGGGGATGGGGAAGGGGAGGGAGAAGGAAAAAAAGGAAAAGAATAAAGGAGGAAGGGGTAGGTGAAGAGAAAGAAGGGGAAGGGGAGGAGAGAAGGATAGAGAAAAAGAAAAAACAAGACGTGGGAAAGAATATAATAAGAAATAGGAGAAAGTAGGGGAAGCAAGAAAGGGAGGAGAAAGAGAGGGAGGAAAAGTGTGTTGGAAAATGGAATAGAAAGTACAAGTAAAGGAGAAGAAAGGAAGATCGCGGTAAAGGAGGAAGACGAGATGGAGAGTAAAAGGAGAAAGAGAAATAGAAGAGAGAGGAGAAAGGAAGAAAAAGTGTAATAAAAGGGAGTGGAGAGATATAAGAGGAGAAGATGGGAAGATAGAAGTACAGAAGGAAGAAGAGCTGGGTGCGGAAGAAGAAGAAAAAGAAAAAAGCGAAGGGTAAAAAGAGTTCGGAGAAGGGAGATGAAAAAGAGCGGGATGGCAATAGGGATGGGAGGAGAATAGGAAGAGAGCACAGAGGAAAAAGACGATGACGACGACGACGACGACGACGACGACGACGACGGTGACGATGATGATGATGATGATGATTATGATGGTGATGATGATGATGATGATGATGATGATGATGATGATGATGATGATGATGATGATGATGATGATGATGATGATGATGATGATGATGATGATGATGATGATGATGATGATGATGACGACGACGATGACGATGTCGATGACGATGAAGAAGACGATGACGATGATGATGATGATGATGATGATGATGATGATGATGATGATGATGATGATGATATGATGAGATGATGATGATGATGATGATGATGATGATGATGATGATGATGATGATGATGATGATGATGATGATGATGATGATGATGATGATGATGATGATGATGATGATGATGATGATGATGATGATGATGATGATGATGATGATGATGATGACGATGACGATGACGATGACGATGACGATGACGATGACGATGACGATGACGATGACGATGACCATGACGATGACGATGACGGTGACGGTGACGGTGACGGTGACGGTGACGGTGACGGTGACCATGACGATGACGATGACGGTGACCATGACAATGATGACGACGTCGACGACGATGACGACGACGACGACGGTATTGGCGACAACGAAGACGATGTCGGGCACGCCAATGACGCTGATGATAATGATCTTCATCCTGATAATGGTAATTGCTACTGCTTATGCTGATGGTGGTGCTGCTGACGACGATGTTGATGACAAAAACGATGATGACAACAACAGTAACTAATAACATGAATAAAGAATATACAGATAAAAGAACTAAGAAAAAGGGGATAACATGCAATATGGTAATGTAGGGCTTTCACGAACTTCCACCTCCGACTGCGCAATAGGAGGCGTGCGCGATGTCTGACACTTTACGGCCTTGAGGAGAAGCCGCATGAGGAATTAAGTACGACAGGGGCCCTCGGCCAGCCACGAGGCTCCCCTAGCACCACGGGTTGGGTGGTGGGGAGGATTTGCCCCCGCAGGCTAATTGGGAATTTATGGTAATTGTGGGATGAGGAAGGTGAGGTATGGGCTTGGCACCAGACCAAGAGGATCGTCTGTCTGTCTGTCTGTCTGTCTGTCTGTCTGTCTGTCTGTCTGTCTGTCTGTCTGTCTGTCTGTCTGTCTGTCTGTCTGTCTGTCTGTCTGTCTGTCTGTCTGTCTGTCTGTCTGTCTGTCTAACTGTCTGTCTGTCTGTCTGTCTGTCTGTCTGTCTGTCTGTCTGTCTGTCTGTCTGTCTGTCTGTCTGTCTGTCTGTCTGTCTGTTTGTCTGTCTGTCTGTCTTTATGTCTGTCTTTCTGTCTTTCTGTCTGTCTGTCTGTCTGTCTGTCTGTCTGTATACTTATCTGTCTGTCTGTCTCTCAATATATATGTCTCCCCACCTGTCCATCTGTCTGTCCGTAAGTATAATTTTTCTTGTTTGCCCCATCATTTGGGGCAAAGGTGACGGCTTCTGTCACAACAAAGCGCCTCCTGGCGTGATCCTCTCACGACGTCAGCGTATACCGAGATAAGGAGGAGAGAAGGGGCGACAAAGGGGCGAGGGGCAAGGGCGATGGAGCTTAAGTCACAAGAGCCAGCTCTGCAAACTACCCAATTATCAGGTCGGTCGGGAAGCGAAGTCTAGGTAGACAAAATCTGCTCCTTCCTTCATCTCTTTCATTTTAGAATGTCTATTTGGATTCGACAGGACGTCGTGTAGCCTCCAGGTTTTTTTTTGTAGTTTTGGACCCGGATAGGGCCAGATGACGTCACTCCTAAGTTCAATATTCTCTTTGAACGTGAAAAGACGATGTATACATAGATTACATCCGTCTCTCTTTACTGGCGAAAGATGGACTTTCTCCCCAAAAGACATTTGAGTCAAAAAATTTCGAAGAAGGAGTCAACGCTTTATTGGCTTACTCCCTCATTTGCTCCCTCTTTCCAGTTTCTCCTTCCCTCTTTTATCCTTCATCACCTTCCCTCATTCCTCTCTCCTCCTCCCTTATCTCTTCTTCCTTCTTTCGTCCTCTTCTTTCCTCCCTCTTTTATTCTTCATCACCTTCCCGCATTCCTCTGTCCTCCTTCCTCATTTTCTTCTCCTTTTTATGTCCTCTTCTTCCCTTCCATTCTCCGTCCGTGCATACAGTATATCCCCACATCACCTCCACCCCCACGCCCACCGCCGCCCATCAACGGCGACCCCTTGACGGGTGGGCCAGCCTTCTCACCCCATCACGCACACCCTCACCCATCCCCCACACACTCCCCATCTCTCCCTCACTTGCTACCTCCCTCACTCACTCCCTTTCTACCTATCTTCCTCCCACATAAGGATAGAAACTCCAGATAACTACTGACCACCCATCCTTTCTTCACTCACACAATATCTCCAGCCTCTAACTCCATCTTACCTCTAATTGCTCACTCACGCAATCACTCTCTCCCTTTCTGTCTATTTCTCCCACCTTCACTCATTCGGTTTCTTCTCATTTCTCCAGTTCTATTTTACTTACTCATTCCTTTCCCTCCTATCCCCTTCTTCTTTTTTCTCTCCTTTCCTCTTTGCTTTCCTATCCTTGCTTCTATCTTTCCCTTCCTCTTTCCTCCCTAACTATCCTTCATACCCATCGTTCTCCCTTTCACTCATTTATTCTTTCTCGCTACTCTCCCTCACTGTCTAGTTCATCTTTTCTCTTGTATTATTTGTATAATTTTGCTCCCTTTTCTCATCCTCTCCTCTCCCTTTCTTTTTCCCTTTCCTTTTCCCTCTTTCATTACATGATCTTTCTTATCGCCATCTTCCTTTCATCACACACTTCCCTTCTTCTTGACTTCGTCGCTGTTTCTTCCCTTTTCTCCAGTCACCCCAATCCTATTTCCTACTCCTCCATTTTCTAATTCCTCTATTATTCTCCTTTCCTTGCACCTTTCCTCTTTTCTTCCCTCCTTGTTCTCTTTTCCTTCCTCTCCTCTTCCGTCCGTCGTTTCCACTCAACATCCTTTCCCTTCCCTCCCCTCCCCTCTCCTTCCCTTCCCTTCCCTTCCCTTCCCTTCCCTTCCCTTTCCTTTCCTTCCCTTCCCTTCCCTTCC
>NC_134779.1:47251855-47254355 GCF_046742065.1 Oratosquilla oratoria | reverse complement strand
TCCATTGTATTAAAATTATAAACCATTGAACAACCAAATATAACCCACCTCCAAGGAGGGAACGCGGCCTTACTCAGACTATGTATACCGCCAGCTTCACTCCAGAGTCACATTCCTCTGAAGAAGCATAGAGCAAAACCGGTCAGGAATAAACTCAGGAACTCGGAACTAGACCCGTGACTTCTTTTTCCACCTTCGCCATATACATATATATCCTATCCGAGAGTTGACACCTTGACGTGGTTGATAGGCTTGAGAATGTTGATGATTACAAAAGCCATGTCGATAGAGAGAAATCTCTGCAGGGTCACCCATATCGAACAGGTTTTGTAAGAAAGCTCAGACAAAGAGTAACTCGCATACACAGTCGCAGGACCCACTGCTAACTGGCACGTCCCTGATGGCGAACAGGGAAATTCCCCATAGATATATGGGGTACCGTCATAATGACGGCGTGGACCATTGGGCACCCTATAGATATATAGGGCTTCACCAAATATAATGAATAAGGTGACACCAGAGAAATATCTCACCAGAAACTAGTTGGCAGGGAGGTGAGATTACTGCCAAAAAACCCTTCATAGCAACCATGAAAAGTACAAACAAAACAAAACCGGGCGTTCCTGTTGGATCATTGTCTCCCAAAGGTCCAACCGTATTGCCTCATGTGCTTACGGGCAGTGTGCCACCGAATGTGAGTAAGCACTGTCCAAGCAGATCCAAGCCTTGGACATTAAACAGCATGAAGAAAATGAAGATCTATACTTACAACGTAAGAACTCTCTCAGAAGACCACAGGCTGGAGAGTCTAATGGAAGAACTAGACAACATCAAGTGGGACATCGTAGGACTGAGCGAAGTCCGAAGAACGGAAGAAAAGCTGATACAATTACAAGATGGTCACCACCTGTTCTACTATAGAGGTAAGGACAAAGAAAGATCTAGTGGAGTAGGATTCTTGATCAACCGAGAAGTTGCTGGTAACGTAGTCAAGTTCAGTAGTTTATCAGACAGGGTAGCTTGGATTGTGATTAGGCTATGTAAAAGGTACACTCTAGAAATAGTTCAGGTTTATGCACCAACTTCACAGAGTACAGACGATGAAATTGAATCCTTCTATGATGATTTAACTCAGGTAATGGATCAAGAAAAAAGTAAGTACACGTTGATAATAGGCGACTTTAATACTAAAGTTGGAATGAAGATGGGAGATGAGTCGTGCATTGGGAAGTTTGGAGTAGGTGAAAGAAATGACAGAGGTGAGATGTTAGTCAATTTTGCAGAGAACTACAACTTGAGGATAATGAACACTTTCTTCCAAAAGCGTGTAGGTCGTAAATGGACCTGGAGAAGTCCAAATGAAACAATAGAGAACGAAGTAGACTTCATAATAGGAGATGAGAGCAAGAGCGTTAGCAATGTTACGGTCATAAATAAAGTCAACATAGGTAGTGATCATAAAATGGTAGGTTGCACAGCTAAATTCAATTTCAGAGCCGAGAGAAAGAAACTAGTTTTGAAAAAGAAAATCAGCTTAGCAAAGGTTAAGGATAATAAGAAGGAATTTTAGTTAGAAATTATAAATAGATTCGAAGCTCTAAGAACTAACAAGGACACAGTCGAGGGTATGAATTTGAATTTAGTCAATATCATTAGGGAATCGGCAGAGAAAGTAGGAAGTATAAAAAGTATTAGAGAAAACAAATATTACAAAGCTACAAATGACCTAATTAAAAGAAGGAGGACAATGCAGATTAAAAGCAAGAGAGACGAAATAGAAAGAGTAGAACTAAATAAGCTTATCAACAAAAGGCAGAGATCAGAGAAAAGAAAGAAAAAATGGATGAAATAGAGGAAACTATTCAGAAAGGAAAAAGTATCAAAGAGACTGAGCGCAGACATGCTTTAGGAAGACAGCAAATGGTATGTTTGAAATATGGAAATGGAGAAATCATTAACGGCAGAGACAGAATGGTAAAAAGAGTAGAGGAATTCTGCCAAGAGCTTTATTCATCGAAGACCGTAGTCGACTCAATAAGTTCATTTGTAGACGTTAGTAGTGTACCAGAGATTACAAAGGAAGAAGTAGAATTTGCCCTAAAAATATGAAACAAGGAAAAGCACCTGGGGAAGATGGTTTATCGATAGATCTATTGAAAGACGCAGGGAAAGAAGTTCATATTAAGTTAGCTCAGTTGTACACCCAGTGCTTACGTCAAGAAAGCGTTCCTCAATCGTGGTGCAATGCTATAGTGATTTTGCTTCATAAGAAAGGAGACCAGAAGGACCTTAATAACTATCGACCGATTAGCTTACTATCAAATGTATACAAAGTATTCTCCAAGATCTTTACAACTAGACTGAGTCAAGTTTTAGATGGAAACCAACCGAGAGAACAAGTAGGTTTTAGGAGCGGATACTCGACTCTAGACCATTTGCAGGCGATTAACCAACTAATCGAGAAAAAGACAGAATACAATATACCTCTGTGTTTAGCGTT
>NC_134779.1:47244355-47246855 GCF_046742065.1 Oratosquilla oratoria | reverse complement strand
TAATAAATTAATGAAATAAAATAAATGAAAATAACATAAATTAAGAAAATATAAAATAGATAAATAAATAGATAAATAAACAAATGAATAGAAAAAATAAACAAACAAATCAATAAAAATAAATAAATAGATAAATAGATAAATGAATAAATAAATAAATAAATGAATAAGAAATAATTATAATAATGTTGATAATAACAATAATAATAATAATAGTGATAGTATAATCATAAGATAGGATAATGATAATAGTAATGATAAATGAAATAAACAAATGAATAAAGAAATAGAACCAGATAGAGAGGAAGGTAAAAGAGAGGCGGATCAGAGAAAAGAGAGTAAAGAGAGGCGGATCAGAGAAAAGAGGAGGAGAGAGAAAGGAGGAAAAGGTGTAGGGAGAAAAAGAGAGGTTGATGAAGAAGAGGCGGAGAAGGAGGAAGTAGAGTATGAAGGAAAAATAAAAAAAAGAGGATAAAGAGAAGGAAGAGGAGGAGAAGAAGGAGGAGGAGGAGGAGGAGGGGGGAGGAGGAGGGGGAGGAGGAGGAGGAGGAGGAAGAAGAGAAGTTGGAGGAGATGTAGCCTAGATAGCGGATATACACATTGAAGTCGACGAGTTTGAATAGAAAATGCGCCAGGGTGGGGGTGGGTGTGGAGGGTGGTGATGGTAATGGTGGTGGGGATGGGGAGCGGGATGGTGGGGAAGGAGGAATCATTTAGGAAAAGGTAAAAGGTAGACGGGGAAGTGGGAAAGGAAAGGACCAGGGAGGGTATGGCAGCGGTAGAAGAAAAGGAGGAAGAAAATAGAAGGAACGGGAGAAAAGAGGATGGAGAGAAGAAAAGAGGAGTGAGGGAGGAAAAGAGTAGAAATGAAAAGGAAGAAGAGGAGAATGGGTGCAGGAGGAGGAGGAGGAGGAGGAGGAAGAAGAGAAAAAGGGGAATAAAGATAATAAAAGGGAGAAGGAGCAGAATTAGGGAAGAGGGGTAGAAGAGGAGAAGAAGGAAATAGTTAAAGTATAAGAAAAATATTCAACTTATCGATGTGACGTGCCTCTACATAACGTGACACAACCCTGTGTCATGTCACACGGTTCTATGTGACGTAGCCTCGATGTATAGGAGTCGCTGATCCGTGCGTACGAGGCCGTGATTGGCAGTGATTGGCTGGTGGGTCCCTGAATGGGAGAGAGGAAACTCATCAGCCAAGAGGTTTACGCTTCAATATCTCCATCCCCTCCAATCATCATCTGCACTAAAAGTTGGACTGAGTTTTGGACTCAGAGTCGGACTGAGAGCTTAGATGAGAATTGAACTGTGAATTGGAGTCTGTGATGGACTGCGAGTTGCTTAGATGATGTCGCTTATTCTCTCTTGGAGATTATCCTATTTTTGGCGAATTTGGTCCCTCTACTTTGACTGGCACCAAAATATCTAATTTGGCATTTGAAATTCTCCATTCTAAAAGAAATGAAAATACAAAAATTATTTAAGATTGCAAAGAGAGAGAGCCTGAGACTAAGCCGAAAACTAGATGCTGGGCCTTGAGGGTGGAGTTGAAGGTGTCGATGTGATTTGTATATGAGAGGAGGGAGATGCTCGTCTTCTACGTCCCTCCTACAAAGACACCATAAACAACCGATCACTGTCAGTCTTTCATATACCACCAAATAATTAATAATTAAATGTTGTAATCTTTGATTTATATTTTACCTTCATGGTTATATTGTCAAATCACTTTGTTCTGGGTGAAGTAGGAGGATTTTATTCAGGTGATAGCAGGATCCGTGCTAAGGGTGTGACCACGAACTCTTGCCTTGACAGAGAGAAGCAGCACCTTCTGTCCCTAAGCAACGTTAACGAAGTTCTTCCCGTTTGGGAGATCGGTGTGACGGCAGACCATAGACATGCACATGCACACGCGCACGCGCACGCGCACACACACACACACACACACACACACACACACACACACACACACACACACACACACACACACACACACACACACACACACACACACACACAAACACACACACACACACACACACACACACACACACACACACACACACACACACACACACACACACACACACACACACACACACACACACATACGGACATACACACACACACACACACACACACACACACACACACACACACACACACACACACACACACACACACACACACACACACACACACACACACACACACACACACACACACAAACAGAATTTAAAAAATATATAAAATTGGTGAAGAAAAAATCAAGAAAGTGCACTCGGAAAGGGACCTTGGAGTAATAATCAGCAACGACATGACACCGAATAAACATATAAACAAAATAGTCGGAGAAACCTTTAACCTATTAAGATAAATGAAAATGGCATTTGATTACTTGGATGAAGAAATTATTAAAAAATATTAGTTACATTGATTAGACCAAAACTGGAATACGCAGCAACACTATGGACACCCAGTACTAAAAAGAATGTAA
>NC_134779.1:47236855-47239355 GCF_046742065.1 Oratosquilla oratoria | reverse complement strand
TATATATATATATATATATTATGGGAAAGGTGGAGGGGGAAACACGGGTCTTTATCTGATTATCGAGTTTATTCCTGACCGGTTTCGCTTACAATAGCTTCTTCAGAGGAGTGTTACTCTGGGTCGAAGTTGGCGGTGTATATAGTGAGTCAGGCCCACGTTCTCTCCTTGCGGAGTGGTTGGTGACTGGTTCCAGTACATGTCAAACAGCACAAGTACAATATAATACAATAATAGTAATATAATAATAATACAACACAACACGATCTATAATACAATATACAATATGAAATATAATATATGATATAATATACCAAATCATATCATGGTATATCACATTATAATACAACATAATAATTAGCATCGATACATAATCAATAATAATAAGAATAAATATACGAGTTTTGAAAAATGGAAATACATATGAAAATAAATGTCACCGTGATATTTTGTCACCGTGTTATGTCTGAGTTGTCCTGGGCGTCTTTCATTCCGTCCACTCCACTTCTCCCACCTCCCGGCCCGTGCTGTGTCCGGCAGTCATGTGTAATGTTTCAGGTGTCATACTGGAACAGTTGAAACATTACAATATTGTATTATATTGTACCGGTGCTGTTTGACATGTACTGGAACCAGCCACCAACCACTCCACAAGGAGGGAACGTGGGCCTGACTCACTATATACACCGCCAACTTCGACCCAGAGTAACACTCCTCTGAAGAAGCTATTGTAAGCGAAACCGGTCAGGAATAAACTCGATAATCAGATAAAGACCCGTGTTTCCCCCTCCACCTTTCCCATAATTTGTCCCAATGTCTCTACATATATATATATATATATATATATATATATATATATATATATATATATATATATATATGTATATATATATACATATATATATATGTATATATACATATATATATATATATATTACATAACAGCATAAATGTATAAAAAATTACACTTCGAAAACATATATCAAATAAATTGAATTCCTTTGCGTATTACACAAGATAGAATAGGAATGTAAAATGGACGCAAGCGTTGTGGCTATACAAGGTTACAAGGGCATAAAAGACCTGGGGACTAATGTGGCAAAGTAAGCACCATATAAGGAGCGAGCCTTTATAAGTAGTATAAAGTCTTTTCACTTATGCATTATTTCATCATTAATGCAAGGACTAATAAAGGCCTCGAATTGTATGACATTTCCTTTATCACAGATGTCGGTAATTACCTTTTTTTCAAACAGATGGATTGTCCCTAACACTCACATGACATGACCTCAGTTGATGATAAATTTGGTCATCAGTTTCTCAACTATAAAATGTAGATAACACGTATCAATATTATTTTGTTTTTTAACATGCAAAGTATATGTATATATTTATATATATATATATATATATACATATATATATACATATATATATATATATATACATATATATATATGCATATATATACATATGTATATATATACATATAGATATGGATATATATATATGTATATATAGATGTATATATATATACATATATATATATATATATATATATATATATATAATGCAGAGTCCACTAGGAAAAGGAAAAACACACGTAGTCCGAGCGCTTTCGTGATATATTCACATTATCAAGGAGTACAGAAAGATGAGAACAAAAAATGGAGATACAGAGTATAAGTAGGACAAGAGAGACATTTACCCTCCTCTCCGAAGCCTGAAAGCTCAGGTTGGGCCACTCGGTGAGGTCGTGGAAACATATTACTATTACATTAACTTTTAAAATATGTACTATTTATATTACTGACAATATATGGATCTAATTTATATAATCCTAAACTATTATTAATGAGTTGGTCATAATTGCATTTGATAATTCCTGACTCTATGATATTTCTTTCTGTTATATTCTTACATTGTATAATTTTTGAAGCATTTTTCCAGTCAATAGGATGGTCAAACTCACAAACATGTTTAAAAAGTGCACTAGATTCTTGGCCCTTTTTTATGCTGTTTTTTATGCTGTTTAATCCTAACCTCTAATTCTTTTCCTGTTTGACCTACATAATATTTGTCACATTTACTACAAGGTATTTTATATACACAGCCTGTAGAATTGTCAGGGGAATTCTTTATGAGAAGATTTTTTAGAGTTGTGTTGTTCTTGAAGGCTACATTTACATTGAAATTTTTAAGAATATTAGGAATCTCTATAAGATTTTCATTAAAAGGAGTACAAGTAAATTCTTTTTCTCAAATTTTTGTTTTGGTTCCCTTTGTAAAATGTCCTTTTTGCTTTTTTGAAACATTTGTCCAAAAAGAATTTGGGATATCTCAACTGTGTTCCGATGTCATAAATTTTGTTCATTTCGTCATCCACAAATTCTGGGCTGCAGATGCGCAGGCCACGAAGGAACATGGATGAAAATGCTGACTGTTTAATTCTATTATGGTGGGCTGAATAGTAATGTATATACGCGTTGACATTGGTTGG
>NC_134779.1:47226855-47229355 GCF_046742065.1 Oratosquilla oratoria | reverse complement strand
GAAAGAGTGGATAAATGGATGAAAAATTAAATAGCTTCAAGGTAGGAAAAGTAATAATGTACTTTGAACGATATGATGTGAAACGGTGTGGTGTAAGAAGATCGGCCACGATAACTTACAGAACCGTCTCCCTTTGTGTTCAACATCATTTCGGTCAACTTGATCTTTAGATACATTGCTTTGAGTGATACATTGTGAAACATAATAAATGTGGGATAATTTCCTCATCTATTTCTTTACCTACTAATATACTTACTTATCTAATTATTCGCTTACACTTTTATCTATGTAACATGCAAGGACATATTTAGATATATTGCTTTTCGTGATTTTTGTTCATTGAAGTACGATATTTTATTTTTTCAATAAATGTTTGCTCTCATTAAAGACATTGACAGATTAGAAAAAGTACAACGGCGAGCCACAAAACTGATTCCAAATATCAAAAATAAAGCATACGAAAATCGACTAAAACAAATGAATATGTTTTCCCTAAAAAAGCGTAAACTCAGATGTGACTTGATACGGGTCTTTAAGTTTCTAAAGGAATTTGACATCAAAAGTGACAAAATTTTCACACTGAATGAGAATCCGACAAGAAATAATGGTCTCAAACTATTAGGAAATATATTAATTTAGAAGGGGGTAGAAACAACTTTGCCAACCGTGTAGTTAATGAATGGAATAAACTTCCTCCAGAGGCAGTGCAATGTAGTTTAGTTTGAAGCTTAAGATTCGTTTAAATGAATATCTAAGGAAGGTGCTTTTATGACTGCCATGCATTTTACATTATTTGTTTATTTGTTTGTTATTTGTCTGTTTGTTTATTATTTGATTGATTTTCATTTATTATTACTTATCTGTCAATTTATATTATTTACTATTTACCTCTTGTTTATTTTCTAACTATACATATGCATTTATTTATTATTATTTATATCATAATTTATATAATTTGTATAATTTATATAATTTATATAATTTATATGATTTATATAATTTATATAATTTATATAATTTATACAACTTATATAATTTATATAATTATAATTTACAGACTGATAGGTCTACATAAACCTACCAGGCGGATGGTGAGAAAGTGAGATTATAATTTATATTTTATTTTATTTTTTTATTTATCAATCATTATTATATTTTTTCGCATCCGATCTAGCTGTAGACCAAAAGGTCTGTCGGCATACTCCGCCTTTGTAATCTTTTGTGTGTCTGTGTGTGTGTGTGTGTATGTGTGTGTGTGTGTGTGTGTGTGTGTGTGTGTGTCTGTGTGTGTGTGTGTGTGTGTGTGTGTGTGTGCGTGTGTGTATGTGTATGTGTGTGTGTGTATGTGTGTGCACGCGTGTTTATGTATATATATATATATATACATATATATATATATATATGTACATATCTATATATTTACACACATATATACGTATGGCAAGAGTGGTATAGGTAAATTCCAGGAAGGAGCAGAAGTATTTTATTCTCTAACGTTTCGACAGAGTCTTCTTCAGAGAGATAATAGTACAGGCAAATTGGAATACATTGACTATATACTAAACGGGTCATCTCACAGGTCGCCTTGGGAAAGAGTCCGCCGTTTGTGCCCCCTCGATGATTAATCTTGCTGTTGTGCGTGCCAAATTTACAAATCCTTCTCTATGATTGGTTGATTTAAAAGTATTAATATATGCAGCTTCAATAGTTTTTCTTGTCGTCTTTTTCATACCGGTGTGTAGGATTTTGGTGTTGTTCCAATTAGGCATATGTCCGTGTTGTGTAGCGTGTACTACTAGCGAATTAGATGTCCTGTGGTGTCGCATGTCATTCTTGTGTTCGTATAATCTTTTTGTTATTCCTCTTGAAGTTTCTCCAAAATAAACTGCATCACATCCACCACATGGAATCTTGTAAACCACGCTCTTTTCATTTTTCTCTTCCGTGTGTTGTTTACTGGATAAAATGTCCCGTGTTTTCTGTCCTGAGGAGTGTACGACTTCCATCCCTATTCTCGCTAGAAATTTGGAAATTAATTCGCCTCTCGAGGAGTAAGGAACCACTAAAAAATCTGTTCTTTCCTCTGTTCTTCTGTACACTCTTGCCATACATTTGTGTTTTTATCTTGTATATATATATACATACACACTGAATGGTTCCCAGTGATCAGTTAATATTCTTTTCAACCACATATCACTTATAATTCCATACCATCGCAAACGAGACTGAGAATCGCTCGAAGGAGGTATCCGTTGAAAATTGAAACGTGGACGAGCCGAGGATTTGAGCCAAGCTAACCCGTAAGAAAGATACGTCAATGTAACTTTGTTACGGGTTAGCTGGGTTCGAATCCTCGGCTCGTCTACGTTTCAATTTCCAACGGATGCCTCCTTCGAGCGATTCTCAATCTCGTTTGCGATGGTATGAAATTAAAAATGATATGTGGTTGAAAAAAAAATATATATATATATATATATATATATATATATATTTATATATA
>NC_134779.1:47216855-47224355 GCF_046742065.1 Oratosquilla oratoria | reverse complement strand
GGTTGTGGTTGTGGTTATGGTTGTGGTTGCGATTGCGGTTGCGGTTGTGGTTGTGGTTGTGGTTGTGGTTGTGGTTGTGGTTGTGGTTGTGGTTGTGGTTGTGTTTGTGTTTGTGGTTGTGGTTGTGGTTGTGGTTGTGGTTGTGGTTGTGGTTGTGGTTGTGGTTGTGGTTGTGGTTGTGGTTGTGGTTGTGGTTGTGGTTGTGGTTGTGGTTGTGGTTGTGGTTGTGGTTGTGGTTGTGGTTGTGGTTGTGGTTGTGGTTGTGGTTGTGGTTGTGGTTGTGGTTGTGGTTGTGTTGATGGTTGTACGGGTGATGATTCAATAGGGTTCTTGGTAGTGGTGGTTGGGGCAAAAAACCTCGAGATCGAAAGAAAATGTAAATGAAATAAAGGGATTAGAAAAAGAGGAGAAAGAAGAAAAACTAAGAAAATATGGAAAAGAGGAGGAAAGGGAAGAAAAGCAACACAAATCGAAGGGTAAGAAAGAGAACGAAAAGAGAGGAAGATATGCTGTCCTAGGAAAGAGAAGAGAGGAGGAAGAGGAGTAGAAAAATAAAAAGAGGCAGAGAAGGAGGACAGGAGGAAGTGGAGATAATGAAGAAAAGGAACAGAAAAAGGAATAGGAGGAGATAATATGTAAAAGGAATAGAAAGAGGAAAAGATAAGGAAGTAATAGCAAAAAAAAATAAAAAATTCAAAGAATAAATGATTAGTAGATAATGGAGGAAAAAAAGGTAATATCTTATGGATGGAGATTGAAAGAAACAATAGAGGGAACAACAGGTGGACCGCGTGGGTTCCATTCCTTTGTATTCCCTCACACGGACCTTTGTGAGTCTTTGTCCTTTTCTGTTATGTCGAGGAAAGAGAGGCTAGGGAGAAGACAGGAGAAACGCGAGGAAGAAAATAAGGTGGGGAAGGAGGAAGAGGAGAAAGAGAATAAGAAGGATAAATAAGAGAAAGCGGAGGAGAAGGAGAGAGGGGTGAGAGAGTTAAAGGACGATAAAAAAGGAGAAATAGAAGAGAGAGGAGAAGGAGGAGAAGTAGAATGGTTTGGAAGCGTAGAAGGAGGAAAATGAGTAGGAATAGAAAAGGGAAGGGAAGGAGAAGAAGGAGGCGAGAGAAAAAGAAGGAAGGAAGAAGAAAGAGACAAAAAAGAAAGGGAGAAAATGAAGCAAAGAAGGAAAAAGAGACAAAGAAGAGAGGGATAAAAAGCAAAGAAGGAGAAAGAGACAAAAAAGAGGAGGAGAAAGAGGAGAAAAGAGAGGCGAGAGATAAATGGATGATTGTAGAGAGATAAGGGTTACAGCACGGAAGAGTGGAAGAAGGATTATATTAAGAGAAGGAAAAGAGTTGGGGTAGAGGACTAAAGAGAGTAAAGAGGGAGGAAGTTGAAAAGGATGAGGGAAAGAAAAAGCTATCTTAGAAAGAAAAAGTACAACAGAAAGTCAAGTAGGAGTAGAAAGAGATTGTAGAAGAAAAGAATGTAGAGAATGTTGAAAAGATAAAGGAAAAACAGAAGCTTGAAGAAGAAGAAAAATAGAAGGAGGAGGAGGAGGAGGAGGTAGAAGAAAAAAGAGATGAAGGAGAAAAAGCAAAAAGAGCAGTGAGAGTAGGAAGACGTCGAAGAAGAAATGCTCCATATGAAGGAATAAAAAAATGGAAAGAGGAGAGAGGTACTCTTTTCAAATCTTCCATCCAGCGACGTCAGATTCGTAGCTGTTACAGTGAAGATTTTGCTCCCTCTTATAGGTATAAGACAAGAAATTATAACTATAAAGACTTTAGCAACACCACTACGCACCAGAGGTACACAACACTTTTTATTATGGAAGAATAACCTAAAAAAAGAGAGAGAGAGAGAGAGAGAGAGAGAGAGAGAGAGAGAGAGAGAGAGAGAAAGAGAGAGAGAGAGAGAGAGAGAGAGAGAGAGAGAGAGAGAGAGAGAGAGAGAGAGAGAGAGAGAGAGAGAGAAAGAGAGAGAGAGAGAGAGAGAGAGAGAGAGAATTGTGGATCCCTTTTAACTTCTACTGTACCTCTTTCCTGTTACCCTTATTAGTTCTCTCTTTGACCACCTTTATGTCTCCACCCCTTCGGTGCGATATTGTTCCCAAGTATAGAAGCACTGGCTATTGTTTTTCATACCATCTGCATCAACAATTCTTATCTCAATACTGCCATCATAGGTGTGCAGAACTCTAACGATTTTATTCAGGTTAACGCCAAGTGAGTCTGCTTAGAGGAACGCTTACAATGAAGATTTTAAATACTACTTTGACTGAACTACTGCAGTTAACCTGTATCTAAAATTGTTATTCTGGCCGACAAGAGACGATATATATATATATATATGTATATATATATATATATATATATATATATATATATAAATATATATATATATATATATATATATATATATATACAGACATACATACATACATACATACATACATACATACACACACATACATACATATACCAAGGCTTTTTATATATATAATATATATATATATATACATATATACATATATATATATATATATATATATATATATATATATACATATATATATATATATATATATATATATATATATATATATATATATTTCAACTATGAGGAAAAACTCTCTGGACGGTTGAGGGGGCAACTTTTCTGTGTCTTCGAAATACGCAGGTGTTTAAATTTAAAGATCTCTCTCTCTTTCTCTCTCTCTCTCTCTCTCTCTCTCTCTCTCTCTCTCTCTCTCTCTCTCTCTCTCTCTCTCTCTGTCTGTCTGTCTGTCTGTCTCTCTATCTATCTATCTATCTATCTATCTATCTATCTATCTATCTATCTATCTGTCTATCTATCTATCTATCTATCTATCTATCTATCTCTCTCCAGAGCTACAATAGACACCGTATCTATATTTCAACAAGATAATTCCCTTTGAGGTGATTGAAATTACCTGACGTAGGAACAATAGTCTTAAAGGTGACTTTGGGCAGTAACGAATGAACAGATTTTCATCAGGGAGGGAAGGAGATAAAGTGGGAAGGAGTTAGGAATGGAGGGATGTAAGAAGGGAGAGATAGGGATGGAGATGGGGAGGGAGATAGTGAATATAGGTAGGAAGGGAAGAAGGTAAGGAGGGAGAGAGGTTGATAGGGAGGTAGTGAAGCATAAAATGGGGTAAGGAGGAGAGGTAGGTAGGTAGGTAGGCAGGTTGGCAGGTAGGTAGAAAGGGAGCGAGCGAGGGAGGGAGGGAGTGAGGGAGGAAGGGAGGTAAGGAGAGGAAGGAAGAAGGAGGAAGGGAGAGAGAAAGAGAGGTAGGGAAATAGGGAGGGAAATAGAGAAGGGGAAAGAAAGGAGGGAAGAGGAAAGGGAGAGAAATAGGAAGGGAATAGAAAAAGGAGGAATGAAGGATGTTATAGAGGTAGGGAAGGAGGTAAAGAGGGAGGTACGGATTTAGAGGGGAAGGGAGAGAGAGAAAGAGAAAGGTAAGGAAGAAGGTAATGAGGGAGTGAGAGAGTCAATGAGGAAAAAGGTAGGAAGGGGAAGACGGAAGTAAGAATGTAGGAAGGCAGAGAGGGAGTTACGGAGGCAGGGAGGTAGAGACGGAGGTAAGGAGGTAGGAAAATGGGAGGGATAGTGAGAGGTAAGGAGAAAGAGAGGTAAGGAGGGGGTTATGGAGGCAAAATAAGGAGTTAATAAGGAGGAAGGGAGATAGGAAGGGTGAGAGGGAGGGAGGGAGGTTGGAGACAGAGATGTGGAACTACGGGGAGAGGAAGGGTGGAAAGGTGAGAGCAAGTGAGGGAGGGAGAGAAGGTTTGAGAGAGAAGTAACTAGGGAGAATGGTTAGGAGGGAGGTAACTAGGTCCATAAGGAACGAGGGAGGAAGGAAGAGAAGAAGGGAGGAAGTAGGAAGGGAGAGAGGGGAAGGAAGTGGGAGAGAAATAGACAGGGAGGGAGGAAGGAAGGAAGGAAGGTAGAGAGGTAGATATGTAAGGAGCGAGAGGGTTAATGGGACAGGGAAGTAGGGAATTAGGGAGGTCATGAGGAAGCGAGGGAGGGAGGAATGGAGTAAGAGAGGGAGAGGGGAGGAAGGGAGTAAGGGAGGAATGGAGGGAGGGAGGGAGGGAAGTGATGAAGGAGGAAGGAAGGGAGAGGGAGAGAGGAAGGAAAGAAAGGTAGGAGGGAGAAAGGGAGGAAAGGAGGAAGGGAGGGAGGGAGGGAGAGAGGAAGGAAGGTGAGTTAAGTGAGGTCAGGGTTAGATTGTGATAGCAGCGTTATGGTACACGTAAAAGGTGAGTGCAATGAGCGCGGGCAACCTCATTATTGGCACCTTTAGGGTCAGTACCGACGCCTGTGGTATCGCGTGCCTATCGCCGGCACCTTTGCATACCGATAGTACCACTACCAGCAAGGAATGTGGGTGTGGGTGTGGGTGTGGGTGTGGGTGTGGGTGTAGGTGTTGGGGTTGGTATGGGTGTGGGTATGGATGTGGGTGTGGGTGTGGGTGTGAATGTGGGTGTGGGTGTGGGTGTAGGTGTAGGTATGGGTGTGAATGTGGGTGTGGGTGTGGATGTGGATGTGGATATGGGCATGGGCATGGGTGTGGGCGAGGGTGTAAGGGTGCATGTAGGTGTATATGTAGATGTGGATGTGGGTGTGAGTATGTATTCACTTGGTCTTTGGATCACGTGTTGGACTCGTGATCGACAGCTATTTCCCTCCTGGAAGAGAGCTCAGAGCTCGTAGGTCCGATCTATGTGCGGGTGTGGGTGTAGGCGTAGGTAAAAGGAGACATAGAATGTAAACAGGGGTGTAGATGATGATAGGGACAAAAATTAAGGCGGTGGAAGGAGGGACGAGCATAGGAATTCCCTTACACCTCCTAAGTTATCGCTTGGCGAGTGTGGGTGCGGTCACACGTGTCTTATTTGCTGGAGACGTGATTGATGTCCTTTTCCTCTGGGCCTCCTGAATGCTAATATTGGTCAACGGACTAAAGACACGCTAAAGCAACTCGCCCAGTGCATAATATGTAAACAGGTTTGCCGGACCTCCAGCCACCCCTACTATGTTCACATCTGAACACTGGTTTGTGTACAGATAGGCAAATATGTGTGTGTGGATATTGTGGTATTCATGTATGTTCTTCTTTCGGAACAAAAGTGTATTTACATACATACATATATACATTACATACCCGCACACACACACACACACACACACACACACACACACACACACACACACACACACACACACACACACACACACACACACACACACACGCGCACACACACGCGCACACACACGCGCACACACACACACGCGCACACACACGCGCACACACACGCGCACACACACGCGCACACACACGCGCACACACACGCGCACACACACACGCGCACACACACGCGCACACACACGCGCACACACACGCGCACACACACACGCGCACACACACGCGCACACACACGCGCACACACACGCACACACACACGCACACACACACGCGCACACACACGCACGCACACACACACACACACACACACACACACACACGCGCACGCACACACACACACACACACACACACACACACACACACACACACACACACACACACACACACACACACACACACACACACACACACACTCACACGCGCACGCGCACGTGCACGCGCATTAGTTCTTTACCACCAACTGGGCGAAGTGTGTCCTTATTTGTCATCTTTATCTTATCCTCCCCCTTCACTTCCTCATCGCTCCTCATCGCTCACTTTATTCCTCGGACCCTTCCTCCTTCCCCTCCCTCCCTCCCTCCTTCCCCTCCCTCACTCCCTCCCTCTCTCACTCACTCCCAGAAACCTCTCCCTTCCTCACTCCTTCCTCCTGTCTTCCCTCCATCTGCTCTAATCTAACTACTTTCGTCTCTCTCTCTCTCTCTCTCTCTCTCTCTCTCTCTCTCTCTCACTCTCTCACTCTCTCTCTCTCTCTCTCTCTCTCTCTCTCTCTCTCTCTCTCTCTCTCTCTCTCTCTCTCTCTCTCTCCTCTCTCCCTCTCTCTCTCCTCTCTCTCTCCTCTCTCTCTCTCTCTCTCTCTCTCTTCTTTTCTAATATCATCTATCCTTCCATCCCTCTATCCTCCCTCTCATCCTCTCTTCCTCACTCCCCGCCTCAATCCTCACTTCCTCCTTCATTCTTTTCGTTCGTCTCTGCCCGTGCCTCTTTCACTCCTTCACTTCCCTATCTATGTACCTGACTCCTTTCCCTCCTCACTGCCTCATTTTCTCCATCCTTTCTTTCCTTCTTCCCATCTTCCTTTCTTCCCTTCATCCTTCTCCCATTCCTTCCTTCCTTCCTTCCTTCCTTCCTTCCTTCCTTTCTTCCTTCCTTCCTTCCTTCCTTTCTTCCTTTCTTCCTTTCTTTCTTCCCTTCTTCCCATTTTTCCTTCCTCCCTTCTTCTCTTCTTTTCTTCCCTCTTCCCCTTCTCCCCTTTTCCCCCTTCCTTCCTACTTTCTTCCCTTCTTACTTCCTCCCTTCTTCGTTCCCTCCCATCCTTCTCATTTCCCTGCCTTTTCATCCCTTCCCTCCCTTCATTCCTTTTTTTTCCTTTTCTCTTGCCTTCATCTTTTTCTTCCTTTCTTTCCTTTAACCCTTCCTCTCCCTTCTTTCTCTCCCTAATTTCTTCAGTCTCTCCTTTCCTCCTTCTTTTCTTCCTCTTCCCCCCATTCTCCTTTCCTTGTGGCCGCCATCGTGGTCTCCATAGACCTAAATGAAGGTCATTGGGATCTCAGTGGATCATTTTGTCATAGAGAGAACATAAGCTTTAACACACAACTCTTGACACAAAACGGGTGTTCGACCCCAACCACAAGACTATCGCCACTTGTCTCTCGCAAAGGCACCTCGCTGCGTCAGCGCCTTGCAGATGGTTCTTCTTGACATAAGCTCTTTCAAAGTAAAGGTTATATATATCTATGTATGCATTATGATATAATTATGATATTGGAAATGGATGATAAAGTATCGTCAGGCACATGTGAGCCCTCCTTCCCTCCCTCCCTCTCTCACTTCCATTTTCCCTCCTTCACACACACACTCTCTCTCTCTCTCTCTCTCTCTCTCTCTCTCTCTCTCTCCTCTCTCTCTCTCTCTCTCTCTCTCTTCATAAACTCCCCTTGCTTTTCAATCTCTCCTTTCTTCCATCAATAATTCCTTCCTCTCCAAGCACTCTCTCCCTCTTACCCTCACGCTCGCTCTCTCTCTAACACAAAACCACCCCACGTATCTGCCTGTCTACCTCCATCCCTTTCCACCTACTTCTCTTCCGCTCCCCCTCCGTCCTTCCTTCCTTTCTTGTCTCCTGCGGTTTCCCTCTCTCTTTGCCTCTTTACCTTCCTTCCTCACTCACTCACTTCCTTCCTATTTCCTTCACTCCCTCCCTCCTTCTCTCATTTCCTCCTTCTCTCATGCCCTCCTTCCTCCTTCACTCCCTTCTTCC
>NC_134779.1:47199355-47201855 GCF_046742065.1 Oratosquilla oratoria | reverse complement strand
TTGCAAAAGGTTTCACAATCTAGATTTACTTATACCGACAGCTGTTTCAGCCATTACATATGGTCATCTACAGGGTAATACAATGTACAATTTTTTTTACAAGGGTATATAAGGCTAGATAGATGTGGTACGGAGAGGTAACTCGGACCGTGGGTTTTTGTCCCATTTAGCTAAGGGTTATGTTACATGATGGATATTTTGTTCCACCTACTAAAACAATATCCCTATTGGGTTTAGGTCCCGTGGTGACGGTCTATGTTTCCTGCTAGGGGAGAAGACCTAATCTGATGATAACTGAACATTTAAAGCAGGCTTTTGTAGAGTGATTCTCATTACCTCAGATATTAGCAAACGCAAGTAACTGTTGTCAAAATGAATTATTTCTGTGTCTCCAATGAAGTCTTGTACGAGTGGGCTCTTGTTGTGGGCAACGATATATTGTTGACAGAGGCTCCGTAGTTTTGATGGGCTTGTAGTCGCCACCTTGAGGTCGTCATTGTGTTGTAGACGTAGCTTACATCAAGATGCTTGCATACCTACTCTGAGTATGTAAATTGATCAACTACACCAGTTTTCCATCCTTTAACATTCCCAGAGGCGTTGGTATTCCTTATAATGAAGAAGGTTACCAGGTTGGGGCGGCTAAGTACTCTCAGTGAAACCCTATCCTAGGGCTCCTTAGGTGTTACCTCTAATTTTAATGTCCAGTTGTTTTTGAATTACGTCCACCCCTCTAGTGGGAAGTGTAACATAAACCCAATTGGGATATTGTCTTCGAAGGTGGGACAAAATATCCATCGTGGGAAATAATATTTGGCCAAACTGAACAAAAACCCACGCTCCGAGTTACCTCTCCCCACCACATCTATCTCGCCTTATATACCCTTGCAAAATTTTTATGTACATTATATTACCCTGAACCTGACCATATTTAATGGTTGAAACAGCTGTTGGTGTAAATGGGTATATATATATATATATATATATATATATATATATATATATATATATATATATATATATATATATAGTGCAAGTGCGCTTAGGTGTGTGTGATTCATCATGGTCATTGATCCAGGATGAATGCTAAGAGATCATATATGACCTATCTATGAGTAATACTGTGACCTTACAAGCGCGCACGGACAGGTACACAGACACACAGACACACATACACACACACACACACACACACACACACACACACACACACACACACACACACACACACACACACACACACACACACACACACACACACACGCACACACACACGCACAACACACACACACACACACACACACACACACACACACACACACACACACACACACACACACACACACACACACACACACACACACACAAACAAACACACACACACACACACACACACACACACACACACACACACACACACACACACACACACACACACACACACACACACACACACACACACACACACACACACACACACACACACACACACACATACACACACACACACACACACACACACACGCACACACACACACGCACACACACACACACACACACACACACACACACACACACACACACACACACACACACACACACACACACACACACACACACACACACACACACACACACACACACACACACACACACACACACACACACACACACACACACACACACACACACACACACACACACACACACACACACACACACACACACACACACACACACACACACATCCAACTCCCCAGTCACGAGATTTGGAGTGCCGACCCGCATCGAAGTGATACTGAAAGTATTTCAGCCCTGTGTAGTAACTGAATCTAGGACCACTAGAGTAGTGGTTGCGAACGCTACCACTGTACCGTCGAGCACATGTGTGTGTGAGTGCGTGTGTATGCGTGCACTTTCGTGCGCTTGTGTGTGTGCAAGGAAGCCTGTCATTATTCATATATGAACCTATACTGTGATAGACTTTGAATACCTCTATATATAGAGAGGGGAATAGGACACAGGCTCACCTAGCAATTATACTCAAACTTGAAAACAATTCTAATTTAGAAAAAGATCAAAGTCGTTTTATACATCACACCAGAGAATAGAATGTTGTCAACCACTTCGACGGATGGAAATCGGAATATCAGGATTTCAAGAAATAGACCTGTTGTCAATCAACGTGTCCATCAATGGAGGGGGTGGCAAGCACAGCCAGGACGCATAGCCGCACTCGCTTGGCAGCTCTCCTTTCAGTGAATACATCGAACTGTAAACACGCATAGGGGGTGGGGAAGAAGATAGGAGAAAGGGAGAAGAGAAATGCGGAGAAAGGATCATGTTAGACCTTGTGCCATGCTACATAAAGTGATGAAAGGTTTTTATCCTATTATGAGGAGAATACGACAGGAGGCGCTAGACTGCGGACAGAGGCGTCTCCTTTAGGTTAGGTGATCGGAACCCTTCGAACTCATGAGGTAGAGATGAAACCGAACAT
>NC_134779.1:47181855-47186855 GCF_046742065.1 Oratosquilla oratoria | reverse complement strand
AGAGATAAGGAAGGGAGGCAAGGTTGGAGAGACAAAGGAAAGGAAGGTGAGAACGAGAGAGAAATTGAGGGAGGGAAGAGAGATGAAGTTGAAGTGAGAAAGGGAAAGTGAGAAAAAGAGAGAATGGAAAGAAGAGAGGGAGGGTAGATTGAAGAGAGAAAGGGAAGGAGAGAGGGAGGGAAGATAGCCTGAAGGTACGACATTCTGAAAAACTGACAATATGAATGTGTTACAACTGTAAGATTGGAAGAATGACAAACTGACGGATTCTCACCTTGAATTAGACTGGTTGTTTTACAGGTTGATATTTAGACTGTTTAATGACTTAGCAGACTATGACGTTGGCGGACTGCTAATTCTTCCTCAAAATAATGAAAGTGAATTCTCTGGTAGACTGATTGCTGACAGCGACAGCCTGATCCACCTGTAGAATAATTAAACTGACAGATCTGCACTGTAACAAGCAGCCGTTAACATGTCAACATACAACTAGACTGACATATCTAGTCTGACAGTTTTAATATTTGACACTCTGACAGTGTGGCTTCCTAGCAATTTGAAGACTGCGGAGACAATAAGAGTAGTGAACTAACATTTTGACTCTCGACAATGTTATAGACTGACAGGCTGACAATTTTGCGGACTAACGGTAACACAATAACATTCCAACATGCTGACATATTTAGCCTGATATTTTAACAGAACAACACCGTAACCTTTCAACATTGACAACATTGCAACCTAGAAGACAGACTGGTAATCACCAGGGGAAAACAGACTGAGACACACAGGCAGACAGACAGACGGACAGAGATGGACTGACAGACAAATAACCATGGGAGGACTGACAAATAAACACAGCCAGACAGAAAGACAGACAGATAGATAGGCAGACAGAGATGAACTGACAGACAAATACCAGGAGAGGAAAGGCAAATAAACACAGCCAGACAGAAAGACAGACAGATAGACAGGCAGACAGACCGACAGGGAGACAGAAGTGGTGTCGAGAGCTGCTTTCCACGGGCTAGCGGTCAGTATGGGTCAAGCCGAGTCAAGTCCTTGAGAGACTCGCCGCGCGGAAAGGGGGCGGGGGAGCGGGGGTGGGTGGGACGGGCGAGACGGAGGAGAGAGCGAGAGTCTGCCGTGAAATATGACTCACATCATGGGCAGGAATAAACGGTATAGGGAAAGAGGGTGAGGAAAAGAGGAAGGAGGAAGAGAAAGAGAAGGGTATAAGGGCGAGAAGAATAACGAAAGGGGAGTCGAGGTGAGAAAATGGAGAAGGAAGGGAAGGAAAACAAGAAGAAAGAAGGGGAACGGAAGGGATGAAAAAAAGTAGGTGCAAGATGAAGAAGATGAAGAGAAAGAGGAGGACGATGAAGGGAATGAAAAAAGGGAGGAAGAATGAGAGAGAGAAGATGAGAGGAAATAATAACATGGAGATTTGTAGGTAAAAGAAAAGGAAAAGGAGGAGGAGGAGGAGGAGGAGGAGGAGGAGGAGGAGGAAGAAGAGGAGGAGGAGGAGTAGAAATACTAGAGGTTAGAGGAGATGAGGAGCAGAAGGAAGAAAAGTGATGAGGGCAGAGAAGGAAGAGAAAAAAGAGGAAGAGGCAAGAAGCTTCGTGAGGAGGAGGAGAAGGAGGAGGAAGAGAAGAGACGACGTGGATAGAGGGCAGGAGGAGATTAGAAAAGAAGGGAAAAGTGGAGAACCCACCCACAAGAACAGCAACAACAACAGCTGCGACGCCGCAACGGCGACACAATGGCGCCTCCACTCAGCGGATCCGGAAGATTGCCCCAAGAAGGAGACGTCCATTGAAGGAAGAGGAGAAAGAGAAGGAAGAGGTAAAGGAGGAGCAGGAGGATGAAGAAAAGAGAGAGAAGGGAAATAAGGGAGGAAAGGTGAACGTTGAGGGGGGAGGAGAAAGGGGAGAAATAGGAGGAGAAAGAGGAAGATGATGGAGCAACGAAGACTAGGAAACGGAAAAGGGGGACGGTGATGGGAATAAGGAGGAAGAGAAATTGGAAGAGGAGAAAAAGAGGTAAAAGAAGTGAGGGAAGAGTATGAGAAGAGCGGAGAGGAGAAAAAGAAAGAAAAATAACTGGGGAAAAATTAAGTGGAGAAAGGAGAGGAGAAGTGGAGAGAGAAATGGCATGTGAAGAGTTGAGAGGAGATGGAAGAGAAGAGGATGGAAGGATTGGGAAGGATAGAGAAGGAGAGGAGAGGGGGAAGAGAGTTGAAAAGAGGGAAAGTGAAAGTAAGGAGAGGATAGGGGATTTATAAATTGGAGAAGGGAGAGAAGATAGAGCAGGGGGAGAAGGTGAGGAAGAGGAGGAAGGGGAGGAAGGAGGGAGAGCGGGAATGGGGAAAGAGAGACGTAGAGAGGAGAAAGAAAACGGAGTTAGACATTTGAGAGGGGAGAGAGGGTAGAAGATATGATGAAGGGGTTGAAAGGGAGTTGGATAGGGATGGGAAGGAAGTGGAGGAGAGAATAGAGGGGAGGAAGGAAGATAAAGGTGGAAGAGGGTAGCGTAAATGAATGATGGTAAGAGGGCTGAAGAAGAGGGAAATAAAGAGGGAAAACGAGATGAGCTTGGGGAGGGGAGGGAAAGGGAGGTGATAGAAGGGGAAGAGGTTTGGAGGTAGGGAGAGGATGGAGGAGATGTGTGGGAGAAGAAAGAGGAGACAAATAAATAAAGAAAGAATGGAGAGTTGAGTTGGAGAAGGAGGAAAAACAGGAGACGAAGAATAGACATTAAAAACAGGGAATTGAAACAGAAAGGAATGGAAGGAGAAAGACTGATAATACGAAAAAGGGGAAATAATATCACTATATTCTCTCTATTCATCCTCCCTTCTGTTCTTACTTTTGTCTTTATGACTCAATATTACTTATTTTTTGCTTAATCAGTTCATCATCTGTATGTATAGTTATTCATTTATTTATTTCTATCTTTCATAAAACACGATTCAAGTTCGAAATATTCGTAGTGCCCTCTTGGGGTTCCTTACTCCTCTAAGCTGAATGGAACTGTCAGGCGGTAGCCAAAACAAAATATATTAATCAGATCGCTGTGGATAAGGTCCACATCAAAGGAATCATATTCCTCAAGCTTTTTCTTTGTTGATGTCCCCCTGAAACTGATCAAATCTTCTAGCGTTAGCCACAATAAGATATGCAGAGGACGTCTTTGTTGTGAAGGGGTCTGTGACAAATCCCGTTTGCTACAATTGTAGTGGTGTCCAGCGAATGCGAATGAAAGAGTCTGGTGGCATCAATAAAAGAATGACATAGTCACTCAGGAAGGATCGGATCAATCCAAGAATATAAAGAAAACATCCTTCTCCCATCCCCATCCCGCTTCCTGCTCCCCTCCCCCTCCTCCTCCTCCCCCTTCGTCCTTCCTCTCTGCCCTCCTCATTCATTTCCTTTTCCCGTTCCTATCTACCTTCCTTCTTCCACCTCCCTCCTCACTTCCCACTCCTCCCCTTTATACGGCACTTGATTCTGATGCCGCGCATTCTTATTGCTATCCCTCCGAGAGCGACAATTCACAGACATTTGTCTCAACATCTCAGTTTTTCCTATTGATACCTGCTTCGGGATAGCCGTCTCTGCCCTTTCTACTCGGACAGCCAACGCACGAATGACTTAGCAATAAGCATATGCAGTATTTGATGATTAAATTAAGCGGATAGGTAAGTAGATGAAAAAATTAGCTGAATGATAAATAAATAAACACGTGAGTAAGTGTTGAAATACTTAGGTGAATTCATGGAAAAGTAATTAAAACGATAACAAACAAATAGAAGAAAGAAAAGAAGAAAAGAAAGAAGAAGACAAGGAAGAAAAGAGGAGGAGGAGGAGCAGGGAAAAAAGAGAGAGAAAGACGAGGAAAAAGAAGAAGAAACAAAAGAAGAAAAAGAAGAAGAAGAAGTAAAGGAAGAAGAAAAAGAAGTAAAGGAAGAAGAAAAAGAAGAAGGAGAAGAAGAAGAAGAAGAAGAGGAAGAATTAGGAGAGGTAGAAGGAACAGATTACAGTAATTTAAAGGACTACAGCGACGCGATGTCAATAATGATCAGATCCTAGTCTTCGTATCCTAGGAGACACGATATATATATATATATATATATATATATATATATATATATATATATATATATATATACATATATATATGTATATATATATACATATATATATATATATATATATGTATATACATATTATATATACATATATATATATACATATATATATAAATGTATATATATATATATTATATATCATATATGTATATATATATATACATATATATACATATATATATATATATATATATATATATATATATATACATATATATATCATATTATTTTTTTTCTCTCTCTAACTGGCCCAAACTGTCGAAGTTTATTGCGAACTTGTTCCGCAGGTCGAGGGCAAAAGGGTTTGACAGGAGTCACGCCGGGCGTCAAGTATGTGTGTGTGTGTGAGGTGATTTTTTTTTTTTTTTTTTTTTTTTTTTTTTTTAAGAAAATTACATACTGCCTTCTTCGGTCCGTGTCTTACGGCTCCCGCCCCCAAATGGCATTGCCCAACAAAAAAAAAAAAAAAAAAAAAAAAGTGCAGGAAGTATGTGACTAGGTTACAGTGAATGGTTCACTTACATTTAATACTTTTTCCCTACACCTGAATAAACTTTTAAAGTTTTTGCGAGACAAGAATTGTCCGTATTTGCCACTATATACAAAGGATTTCAATGATCAAGTGTTTACTATCGGGAACCAATACGATTATATTTTCATCTCTTTTCTTTCCGATTTATCATTATTACTATGTTTTTGCATTTCTTTTTGCACCTACATACTTACACGCATATATTACCCTTCCTCTCTCCCTCCTTAAGCTGTAATCTTCCATATCCTTGACCGCCCTTATTGATCTATGACTTTTACCCTTTGCACTTTTACCTTCTTCACTTCTTCTCCATTT
>NC_134779.1:47161855-47169355 GCF_046742065.1 Oratosquilla oratoria | reverse complement strand
TATATATACAGTATATATATATATATATATTATATATTATATATTTATGTATATATATACATATATACATACATATACATACACATATACCTATGCATTTACATATACATATACATTTACATATACATATACATATACATATACATATACATATACATATACATATGCATATACATATACATATACATATACATATACATATACATATACATATACATATATGCATTTAAGTCCACTGCCGTATACCACAATATGCATATAATCATAATGATAATAAAGAACTTGGAGATTAGTTGCTAAGATTACGCATTTTCTAAACACTTCAAATAACGAAAGAAAATATGTGGAAAAAAATCAGGTACCCACAGAGATCCTACCAGAAAAAAAGAATACAAGATGCAGACAATATCAATTTGTAGCCAAGTGCAACAAATATATGTGAGGTGTTTTGAAATTCCATTCTTTAAAAAAAGGAAGTTTTTTGATAATCGAATTCATGCACACATGGATATAAAATATCCGAGGTAGACAAATCCAAAGTTTTTAAGTGGAAGGAGAGAAAGAAATCGCGTACCCGTTGACCCACGCAAGGGGTATTTGCATAGAAAACGGCCGAGAGGTTGGGTAAGACGTTTAGGAAAATCTAGTGTTGCGTTGCTCTCCTCAGGAGGGGAGGGGGAGGCACCCTCTTACTGGTAAGTATACAGTCATAAAGTCTTTGATTCGAATCTCGCGGCTCGCACATTGTGTGTTACGAAATACGAGTTACCCCACAACCTCCACCACCGCCTCCGCCGTTCCGTTTTAACGACTCCAATGCACCGAGACGTACAGTCTTACTAAACCGGATTAAGCTGCTATAGTGAGCAGTAGAGGCTGCATAGTCATCCAGGAAATAATCCAGTCCTGTAGTGAGTTATTAAGGATGAATTCATTCGCTGTGGCTCCGGAGTATTCCAGTGTGTCTTCATATATATAGTGTACTCACTTCAACTGTGAAGTACCAAGCTATCACATCTTCCCTCTACCGTTCCCATTACCTATCCCTGACCTCAACACGACCTATTAACCAATTCGTCCGCATAGACAAAATGCTCAACACTCGCGCCGCGATGACGCAAGAACCTCCGTCCGTCAAACTCAAGAACCTTCGAACTCCCGGAGGACTGGGTCCTCCGCTGCGACGAGCGAGCTGACGCTGGTGAAAGCATTGCCGGCAGGCGCGGGGCGTTCTCGAAGAACAACACTGGGGAGTCTAGGTTGTTCCCAGTTTTTAGAGAGAAAGAGAGAAGAGAGAAAAACCTGAGTCGGTACGCTCGATAGATTACAGAAGAAAAACAAGTCGGCATCATGACTTTCGGTAAGCAACGAAGCGAGTCAGTGAATAATAAACGAATGAACCAAGAAATCAATAAATAAACAAATGATTGAATAGATGAAATGATAAAAGAATGAATAATAAAGAAATTATTAGACATACAAAGAAATATATCACAGTATAAAAACAAGCACGTGAAGTGATGAAATCTAGTTGAAGAGCTAAATAAATATATGTATTAAAAAACAAATAGTTCCATAAAATAAACAAACACGATGGGGAAGCAAATAAATAGGCAAGAGATTGAACGGGAACGCCATACGGATATATACAGATATACACACACGAACACACACACACACACACACACACACACACACACACACACACACACACACACACACACACACACACACACACACACACACACACACACACACACACACTCTCGGTGGCGAGGTTGGTAGAGTCCCTGGCTGTCACTATGGCTGACCGGGATTGAATCCTGCCCAGGGCTGAAATAATTTCAGATTCGCTGCGCTTCGAATCGTTACTCCAACTCTCGTGGGCGGAGAGTTGTGTGTGTGTGTGCGTGTAAGGTCACAGCAATAACCATACTGAGCTCTGAGCTCTCTACTGGTGTCCACTAACCTCATACAATAATACCTGTTAAGTCCGGCTAGAATTGGCATTTCAAAGTATAACAGTGCCTTAAAGATAGTTTCTTATTTCACTATAAAAGTTTTTATCAACCTATACTGCATTGATTAAGTCAATAGTTGACAAATTTGTCCTATATACAATGTTATGTTTCTAGTTTTGATATATTTGTCCAATATAAAATGTTAGGTTACAAAAAAAGCAATGGCCTCCGCTAGCGGACCCAGGGATCTGGGTGCGCACGTCCTGTGTAATAGTAGTCCTTGATATATATATATATATATATATATATATATATATATATATATATATATGTATTTATATATATGTATATATATATGTATATGTATATATATATATGTATATATACATATATATATATATGTATATATACTGTATATATATTATATTATATATATATATATATATACATACATACATTATATATATGGAGGAAAACAAGAATGGTAAAAAGCTTTTGAAAGTAGTCAAGAGTTTTTACGAGTGTTGTAGAACCTCTGTTACAATAAGAAATGGAGAGAGCGAGTGCTCTGAGGTAAAGGTGGGACTTCTCCAGGGATTTGTCATGTCACCATGGCTGTTCAATGTACATATGTATTTGATAAATGCAAGGGTAAGACAGGGGATTGGAAATGGTTAAAGAGAATGGAAAAAATGGGAGATAAACCATATGTTGTTTATTGACGACAATACCCTTGTATCAGGATCTGAGGGTGGATTAAGGAAGTTAGTGATTGAGTTTGGGAAGGTGTGCGAGAGGAGGAAGTTGAAGGTAAATGTGGGTAAAAATAAGTTGATGAGATTTACGAGGGAAGAGGATGGCAGCAAATTGGAAGTGAGTATTAAGGAGAATGAGACTGGAGGAAGTGGAGAGCTTTTGATACTTGCGGGCAAATGTGGCGGGAAGGGAGGAGTGGAGGTGGAGGTAGAACGTAGATTGAAAGAAGTGAATTAATGCCTTGGGGAATTAAAAAGTGTAATTAGAAATAGACATTTGGAAATAGATGCTACGAGGAGATTGTATGAAGTGGTGCTTGTTCCGACAGCACTGTATGGGGCAGAAACATGGAACATAAGAGAGGAAAAGAGAAAAAGCTTAAATGTGTTTGAGATGAAATGTCTGAGAAGTATGGTAGGGATTACTAGGCTGGATAGAGTGAGAAACGAAGAGGTGATGAGGAGAGTGTGGGTGGGTGGAAAAGAAGTTGGGAGATAGGATTAATGAAAGAGTATTGGGATGGTTTGAACACACGGAAAGAATGAGTGAAGAAAGATTAGTAAAAGAAGTGTGGAGGGCAGAGGTGTACGGAGTGAACAGGAGGAACCGAGGATGAAATGAATATATGGGGTAAGAGGGTCGTTGAGAAAGAAAGAGATGTCTGTTTAGTAAGGAAGAGAGAAGTCAGATGATAGGGGTAAGTGCAGAATGGTTGTATATGGATCATGCTGTGATGCATGGAAAGGAGTGGGTGGGGGATGAGGGGGGGGGTAGAGAGGGGTTATTTGTGAATGATAGTCTGACGCAGCCCGAAGGGATTTTTCCCCGTCTCTTTTTCTGCATGAGAGGACGGAGAAGGGAAGGTCGCCGATTAAATGAGTTGGCCTTGCTGTGGATGTGCTGTGTCTTGCTGCAAGCAATGGGCGAGATGCAGGGATGACTCGTCATCCAGAAGGGGCCAAGAGAAGTGAGGAAGGAAAGCGAGGTACATGGGAGTGAAGTGGGTGGGGATGAAATGGCTGGAAGTGAAATTATGCCTTTGAATTTGATTACCTCCCTTATAAGGAGAAAAAAGCGCTTCATATATATATATATATATGTATATATATATATATATATATATATATATATTCATATATATGTATTTTTTCATATGTATATATGTATATATATATATATATATATATACATATATATATATATATATATTATATATGTGTGTGTGTGTGTGTGTGTGTGTGTATGTGTGTGTGTGTGTGTGTGTGTGTGTGTGTGTGTGTGTGTGTGTGTGTGTGTGTGTGTGTGTGTGTGTGTGTGTGTGTGTGTGTGTGTGTGTGTGTGTGTGTGTGTGTGTGTGTGTGTGTGTGTGTGTGTGTGTGTGTGTGTGTATAAACTAAATTGAACATCATAGCATTTTCACAATTATTAGTTTTCCTCTTAATATTTTCAATTTTCCTCACCGGAGCTCTGATTTTGGGAGGATAAACAAAGACGAGATGTCGAAGTTTTTTATTTTGATTAAGCACAAATTTGACGTTTCGACTACTTAGAGTCATTCTCAAAACAATAGAGTAATAAACAAAATCGCATTGACACTAAACTATTATATTATAACAGAATAAATGCGTCGACGCGTTTCCATATACCTTATAAACACGTGTACAGGGAAGATAGAAAAGTTCACATAGGTGCATGGACCGAAGAACTGGCAAGAGCCGACCCTCTCACGGATGCGGGTGTCGGGGCAGTGGGCAGTGCTCAAGTTGAGGACACAACCCCTAGACTAGTATTGCCTACTGTATAAATGTGTACATATATATGTATATATATAAACATATATATATATATAGAATATATTTATATATAATATATATATATATATATATATTATATATATATATATATATATATATTATGACGTAAGTGGAGTAGGAAACACAAGAGTCTCAGTCTTGAGTTTATTCCTGACTAGTTTCGCATACCTGCGAAACTAGTCAGGAATAAACTCAGACTAAGACTCCTGTGTTTCCTACTCCGACTTACGTCAACCCGTCAAATTGTCTCAACATATATATATATATATATATATATACATATACATGTATACACACACACACACATATATATACACATGGTGACCCTTTCCAGTTGCCAAACATCTCTCATGTGTATATATATCTCATCTTACTCTGTACTTATTCATTCTATTGTAATCCTTGAAAATGTGAACAAATATCACGAAAGCGCTCGGATTACAAGAACTTTTCTTTTCCCTGTGGTAATCAGCATAACGGTGTAGTCACGTGTGATTTGTGATACTTGTGCATATATATATATATATTCTTGTCGACAGACGAGATTAAATAATATTGCTGTTTCTGCATTATTTATCTTTTTGTTAAGAGCTTCAATGTCTCTTGCTAATTTACGGTGTTGGACTGATAGTTTGCTGAGTAGCTGTCCGTATGAGGTTGCAACCTCATACGGACAGCTACTCAGCAAACTATCAGTCCAACACCGTAAATTAGCAAGAGAAATTAAAGTTCTTAACAAAAAGATAAATAATGCAGAAACAGCAATATTATTCAATCTCGTCTGTCAACAAGAAAATATTCTTCCTGGATACACTAATATATATATATTTATATATATATATATTATATTATTTATTTATATATATATGTTGAGACATTCTGACAGGTTGATGTAAGCGGAATAGGAAACACAGGAGTCTTGGTCTTGAGTTTATTCCTGACTAGTTTCGCAGGTATGCTTTTTCAAAGGAATATGTGTACAAACGGGCTGTGGGCATTATAGTTATCATATTTAATTGTATCATATTTAATTGTAAAAATGTCTTCATTGTTACGTGAGCCACAATGTGATGTTCACATTCGCCACCAACTATGGTAACTCGGAGAGGTGGTGAGGTCCACCCCATGTATATAATGCCCACAGCCCGTTTGTACACATATTCCTTTGAAAAAGCATACCTGCGAAACTAGTCAGGAATAAACTCAAGACCAAGACTCCTGTGTTTCCTATTCCGCTTACATATATATATATTATATATGTGTGTATGTGTGTGTGTGTGTGTGTGTGTGTGTGTGTGTGTGTGTGTGTGTGTGTGTGTGTGTGTGTGTGTGTGTGTGTGTGTGTGTGTGTGTGTGTGTGTGTGTGTGTGTGTATTCACTTGGTCTTTGGATCACGTGTTGGACTCGTGATCGACAGCTATTTCACTCCTGGAAGAGAGTTCAGAGCTCGTAGGTCCGATCTATGGGTAATGCTATGACCTTGCACACACACACACACCCCCAACTCCCCGCCCACGAGAGTCAGAGTAACGACCCGAGGCACAGCGATACCGAAATAATTTCGGCCCTGGGCAGGATTCGAACTGGGTGCTGGGAGCATTTCTGCTTCCCAGTTCAGCGCTCTACCAACTATGCCACACACACACACACACACACACACACACACACACACACACACACACACACACACACACACACACACACACACACACACACACACACACACACACACACACACACACACACACACACACACACACACACACACACACACACACACACACACACACACACACACACACACACATACACACACACACACTAGCTCACACAGGTGCAATTCATTCCCCGTAATAGTTGGCACCAAGATGAGCATAAGAAAGCCGTTTGTGTAGCTTTCAGAGGTTTTATACGAAACTATCTTTCTCTGAGGCTGGGCAAGTTGAACCACACTGTTTTGAGTACTTATTACTCTTGTTGTCATAATTTTTGCAATGAAGCCAACAGGAAAGGTAGTTTGCCCAAATCAGTACAAAAGAGGAGGGTTTTCCAGCTTGACTAATGCACAAGATTAATACAAAGGAGGATTCGAGGAAATTTCTGTTCGACTGCTAGTACTAAAGTTGCATTTCCTATATATGTATATATATATATATATATATATATATATACATATATATGTATATATGTATATAGATATATATATATATATGTATATATATACATATATATATATATATATATATGTATGTATGTATATATATATACATATATATATATATATATATATATATATGTATATATATATAAAGTGAAAATGAAGGCAGGAGAAAGAAGAGAAAAAGAACACTGGCAAAAAATAAACAAGAGACACGACAGTAATAGAGGAGCAGAGAAAGATGAATAATAATAAGGAATACAAAAAAAGGATGAAGATGATGATAATGATGAAGAAAAAGAAGAAAAGGAAATTGGAAGAATTAAAAGAAGAAGAAGGAGAAGAGGGAGAAGAAGAAGAAGAAGAAGAAGGAAAAGAAGGAGAAGAAGAAGAAGAAGAAGAATAAGGAATACGAAAAAGGATGAAGATGATGATAATGATGAAGAAAAAGAAGAAAAGGAAATTGGAAAAAATAAAAGAGGTAGAAGGAGAAGAGGGAGAAGAAGAAGAAGAAGAAGAAGGAGAAGAAGGAGAAGAAGGAGAAGAAGGAGAAGAAGAAGAAGGAGAAGAAGGAGAAGAAGGAGAAGAAGGAGAAGAAGGAGAAGAAGAAGAAGAAGAAGAAGAAGAAGAAGAAGAAGAAGAAGAAGAAGAAGAATAAAGAATACGAAAAAAGGATGAAGATGATGATAATCATGACGAAAAAGAAGAAAAGGAAATAGGAAGAAATAAAAGAGGAAGAAGGAGGAGGAGAAGAAGAAGAAGAAGAAGAAGAAGAAGAAGAAGAAGAAGAAGAAGAAGAAGAAGAAGAAGA
>NC_134779.1:47141855-47144355 GCF_046742065.1 Oratosquilla oratoria | reverse complement strand
GTTAGGTTAGGTTAGGTTAGGTTAGGTTAGATTAGGTAGATTAGGTTAGGTTAGCTTAGGTTGGGTTAGGTTAGGTTAGGTTAGGTTAGGTTAGGTTAGGTTAGGTTAGGTTAGGTTAGGTTAGGTTAGGTTAGGTTAGGTTAGGTTAGGTTAGGTTAGGTTAGGTTAGGTTAGGTTAGGTTAGGTAGGTTAGGTTGGGTTAGGTTAGGTTAGGTTAGGTTAGGTTAGGTTAGGTTAGGTTAGGTTAGGTTAGGTTAGGTTAGGTTAGGTTAGGTTAGGTTAGGTTAGGTTAGGTTAGGTTAGGTTAGGTTAGGTTGTTAGGTTTGTTTCAGTTAGGGTTAAGTTAGGGTAGGCTAGGTTTAGTTAGATTAAACTTATTCTATCTCATTTCAGCTTAGCTTAGCTAAACTTAGTTTAGCTTAGTTTAGCTCACCTTAAGAGACTCTTTCCTGCGTTCTAAGCAAGTCACATTCAATTTATTGACATTTCTGAGAGAAATATGTCCTAAAAATCTCGAATAAATTTTGACAATTTGAATTTAGCTAGTCACTTTTCAGCTTCACTCGATTTTTCGTTTTTTTTTTTCTTTCCTTTATCAATTTTCAGGAGCTAAATTCAGAGCCAGAAAAAATAAGAAAGAAAGAAAGAAAGACATATATAATGAAAAAATCTGTCCTCAATGAAATTCGATGACAGAATAAAAAGAGAATAAAACGCAGTGAATGCTGAACCCTTCAGCATTCAATTCGTTTTTTCTATTATTCTTTCATCTCCAACCCACAAAAAAAGAATATATTTTTTTAAGTTATTCCTTATTCATTTAATCGGCAGAGATTACTCGCTTCACTGAATAAAAGACTTTGCCAGCATATTAAAAAAAAAAAAATGGACGATGGAAATCGTTGTTATATATATATATTCTTTTTCTGACTACCACCAAATTAAGGGAAACACCCTCCCTCTTCTCTTGGCGACAGAGGATCTTCTCACATAACTGAGTAAGACCTCCTGGCGACAGCCATAGAAAAAAAATCTCACTGTATCTTCGAGCAGTTATTTCTAACCAGTAGTACGCGGACCACTGCAGGTCTTAGAGAACAGTGATGGATATTCATGGATAATGACTTTCTCCTCCCCCATCTCTCCCCTCCCTGTGTCGAATAACATCACCACTGTTAACCAGAATGAAGGTTGTCATATACATCACTGTGCAAGTCCGACTTATGAAAGTCGTTATACCTTTCCATTCCATGGGGTAGCGTATTTGATATGAATCGACTAAAGTCTGCCAAAACTTAATTTGTAAAGTTTATCAACAACTTCAAGTATTTTCATAATTTGATAAGATCCCATGATGACAACCAGAATAAGACATATAATGTTTAACTTAACACTTTCGGGGGAATTTATTATGAATATGCGATACCAGATAGCGGCTATATTCAGCTCAACAAAACAGTCAATAGGGATATAGGATTGACGAAAGAGTATTGGGATGGTTTGGACACATGGAAATATTGAGTGAAGAAAGATTAATAAAAGAAATGTGGAAGGCAGAGGTGGAAGGAGTGAACATGAGAGGGTGACCTAGAATGAGGTGGGTGGATGGAGTAAAAGGGGCATTGGGAAAGAGGGGAATGTTTATTGAGGAAGGACGGGAGAGGACAAAAGATAGGGATGAATGGAGAATGGTTGTGTATGGATGATGCTGTGATGCATGAGGGGAAGTGGGTGGGGAATGGGGGGTGAGGGAGTATGTATGAGAAATAAATTGACGCAACCCGAAGGGATTTCTTTCCATCTTCTCCTTTTCTATATGCGGGGAAGGAGAGGGGATGGAGGGTCGCCGAATTAGTAAAGCGGCCTTGCTGTGAATGTGCTGTGTCTTGCGACAAGATGCAGGGATGACCCGTGATCCATGAGGTGCCAATATAAGAGTTGGGGAAAAGGGTAGAGGGGAGTGAAGTATGTAGGGGATGGAATGGGTGGGAATGGTTTATATGCCTTTGTTTTTTGGCTAACTCCCGTGTAAGGGGGAAGAAAACCTTTAGTATATGCATGATCTATGTATATATATATATATATATATGTATGTATATATATGTATATATATGTATATATATATACATATATCTATATACATATATATGTATATATATATATATATATATATATATATATATATACATATATATATATATATACATATATATATATATTTCTGCAAGAGACAGATCCTTCGTAAATTCTTCAGAATCCTTTCCTATGGAACCGATTTCGTAAATCTTCAAGAAACCAAAACATGAAAGACATGACTGAATCGAATATTGACATTCCATCGCCAGATATCAAAGACCACAGGACTAAGAGAAATAAGATATTGAAAGAAAGGTGAAAAGGGGGAATATAAGAAATTAAAATTTCATAAGAATATCCATAAATAGAGACTAGTCTTCAAATCTTAAAAGAAAAATGATGCAAAGCTGAGCCATAAGGATAT
>NC_134779.1:47129355-47134355 GCF_046742065.1 Oratosquilla oratoria | reverse complement strand
GTATGTATGTATGTATGTATGTATGTATGTATGTATGTATGTATGTATGTATGTATGTATGTATGTATGTATGTATGTATGTATGTATGTATGTATGTATGTATGTATGTATGTAATTTATGTATGTATGTATGTATGTATGTAATGTATGTATGTATGTATGTATGTATGTATGTATGTATGTATGTATGTATGTATGTATGTATGTATGTATGTATGTATGTATGTATATATGTATGTATGTGTGTATGTATTTATTTATGTATGTACGTATTTATGAATGTATATATCAGGGACGTGCCGTCTAGATAGGTATGTAGATGGTGCCGGCCCTGAATAGAATAAATCAGTAGCAACTTTTTCCTTCTGTCACAAGATATGCACCTAATCTACCAATACTTTTAAGGTTACTGTGATTATTATACGTGAAATATATCTTTATTTTTTCCAGATTAGATTGGCATAATTTGGCCCTGCCTCTCAATCTCAGAATGTAAGTTACGCAATGTAGTGGTATAATTCATGTGTTGTATACACTCTTTCAACACTTTTTTCTTTACGCGTAATAGAGGCAGGAAAAAATCTGTTGGTAAAAGAAGAAAGAGAAGTGTATTGTGATTTAAATAATTTGTCCTAGGTTTTAAGTATACAGGAACATATTATGAAAGCCAAATATCATTGAAAACATTTTGATCTACGCAAATCAACTTGATCCTAGATAAACAGAAGTCTGACAGTATTGCGATTCACAATAAGAAAGTTAAATAGAACAGAGACATATTAAAACAATTTGTATTACTTGTTTCTTGATTAAGCAATAACTAACTTTTAGCAAAGATGATGGACAGAAAGCATCGTTAAATCGTAGAAACTATGTTAATAAACTATACTGCAAAATTTGATAAAAAATTGGCACAAGATTTACAGAATTCAAATATTTCTTAACCTTCCTTATAAGATACAAAATGACTTGATTGAAACAGTAAGCACAAATGTAGAAAGTAAATTTAAATAAGAAGTCACACAAGCCTCATTCATTGCTATAGAAGTGGATGAAACGACAGATATTTCATGTACAGCTCAGTGTTCTACAATATCAAAATACGCGTTGGACTCAGATATCAAAGAAATCTTTATAGGATTTGACATTATCAAAGATAGAAGTGTTGGATATGTAACAAAGTTTACTCGTATTTAGTAATTTGGATGAATATGGCTGTGTTGAGAAATTTGGAGCACAGACGTACGATGGGGCAGCTTTATTTATTCACTGCTATACTAATAAGATAAATCTTGTTCTATCTCGGTTGATAAAATTCCTAACTGAATGTTCAAACTTTTTCAAGACCAGTAAACCACTTACATCGTTTTTCTATCACTCTACAAAATGAACGCAATTTCTTAGTGAGATAATCGGAAAGTGCATTCCTAAAGCAGCACCAACGAGATGGAGTTCGAATTCAAAACTAGTCCAGACTATTTTACAATACCATGCTGACCTTTGCAAATTCTTCAACAATATGAACAATAATCCTATGTTGTAGGATCCAGATACTTTAGTGAGAACCAAGGAATTTTTTAGAGTATCTAATAAAAGACCCAACATACTTTTTTCCGGTTGTTTATAATGAAACTTTAATTAAAACTGAAACTCTTTTCAATATCTTACAATCCAAAATGATTTATATTTCATACGTCATTGAGAGAATTAATGGAACAATAAAATTACCTGAGGATCTGCACAAAAGTTTCGAGGATATGTACGTCAAGTATGAAGAATGTTGCAGACAAAATAACTCAAATGAAACAAAATCTCGTAGTAAAGGTTGAGTTAAAGAAGAAAGAATGAGAACATTTTGTGTAGTTTTGGATAACATACTGAAAAAACATGAAAACAAGATTTACTGATTTGAAAAACTTCATTTCATTAGTTTATTGAAATAAGTTTCAAAATATTGCTTGCCAATTTGATAAGGATTCATATGAAAGTTTAGAAAAGAAGTATGGAAACTTGTTTTCGATATCATAAAACTGAAAACGGATTTAGTTGAAATTGACAATCCACAAGTGTTACGAGATAAATCAGTTAAAACTTTGCTTGGTTTTATATTTGAAAATGAACTGACCCAAAAGTTCACTGAAGCTATGAAGTTGATGAAATTAATTTTGATAATTTTTTTTTACAACTGTATCTACGGAGGGCTCATTTTCTGCTTTGAAAATAATTAAGAACTATGCTAGGAACAGAATAACAAATCAAAGACTTTTGTCACTTACTTATCCATGGAAAAGGAAAGACTTAACAATATGAAACAAAACCCTTTTCAATCTATATGAAAAAGTTACATATTTATGCTACAAAGAGAGAAATTTTTATTTCCTTTACAAATAGGCTGATACAATTAGTAACTAAATTTGTTTGATAGTTCTATCCTTTTATATACTGGTACATCTTTTGATGATAATTTACTACATAAAGGTCATCAATTGTCTACCCTGAGTAATTACTGACGGTATATGCCTTGTATGTATGTATGTATGTATGTATGTATGTATGTATGTATGTATGTATGTATGTATGTATGTATGTATGTATGTATGTATGTATGTATGTATGTATGTATGTATGTATGTAAGTATGTATGTATGTATGTATGTATGTATGTATGTATGTATGTATGTATGTATGCATGCATGCATGCATGTATGTATGTATGTATGTATGTATGTATGTATGTATGTATGTATGTATGTATGTATGTATGTATGTATGTATGTATGTATGTATGCATGCATGCATGTATGTATGTATGTCTGTACATATGTATGTACTGTATTGTATGCATGTATGTATGCATGCATGTATGTATGTATGCATGTATGTATGTATGTATGTATGTATGTATGTATGTATGTATGTATGTATGTATGTATATATGTATGTATGTATGCATGTATGTATGTATGTATGTATGTATGTATGTATGTATGTATGTATGTATGTATGTATGTATGTATGTATGTATGTATGTATGTATGTATGTATGTATGTATGTATGTATGTATGTATGTATGTATGTATGTATGTATGTATGTATGTATGTATGTATGTATGTATGTATGTATGTATGTATGTATGTATAAAACACGATTATGCGTCGATGAGATTAATATCATACTTTTCTTTGATAGCATTTATGTGCGCAACTCCAGTATAGTTGATATCGCTATCTGGAGAACTTCCGGTATTGACAAGAACAAAATAGCAATAATTCTGAGTTGACTACTTTGATTTATATATATATATATATATTTATATATATATATATATATATGTATATATATATGTGTATATGTATATATATATATATATATATATATATATATATATATATATATATATATATATATATATATATATGTATATTGTCCTCTCTTTAGCTCATTAACTCTCCATCTATTTCTTGAAGATATTTTCCTGGTGAATGCATGGCTTTTTTCTTTTTTTTTGTCATCTCCGTTACTGCTACACACATGTGCTTAATATATATTTATGCTATTCCCGCTTGAACTGATCAAAGTTATTCATTTTCAAAGGGAAATCTTCATTGGTTAAAATCCAACAAATTAAACTTTTATTCACGTTGCCATTAAGTTATATATTTCTAATCGAATTAACCTTCCCACTCGAAACCCACGCCACACTCACAAATCAAAGATAAAAAGCAAATATTTTGTTTTAAACAGAATGAGCTTTGTAATAGTAGCCACAGAATCAAAGAAATAAGTGACTTACGCAACATAATTTACGCAACATTCATTAGTATGGCAGATCTTACAAATTGACAACTTAACAAGAAATAAAGTTAGCGAGTTGCTATCAAAACATTATGAAATAGGAAATGTGAAAGATATCTAGAATTAGCGACACCAGTATATGCCCATTAATCATTACATTAGCACATTTCTCATAAATCCTATCTCCTTTGTTAATTATCATAATTCAATATATACTACCGCCTCTCTCTGTCTCTATCTTTTTATTTTTTCATTAATATAATATATATATAGTTTTTTTTTTATGATAGTCTGTCACCTGAAGACCATGCAGCCTTTATATCATCTTTGGACTTTGAATTAGCGCCATCAAGGTCTGTTTACATTGACGAGATTTATGGTCTGAGATAATGGTTGATGCGCATGTCAATATAAACATATATTTTCTTTCTTTCAGTGCCCATCATGGCGGTACTGAAGATGAATAAAATAAACTAGAGGAAGTCAGAATAAATAAAAATAAAAAATAAAAACAATCGGCGAGCATAGGTTCGCGTTGTTTTAATAGCTTTATCGTAATATTTGGCTACTGTGACGTCATTCTATGATGTGACGTCATTTCTATAATATGACGTCATTATATATTGTGACGTCATTCATTCCTACTTCACTCATTATAACGTTATTCTTCGCCGTGACGTCATTCTTCATTGTGACGTCATTCTATTGTGTGACGTCATTTTATAATATGCCGTCATTATATACTGTGACGTACTTTATTCGTACTCACTCATTGTGACATTATTCTTTATTGTGACGTCATTCTTCATCGTGACGTCATCGTTTGCCGTGACGTCATTTTCGATTAGACGAATTCTCCATTGTGACGTAATTCTTAATGTTGACAGCATTCATAATTATGACATTCTTTATTGTGATGTATTTTCCATCATAATGTTATTCTATATGTCAACGTCATATGTCATAGGTAATTCTTTATCGTTACGTCATTTATCATCGTGACGACATTCATCGTCGTGACGTCATGTTATTTGTGGCCTCATTTTTCATTGCTTAGTCCTTCATCGTGACGTCACTATACGCCGTGACCTCAAGCCTTACCATGACCTCGATCCTGATGTTCGCAGAAATACATTTCATTAGAATAAATAGATAAGGAAAGACTACAAAGACTTCTTGCTGACGTCAGATGATATTTTTTG
>NC_134779.1:47099355-47101855 GCF_046742065.1 Oratosquilla oratoria | reverse complement strand
TCTTAATACATTCAGAACATTTTGGCGTTAGGCAGAATAAAATTTGTAAAGTAGCAATCATAACAAAATGATTAATAAATTCATAATCCGAATAGAATCTCTTGGTATTAACAGGAATAAGATTTGTGAAGCACAACAACGCAATTGGTTCTACGAGTTGGATATCTGTCATCTCATTGCCGTCAATCGTCAACTCCCTCACATTCCATTCAAAGGTGTATTGACACTAAACCTTCAGGTTGAGGCCAAGATCTTTCTTTGTCAAATTTGACTGTATTTCATCCACCTTTTCCCACCCTCTTTCTATAAACTGTTGACATAGAAACAGTCCCACACTCATACAACGGAAAATATCAATCAGAAGTTTCTCCCTAGAGGGATACATAAAAGGGCTTAAGGCAGTTGCCATCTGCTTGGGGGAATGTAGGTTTCCTGTTAGGGAAACTTGAGGCAACACTCCTTCATTATTGCGTCCCCGGGGTTTTCCGAGCAGAAACATCTAATTCGGGAGGTTGTGTTCCGTAGACTTTGTGTTAATTTTTACATCCTCTGGCTCCTCCTTCTCCTCGTCCTCCTCCTCCTCCTAGTCCTCCTCCACCTCTTCATCGTCCTCTTCCTCCCCCTCCCCTACTAGTCCTCTTCCTCCTCCTCCTCCTCCTCTTCCTCCTCCTCCTCCTCTTCCTCCTCCTCCTCCTCCTCCTCCTCCTCCTCTTCCTCCTCCTCCTCCTCATTCTTTTTCTCGTCCTCTACCTCCTTCTCCTCTTCCTCCTCCTCCACCTCCTCTTTCTCCTCTTCCTGCCACTCCTCCTCCTTAGTCTCCTCCTCATCCTACTTCTCCACCTTCTCCTCCTCCTCCTCAACCTCCACTTCTCCTCCGGCCCTCCTCCTCTTCCTCCTCCTCCTCCTGCTCCTCCTCCTCCTCCTTCTTCTTCTTCTTCTTCTTCTTCTTCTTCTTCTTCTTCTTCTTCTTCTTCTTCTTCTTCTTCTTCTTCTTATTCTTCTTCTTCTTCTTCTTCTTCTTCTTCTTCTTCTTCTTCTTCTTCTCCTCCTCCTCTTCCTCCTTCTTCTTCCTCCCACAAAATCTCGCTTTAGCACCCTGAGCTTTCCTTTCGTCTTATAGTTTTGAAGACCTGGGTACGATCAGCAACTGTTACCATTGACTACCACCTGCCCTGGCTGTAAAGAGCATACAGGCGTCATCTCTTTTTCCCAGAAATCCAATAAGCACATTTCTCGTAACTACTCACTCCATGAACTAAAAATCAGGTCTTAGGAAACTGAGACTCACTTTATGGCCATATCCCCGGCTGATGGGCTATTGCTGTTGCCATATCAGTGAATCTCGCCTTTCTCAGATCAGTTGAAACAGAGTGTATTCATGGACCAAATAGTCTCTTTGGAGACTACTCTCCTACTTTAAATCCTTCCTTACTAAAGGGGTGCCAGGTAAAGGGAAAGAATAGCCTGGTCGCGGCCAAAATAGACGGGATTGACACTCGCTACGAAAAGGGTTAATATTCTCTACCGAGGGTGTGGAACAGATATCAAGAGAATGACCTGGTGGTACACAAAATATAAGGAAAAGTGACATAAGGTTCGAAAGAGATTGTTCTATTTTAGCAACTTCACCGCAATAGCGACATGACTCATATTCTGTCTAACTTTAGACAATTCCATTCAGCACAGAATAGGGGCTCTCGCTTGAAAGGATAGGCTGCCTCACTTAGTCATTACGTAACAGATGGGACTTTTATCTCTCCCCCGGATGTCGTCGGGCGATTTTATTCATCTCACCGGCACACCCCTGAGAGCATGAGGAGTAATAAGTCCTAGACTTTAGAAAACTACAAACCAAATGTAACGATTTTGGCCGCGGTTTAGCCCCTCTTGTCAATCATCTCTGGCCGTAGACAGGCGCCTTTTGGCGAATACCTCACTCTGATCTACAACTGAAACACCCATCTCCGCTTCACCTATTTGCATAGTTGACCACAACACGACTTCAATCCATCAATGATTGATGGGTAACTAGTAGCACCATGGGGCACGATCCTCTGGTGTCTGAAGTGTTGTCAGTTTGAATTCTTTCTATTACTTGCCCATTTTAACAGGATTTGGATTGTCCGTGCACACTATACACAGAATCCTTTAGTGTATATAGTTACGAGCAAAATTTTTTTACATACTCAGAGTGTTTCATGATACGAAATACAAATGCTTTGTTTGACTTCTTTCCGGCTATTAAAGAAAATTATCTATCAATAAGCTAAATACTACATAGGTAAATATACTATGTAGGCCTACTTTACGAAAACAAAAATCATATCAACATGATGAGATCTGTGGTGGGGTAAAAAATTTCGCTTGTTGCTCTACCCATTCATGAATACATATATCTTTGCATTTTTAATGTATGTATGTATGTATGTATGTATGTATGTATGTATGTATGTATGTATGTATGTATGTATGTATGTATGTATGTATGTATGTATGTATG
>NC_134779.1:47094355-47096855 GCF_046742065.1 Oratosquilla oratoria | reverse complement strand
GTTTTCTGATGACAATGCGCTTGTACGAGTAACAGGAACAGAGGAGGGATTGAGGAAGTTAGTGGCAGAGTTTTGGAAGGTGTGCGAAAGAAGATGATGGGATGTACAACGGGAGAAAGGGGAAGCAGACTGGAAGTGAGTACTAAGGGAGAGAGACGGGAGGAAGTGGATAGTTTTAGATACTTGGTTGCGAATGTGGCGGGAAAGGGAGGAGTGGAGGTAGAATGTAGATTGAGAAAAGCGAGTAAATGCCTTTGTGGATAAAAAAGTGTAATGAGAAATAGAACGGGATTGGAAAGGGAGTTGGGAGATAGGGTTGATGAAAGAGTATTAGGGCACATGGAAAGAATTAATGAAGAAAGATTGATAAAAGAAGTGTGGAAGGCAGAGATGGAAGGAGTGAACATGAGGGGTCGACCTAGGATGAGATGGATGGATGGGGTAAAAGGGGCATTGGAAAAGAGGGGAAAGTCTATTGAGGAATGACGGGAGAAGACGGAAGATAGGGGTGAATGGAGAATGGTTGTGTATGGATGATGCTATGATGCATGAGGTGGAATAGGTAGGGGGTTGGGGTGAGGGAGTATGTGTGAGTAATAAATTGACGCAACCCGAAAGGATGTCTCCCCATCTCCTTTTCTACATGAGGGGACGTAGATGGGGGTTCGCAGATTGTGTGTGTGTGTGTGTGTGTGTGTGTGTGTGTGTGTGTGTGTGTGTGTGTGTGTGTGTGTGTGTGTGTGTGTGTGTGTGTGTGTGTGTGTGTGTGTGTGTGTGTGTGTGTGTGTGTGTGTGTGTGTGTGTGTGTGTGTGTGTGTGTGTGTGTGTGTGTGTGTGTGTGTGTGTGTGTGCGTGCGTGTGTGTGCATGTGTGTATGTGTTTGTGTTTGTGCATATGCCAGATGTATTTCACATACCCATGTAACCATAATAAACATTGTTTGCGAATGTGCGTATGTATACGTGTGTATACGCACCCTCGCATGTATGCAAAGGTGTCCGTGTGTGTACATTCTTTCCAGCCGCAACTCTTCTCCTTGGAAGGAAGGACGCCATGGTGGGTTTACATGCGCCACCCCCGCGTGGCAGAAATGACACGACTCCCCCTTATGGCACAGGGAACCGGAGTCTCGCGTCAGAACTCTTGTCCGAGAACGAATTTTATGCAGCAGAGTAGGATTTATACCAGAGACTAAGTACACTGCGCCTTCTCCACGCGCAGGGGGTGGGGCTCATGATTGACGTCATATTGCCCGCTCTAACCGAAATCAAAGAATGTCTGAGAGATGTGTGACGTCATGTCGTCCCCATATATATATTTTTTTGTTTAACTCGACTTTTAGGTTTAGCATGTCTCTCTCTCTCTTTCTCTCTCTCTCTCACTCTCACTCTCTCTCATTCTGTGTGTGTGTGTGTGTGTGTGTGTGTGTGTGTGTGTGTGTGTGTGTGTGTGTGTGTGTGTGTGTGTGTGTGTGTGTGTGTGTGTGTGTGTGCGTGTGTGTGTGAAAATATCCGTCAAAACAAACAAATATCACACTTGCTGACAAATAAAAAGACAGAATGACTACAAGTTAGAAACACATTGGGGCATGTTTAAGGCGAGGTAAAGTGGGAAATAAAAAAAAAATAATAATCATAATGAGGGTCTGAGAAACCAGAAATGATGGCCTCAAGGTGTCAGGACGTAAATCTAACCTGGAAGTAGGTCGAATCAATTTTACCAACCGTGTAGTCAGTGACTGGAATAAATTTCCCGCAGAGGCGAGGAGCTGGGGTAGAGTTTATATTTTCATACTAAATGCATTAGATGACAAATGATGAACTAAAGCTATCAGGACGTGCATCTAATCTCAAATTAAGAAGAAACAATGTCAACAACCGCGTAGTCAGTTATTGGAACAAACTTCTCGCAAAAGATTATACACTTAAACAGTATGATTTAATGTCTGTTAATAGTTATTTTATTTGAATCTTTGGGTGTTCACCAATTTATTTTGTTTCTGTTCCTAAACCCACCATAGCCCGTTGTAGTCCACTTTCACCCCTTTCAACACATTGTAACCCAATATTTTGTAAATTGAGGGACATGTGGTCAGGACCATTTGCCAAATAAAACATAATTTTGCGGACATTTCAACCTTAACAATGATACTTGAAGACTATTTCATTGTTGTGTATTTCATATATTTGCATAAATAGTAGTTCTATCACAATACACGTGATTTTTTATGAAATTTGCATTAATCAAAAACAACAAATATATTTGCGTGGAAAAAAAAATTGATTTGTCCATTTGAGTATACAAAACATATTATGTACTCATGTTTACCTATGAATATACTAGTTTTGATGACTAGATTGATGACCATATGAAAATATAAATGACCAGTTTTCTAGGTTAAATTGTGATTCACCGTGGTCTTTGTTCACGTACTGGGTCCATAAGAAACAGGCATTGCCATACGAGATGATAAGCCGGAGTTTACATGCGCGCGCATGTG
>NC_134779.1:47074355-47081855 GCF_046742065.1 Oratosquilla oratoria | reverse complement strand
TCCGTTGATGTTGATGAAAAAGGCGGAATGAAATGTAGGAATTTATTCATATGTTTTCCTTAGTATTACTAAGCGGAAGTCTATTCACTTTTTCACATAATGTGTAGTGTACACCAGAAAAATAATTATATAAGAATTCGAGAACCAAAGGAAACTATATAGAGTCACTTGGTGTTGTCATCAATATCGTCCACCACGTAACTTCTAGAAGCACCCACCCAGAAATTTCAGTTTTCATTTTCTCAAAGAATCATTTGTATTATGTGGCCAAGAACCAATTATACAATTCCTTCCATTACCTTACATTTGTTTTCGTGCTTTCTTTTTTCTGTTTTTCTCATTAAAATCAATAGGTGAAAGTGTAGCTAACATAATATCCGGAAAGTATGCATGGATTGCAACAGTCACAGTTTTCATTTCCAGCCATCTCCCACCCCCAACCCCACCCGACACCGTTGATCACAATGTCGTATGTCGCTGTACTAAAAACACGGTAAGCTAATTTTTTTTTTTTTTTTTTTGGGGGGGGTCCTCATGACAGTCAGAAAACCTTTAACGTAGAGTTTAACCTTTTCCAACGTCACCATCCCCTGTATTCAGGCTTAGGCAGTTCAGGACTCCGAACATCTGTTTGCAAGAACTGCAGCTGCTGCATTAGTACAAGGAGGAGGGTTTTATATCACTCAGTGAAATTTATTTCTGCATCCTCTGCAGGTGTTATAGCCCCGGGCTAGGAAACACGCGTTCGCAAGGTTTTTGCAAACATTTACACATTTTCTCATGAATTATAAGTGATACTGTTTACGTACACATTACTACACATACGAACAGAAATGGTAGGTGTTGTTTGTTGTTTATAAATAATGGGTAAAAGTAGCAAATATTAGCGAAAAGTTGTTAACGTGAATGGCTTTGTAGTTGCCATAAGAACGCCTTTAGTGTTCAGGTATTGTACATTTAGATATATCTATTCACTCATAGAATGTTGGGTGAATCATGTTAACCTATTAAGCGAGGAATGTAATACATATGTCTTTCATGAATTACGTGTATTCTGTGCTGTAACACACTATTTCGTTTGTCTGACGTTAGCCAGAACAGGGTGTCATGTCTTTGCATGATTATGGAAATAATATAATAATTGCACACACACACACACACACACACACACACACACACACACACACACACACACACACACACACACACACACACACACACACACACACACACACACACACACACACACACACACACACACACACACACACACACACACACACACACACACACATATATATATATATATATATATATATATATATATATATATATATATATATATATATATATATATACACACTTATGTGATTAAGGATAATTAACATTATATTTTATTTGGAAATACATAATTGTAAGTAGTTATAAGAATAGTGTACCGAATGTACAGAAGTACGTTTTGAACGCCTCGCAAGACCGCGGACGCTATAGAGAAGTTAGTTTTGTACGTATGGCAAAACCGCCCATGTGATTCATCTAGTTGAGGGGTGAGAGCGGACGCAGTAGGAGTGACGTTCTAAACGAACCTTGATTTGAATGTGTTAAAGGGCTCGAACGACCCTAACGTATTCCTTATGTGACGTCATGACCACGCGTTCGATAATGTTAATAAAGAGTTGTCCTGAGAGGAGTTAGTAAATTAAGGAATGTAATGAAAGACACTTCGGTGAACTGAAGATTATCCAAGTAACAGAAAGTCAAAGTTTTTGAAGGATGAAAGTTAGGAACTGTATACGATACGCATGCAGTCCTATGTTACCTAATTTAAAAAAAAATCTGGAGACATGGTTTGTTCCAGGCGAATAGATTACCATATATGCTCACGATGTCTTGATGAAGTAAAAAGGAATATGCAATATGTAAAGTCACTGTTGATTTACAAAGCCCTTGTATGAATATGAATTAGTCATATACATTTAAGTACTGAAGAATGTCTACATTTTAAGAAATTTATGAATTATTTTTTGGTTAAACTAAAGCCACTAATTAGGGTCTCAGGAAACAGAAAAAACAGTGTTGGAATCCCCATACTAAGAGCGGTATGCTTAATTACTATTTGATACATCATAGATTATTCAGCACCTGTAGTAACAGCATATCTCGAGCGTGAGATACTCTTTAAAGTTATACAAAAGGAAGCAATGAAGATAATAATAGCAGAATATACTAATCTAAAAACCATTATAAAGAGCAGAATCAAAAAATATTCTGCCAAAGTTTGAGTGAGTAGCTATGCACGAAAACTACATCGAATGATAGTAGCATATGATGAAAATTAATACTGTACCATTAGCGGAAGATATTGAACAACAACCTTGGAAATATGATAATGAATTAAAGGTTATCTATGGAAAAAAAAATTGCTGTAGGAAAGAAAACTACAGTCAAATGCAATCTAGGCAATTATTTCTGGTAAAGATAGTTTCATTTCCTAAAACCATCTATAAACATATGTTTTGTGATCGATATGCATATGGCATAGGAATCGGCTTTGGTGTTGTGCTTAAGGATGAACTTTATGTCATACATGCAGGTCTACAAACTATGTTATCAAAAGGAGAGAATGTGCGTTGAATTGTAGACACCCAAAGGGCACTGCCTTAACTGCTCAAGTACCAACAGATGACAGCTTAATGATTAAATGTAAAAAGAGACTTTGAATTGGAGGAAACTTCTGTAGAATCGCATTAACCTGGACATACATCTGAATGAATTTGGAAATACACTGACAAAAAAGCAATTTAGATGAAAACAGTTGGTACGGTCGGAATACCAAGTGTAAGGCAAACCAAATGAAAAATCGGATCTATGAAGAACTGGATTTTTGAAGAAAAAAAAAAATAAAATAATAATAATAATAATAATAATAAATAAATAAATGAATAAATAAATAAATAAATAAATGAATATATATATATATATATATATATATATATATATATATACATATATATATACATATACATACATATATATACCATGGCAGAAGTAGCATGCTTCATTGTACGGTTGTAGCCGAGAAATGTTTCATAAGGAGAAACTGCTCGAATAAATTCTTTAATGGTGCACTAGAGGTTGGGTTATTATGACCAATGAGTATATAACGATAGATATTGGCATGTCTTGTAAAGTATATTTTGTTAAATATACATATTTGAAAGTTATACAAATGCCAGTATCCCGAAGCTGGGTGGACAGGGGTGTTTTGTTTAATCTATGCATCTATATACCAAGAGTTTTTTTCCCCTTTATAAGGGAGGTAGCCAAATCAAAGGCTCGTACCTACCCATTCCACTCCCATCCACCACCCTTTCCCCCTTTTATCTTGGCTCATTATGGATGACGGGTCATCCCTGTATCCTGCCAACCGCCCTAGGTCAGAAACAATGTAGCAAGATACAGTACATCTACAACAAGGCCGATTCACTTCATCGGCGATCGCGCCCCAACTTCTTTGTCACCTCATGCAGAAAAAAAGAAGACAGGGAGAAATCTGGAAATGCTACAGAGAATCTACTTAAGTTATGAACTTCCATCGAAGATATTAGTTATAATGTATAAACAAAAAAATTCTTAAAATAATTCGTGTAAAGCAATATCAATGCTGAAAGAATATGCTAAACCTACGGCTATGGCCTGGGTGAATGTACTAACGTGCTAGTAAGGTTCTTTGATGTGATGGTTTGATATATATATATATATATATATATATATCTATACATATATATATATATATATATATATATATATCTATATATATATGTATATAGATATATATATATGTATATATATACATATATATACATATATATATATGCATATATATATACATACATATGTATATATATATATATATATATATTTATATATACATACATGCGCGCGCGCGCGCGCGCGCGCGCGCGCGCGTGTGTGTGTGTGTGTGTGTGTGTGTGTGTGTGTGTGTGTGTGTGTGTGTGTGTGTGTGTGTGTGTGTGTGTGTGTGTGTGTGTGTGTGTGTGTGTGTGTGCGTGTGTTTAATATGAACTTGAATGATATGTGGACGAGTCACCTTTGAATGTGTACATGTTCGCTCGAGATTTGGGGACTCAGTTGTGTTGGCGTGCCAGACCATCTTAGTTCCTGGTAGTGAGTTTGTAAAATAATGAAGACATGGAGGTGTGATGTGGTGTTTATAATGTACACCTGCAGTGATCACAGAAAACAAAAAAACGTGTTGTTTCCCAGAACGAGGACACATGGAGGTATTCTGCCAGCCATTAACAAGAACCACAACGTGAACAGGATACACTTGTAAATAACGAAAGGGTGGTCTTTTGCAAGTTCAGATAGTTCAAATTTGATTAATTTGTGTCGTTAAAAAGAAAGGTTCCTTTGTTCAGGTTTCATATTAAATAAATTTTTTGTGTTAATGGTATATACCTTCTTAAGCATGCTGTATGAGTCTTTCCTTGTTATGCATTATGACACAACACATGATTCAGTAGCTGCGTTGTCCGGGGTCGGCTAATCAGACCACATCCTCAGTCGGTTTTTAACACAGACTGTAATCGCATATTGACAATTGAACTTCAACACTGTATATTCCATAGCCTACACAATGTAGCATATATATTCCATTCATTCATTCAAATACATTTAAATACTAGTATTGAATAAAGACAACTAGTGTGAAGGCCGATTTAGACAAACGCACAACAGGTAGTGGTGGACTTGAACAAGCTTGTCTTTTAGATAACGTCGCATGCAATGCTGAGGGTACGACCATGGTGAGTGTCGCTTAAAATTTAATTTCCTAATTTCAATTTACTTTTGTGTATGACGTGACGTGTTTATTGGTTCTACCCTCAAAGGTTATTTGTATATAAATGCCTCATGAGAGAGTAAAAGAATATTATAGTAGAGTTAGCTACACGGAAGTTGACACAAATTACAGCCGATGGTGACATGTGGCAACATTCTTAAGTGTTGGTGTGTGCATTTCAAGAGGCTTGCGTCTAGACATGTTATTTGGAAAATGGTGATAGATAAACCCTTTCCTGTTTTGTCTATAGTTGTGACATATTAATTTTTTTACTTATTTAATAATGGATAACCATGGCAACAAACTGCTAACATAGTTCCTGACCATGGTCTGTTATTTTGAATATCAGACGAAGAACCGTTGAAGTACAGCCTGATGGAGGGAGAGAGGAGTTGGGGAGAGGTAAGGCGTTATTCTGCATATCCTTTGAATACAGGAGGTTCCCGTCTGCCTGGAGGTAGTCAGCATAAAAATTATGGGTTGATTTTGGTAGACGATCAAAATTAGTTTTACAATGGCATTCAAAGAACAAAGATTCTTTGGTTTAGGACTATTGTAGTTTGTCTCAACAAATAGAATTAGCATTGTATGATTCATATTGATATATCAAGGAAGGGTTTAATAAATGTCGACTGCGCCATATAACCACGATGTTGCGGTTTCATATAATCACGATGTTGCGGCGCCAAAAAAAAACAACAACAACAAATCAATCAGTCAAATTGTAAACGTCAGCTCCAAAAACGTCTTGTGAAAAATCAAAGCTCTTGAAAGATACCCACCACTATTTCAGAGGCTGCCAATATCTGCTATATTTTGTCTCAATTTACGTGAAGTTAATTGTACATCTTGCAGCAGTAGACTCAAAGAAATTGGCATAACACAATTCCCATTCTACAATTTACTTTACCATACAAAGGAGAACCTTTATTGTCCATATGGAAGTTGCTCGATACCATACTCCGTATTTTAAACAGTTTGAAGTATGTATAATAGGGTCTCTTTAGTCCACGAATTTACAGTTTCAGAGATGGATATATTAGAAATATTTTTAGCGTTGCTTTTTTTTTTTTTTTTTTTTTTTTTTTTTTTTTTTTTACTACCTACATTGTTCTTTCTTTCTTTAGGACAATTATACCATTGAATTTTTCTTTGGGACAGTTCCATTACTTATGAAATAAACAAGAGAAAAGACCATGAATGTTGGTACGATACTGAGAAGGACTTTTTTATTTATTTACTTTTTTTTAATGATAGAGGTTTATATCAATGAGCTTAGATAAACGTATATGCATGATAACGTTTCAAAACAGTATTTCTCAACATTCCTCAAGGAAATCTGAACTATTTTCATGACTCAGGAAATCTTTAGATAAGAATTACTGTATTGCGCCATTAACACAATTCCTACCTGATATCACAGGGCAAACATAGCACATTCCTTTTCTGATAACTGGTTTAAACGAAAAATAACTTCTATTTCCCCCCCAAAAAAAAAAAAATTATATTAAACACAAAATAAATAGATAGATAAATTCCTTATAATGAGTCTAATTGTTACTCCCCCACACGAAATTCGGTTAAATAAAACAGCTTTAGATTACTTCATCAAAATTCTATGACAATTCTTTACCACAATATTCTTATATTGTTATGACAAAGTCTGAAACAATTATCAATCCAGGCAACAGAACAGGAAAATAATATACTTATACAAGTCTTTCGTTTGGACGTACTCATACGCGTATGTATTTATATACAAGGATGCATACATACATGAATTCACTCATGTATGCGCGCGTTTATGAATATTCATACATGAATGCATTTATGTATTATGTGTGCATTTCTATATACACATGCATGCAAGCATTTATGTGCGTATTATGTATGTACGTGGTCTTCTCTCCTGATATCTATCAGGTTGTTTGTCTATCCTGCCTTCCTGTTTTCTGAATGACTGCGGTCAGCAGTGTATCTTTATGCTCCGTCCATTGCAAGAAGAAGCAAGGAAATGGATGAGTTGTGCTTACGAGCACGTGGTTGCTTTGTGAATCCGCCGCTCTCTTTTAAAAGATCACCATTGCCACTTTTCTTTTTTCTTTTATCAAGAGGAGTAAGTGAGAATATGTGCTGTCTAGACGTCCACCACAACTGTTTGATTAATCGAATGCTGTATCAATATTTTTGAGACTTATTTGTACGCCATGACATGTGCAGTCTTACTGCTTTGTTCAGTCTCTCTCTCTCTCTCTCTCTCTCTCTCTCTCTCTCTCTCTCTCTCTCTCTCTCTCTCTCTCTCTCTCTCTCTCTCTCTCTCTCTCTCTCTCTCTCTCTCTCTCTCTCTCTCTCTCTCTCTCTCTCTCTCTCTCTCTCTCTCTCTCTCTCTCTCTCTCTCTCTCTCTCTCTCTCTCTCTCTTCCTTTCCTTTTTCCCCTCTCCTCCACTCTCTGATGAGTTGTACTGTCTGCCTGTCTGTCTGTCTGTGTCTGTCTGTCTGTTTGTCTGTCTGTCTGTCTGTTTCTCTGTCTGTCTACCTATTTGTCTATCTACCTGTCTGTCTCCTGCCTGTCTGCCTGTCTGTCCGTCTGTCTCTTCATCTCTGTCTACTATTCCTCTCTATTCCACCGTGTCTCT
>NC_134779.1:47059355-47061855 GCF_046742065.1 Oratosquilla oratoria | reverse complement strand
ATTCGAACTTGATCTAAACTCACCTGACCTGACTTGACCTAACCGAATTTAACCAAACCTAACTTCACCTTCCCTTAGCCAAACCTAACCCACCCAAACTTAACCTAACCCATCCTATTCTAAACCATCTTAACTTTATCTATACTAATTTAACCTATGTTATAATTAACTCGTATATATCTGCAATATATGTAGACATAGAACACGAAGCTATTTAATCAATTAGTAAGAAGAATTAATGACCAGTCAAGCTATTATGAAAGTGGTGATTTAATGGTAATTCAACTTAAGGATCCCAGTATGCAATAATAAAAGTCAAGAAAACTCAGATCCACTGGATATTCATGAACGGAAAATAATCAGACAAATTACTAGTAAGTGAAAAAAAAAAAATTCAACAGCTCAGCACGATGGAACGAAAATCTTATAGAAAACGGGGAGCGGACGAGTCGAGATAAAGCCAGATTAAAAGTGATAAAAGTAATTGCACGTCTGAACGAAGAGAAAATGTCCAGGCAGACGCAATTAACACACTCCGGAGAGCCTTTGCAAAACAAGGGATTACGAATGGTTTGGGTATTAAACTGAACAAGTTACGTGGTCGGGACAAAACTTAAATCTTGAGAATTTAGTTGTAAAGAGGAGGCTTTACAAAGGCATCCAAACAAAGAGGTAAGACTTTGAATACCACAAGCTTTAGGTAGTGATTTGTGTACTTTTGTGTATGTACATGTATACACAAACACACACACACACACACACACACACACACACACACACACACACACACACACACACACACACACACACACACACACACACACACACACACACACACACACACACACATATATATATATATATATATATGTATATGTATATGTATATGTATATATATATATGTATATATATGCATATACATACTACACACACACAAACACACACACACACACACACACACACACACACACACACACATATATATATATATATATATATATATGTATATGCATATGTATATACATATATAATATATATACATATATATATATAATATATATACATATATATATTACACACACACACACACACACACACACACACACACACACACACACACACACACACACACACACACACACATATATATATATATATATATATATATATGTATATGTATATGTATATATATATATGTATACATATATACATATATATATTACACACACACACACACACACACACACACACACACACACACACACACACACACGCACACATATATGTAAATATATATATATATATGTGTGTATATATATATATATGTATATATATAAATATATATATATATTATATATGTATATACGTGTATGTATATATATAAATATATACATCATGTATATCTATATGTATACAGTATATAGACATGTTAAAGTCAAGGTTACAAGAAAATTCAGAATTGGCATTAACAATCGAGATGAATGATAATGACAAATTTCCATTTTAGATGTAGTTGTAAATTCTGATTCAGGTGAACTTAGTATTAGTGTATAACAGAAACCTACTAGCGCGGATTGATATATGAATGGTCAAGGCGAATGTTCAGAAAAATATAAGTAGGGAGTAATTGGGGTTATATTAACGGGGTCTTTGAATATGTTCGGCTTGGCAAGCACTACTTGATGAGCTAAAATACATTCACCTAATATTAGTAAATAGTGGATAATCTAATCATGTTTTTACCACATCACTAACAGAATAATGGATAAGTTCCTTATTAAAGAAAATTCGCTTAAGCCTACTTCTTTGAATGTCTATTATAGGAACATCGGTACAGAGACATAAAAAAGATGAAAAGATATTATGAGATATGATAAAAATGAACTGTAAAACAATTAATGAGAATGAAGAAATAATGTTACTTTGTTATTAAAACAGCCCTAAATCCTGCTCCTTACCGGTTAAAAACAAATTGTATAGCCCTACCGTAACTATATTTAGGATATATGTAATGTGCCAATTCCATTGATATATTGGGGACTGTGCGCTCCTCATTAGTACATACATAGGTTATACTAGATGTTCTTTAAGTAGAGGGTATGGTCACCGAATTTCATTAAAGACATTGACAGATTAGAAAAAGTACAACGGCGAGCCACAAAACTTATTTCAAACATAAAAAATAAATCATATGAAAATCGACTAAAACATATGAATCTGTTTTCACTAAAAAGCGTAGACTCAGAGGTGACTTGATACAGGTTTTTAAGATTCTTATAGGGAACTGACAACATCAATAGTGACAAGAATCAGACAAGAAACAATTATCTCAAATTGTCAGGAAATAGGTTTAATTTGGAAGTGGGTAGAAACAATTTTGCCAACCGTGTAGCTAATGAATGGAATAAACTTCCTGCAGAGGCAGTGCAATGTAGTTCAGTTCGAAGCTTTAAGAATCATTCAGATAAACACCTAGGCAAGATGCTGTAATGACTGTCAT
>NC_134779.1:47046855-47051855 GCF_046742065.1 Oratosquilla oratoria | reverse complement strand
CTTTCTCCATTTCTCACCTCCCGTCACGGGAGATGAGACGACGGAGGCCAAAACGGGGAGAAGAATTCTTGCGAGATTGAGAATGGAATCTTCTGTGGACAAATGGGGAATCTCACTCTCCAACTCTCACGAGACAAATGGGTATGTCAAGTTGAAGGACAGCTGGCCATTCCGAGATAGGGTCAAAGAAATACAATCCAATACATCACAATACAGTACGATCCAATACACTGCACTTCAACAATGTACAGTATAATACCAGGGCAATACAATACATGACAGAACTATACAAAAATACAATGCGTGTTCAGTAATATACAGGAGATTAAATATCAGGAAAGTGCAATGTAGTACAATGTAATAAAAACAGTGTAATGCAGGGTAGTACAATGCAGGACATTGAAATAGAATATAGTGCAATACAGGACAACTTAAGGCAGGCCACTGTAATAAAATACAAAATAATACAGGGCAGTGCAATACAGTTCAGTCCAGTACCGGACAACATAATACATGTAAGTACACTATAATACATTACAGAGCACTACAATACAATACATCACGGAACAGGACAATATAATACATGAAATTAAAGTACAATAAAATACACATTACTACAATACAATATATCATAGTACAGTGCATCACAGAAGAGGAGACCATAGTACAGGGCAGCATTATACAGGTTAATGCCATGAAATACAGTACAAGGCAGACCTGTAGGGACAGTACAATACAAAATATTACAGGACAGCTGAGTACACTAGAGTAGAGTAGAGTACAGTACAGTACAGGACAGCTGAGTACAGTACAGTACAGTACAGTACAGTACAGTACAGAACAGCTGAGTACAGTACAGTACAGTACAGTACAGTACAGTACAGTACAGTACAGTACAGTACAGTACAGTACAGTACAGTACAGTACAGTACAGTACAGTACAGTACAGTACAGTACAGTACAGTACAGTACAGTACAGTACATACAGTACAGTACAAATACAGTACAGTACAGTACAGTACAGTACAGTACAGTACAGTACAGTACAGTACAGTACAGTACAGTACAGTAAGGCAATGGAGTGTAGGACAGCTCAGTACAGTTTAGTAAAGTACAGTGCAGTACAGTAAAGTATAGTACAGTACAGTACAGTACAATACAGTACAATGCAGTACAGTACAGTACAGTACAGTACAGTACAGTACAGTACAGTACAGTACAGTAAAGTACAGTACAGTACAGTAAAGTACAGTACAGTACAGTACAGTACAGTACAGTACAGTAAAGTACAGTACAGTACAGTACAGTACAGTACAGTACAGTACAGTACAGTACAGTACAGTACAGTACAGTACAGTACAGTACAGTACAGTACAGTGCAATACTGTAGGTACAGTACAGTACAGTACAGTACAATACAGTACAGTACAGTACAGTACAGTACAGTACAGTACAGTACAGTACAGTACAGTACAGTACAGTACAGTACGGAGGTACATTACAGTACAGTAGAGTACAGTACAGTACAGTACAGTACAGTACAGTACAGTACAGTACAGTACAGTACAGTACAGTAAAGTACAGCACAGTGCATTACAGTACATTACAGTACAGTATAGTACGGTAGGTACAGTACAGTACAGTTTACTACAGTACAGTACAGTACAGTACAGTACAGTACAGTACAGTATAGTACAGTACAGTACAGTACATTATAGTACAGTACAATACATTACAGTACAGTACAGTACAGTACAGTACAGTACAGTACAGTACAGTACAGTACAGTACAGTACAGTACAGTACAGTACAGTACAGTACAGTACGGTACGGTGCGGTGCGGTACGGAACATTACAGTACAGTACAGTACAGTACAGTACAGTACAGTACAGTACAGTACAGTACAGTACAGTACAGTACAGTACAGTACAGTACACTACAGTACAGTACACTACAGCACAGTATAGTGCAGTACAGTACAGTACAGTACAGTACAGTACAGTACAGTACAGTACAGTACAGTGCAGTGCAGTGCAGTACAGTACAGTAAGGTGTAGTACAGTACAGTACAGTACAGTACAGTACAGTACAGTACAGTACAGTACAGTACAGTACAGCACAGCACAATGCAGTACCATACAGTACAGTACATTACAGTACAGTACAGTACAGTACAGTACAGGACAGTACAGGACAGTATAGTACAGTACAGGGCAGTATAGGACAGTACAGGGCAGTATAGCACAGTTCAGGACAGTATAGTACAGTACAGGACAGTATAGTACAATACAGGACAGTATAGTACAGTACAGGATAGTACAGGACGGCACAGGACAGTATAGTACAGTATAGTACAGTACCATACAGCACAGTACAGTACGGAACAGTACAGAACAGTACAGTACAGTACAGTACAGTACAGTACAGTACAGTACAGTACAGTACAATACAGTACAGTATAGTACATCACAGCACAGCGTGATAGGTATAGTACAGTACAGTACAGAATAGTACAGTACAGTACAGTACAGTACAGTACAGTACAGTACAGTAAGTACAAATACAGTACAGTATAGTACAGTACAGTACAGTAAGTACAGCACAGTACAGTACAGTATAGTACAGTACTGTAGGTACAGTACAGTATAGTACAGTACAGTACAGTACAGTAAGTACAGTACACTACAGTACACTGCAGTACAGTACAGTACAGTACAGTACAGTACAGTACAGTACAGTACAGTACAGTACAGTACAGTACAGTACAGTACAGTACAGTACAGTACAGTAAAGTACAGTACAGTACAGTACAGTACAGTACAGTACAGTACAGTACAGTACAGTACAGTACAGTACAGTACAGTACAGTGCAGTATAGTTTAGTACAGTACAATACAGTACAGTACAGTACAGTACAGTGCAGTACAGTACAGTACATTACAGTACAGTTTAGTGCAGTACAGTACAGTACAGTGCATTACAGTACAGTACAGTACAGCACAGTACAGTTGAGTACAGTACAGTACAGTACAGTACAGTACAGTACAGTACAGTACAGTACAGTACAGTACAGTACAGTACAGTACAGTACAGTACAGTACAGTACAGTGCAGTGCAGTGCAGTACAGTACGGTAAAGTACAGTACAGTACAGTACAGTACAGTACAGTACAGTACAGTACAGTACAGTACAGTACAGTACAGTACAGTACAGTACAGTACAATAATTATATGATTTCTTTTCTTAGGTGAGACATTATCCCGGAGGATACAATCGCTTGTTGTCGGCCAAAATAAAGCACCACGTCGACCCAATGCCAATTCGAATTCTCTGGCCTTTTCTCCAAGGATTACCGTACCGACGAGGAAAACGATCATCATGTGATTGAGAGACCTAAATTATGAATAAGTAATTTATTGATTATTGATTTATTGATATATTCTTTTATCTATTTGTTTATCTATATATTTATTTATCAGTCATTTGATTTAATTATTAGTTTATTTATTTATCTATTTTATTTATTCATATATATTAATTTATCAAGTAATATATTTAATCATTTATCTTTTCATTCATTTGTCTATTTATCTATTTATCTATATACTTATTTATTTGTCAATCTGTCTATTAATTTTTACTTATCTATTTATTCATTTATCTATCTATTTTTCATTTATTTATCTATTCAGTCTTTTATTTCTTCATTTATTCATTTGGTGATTTTTTTTAATTCCTATCAATAATTCCTATCAGTCATTTTATATGTTCTTTTATATCTCTATTTATTCATCTATTATCTTGTCTATTTATTTTTTATCTTGTATTTTTTTTACCTAGAATAGATAAAGCAAAATGACTAATGGTTTTCATTTATCTACTTATTTATTCATTTATCCAATGATCTGTTCATTTATTTGTTTATATATCAATTTTTGTGTATTCATGTATTTATATATTTTTTATTATATTTATAATTTTATTTTTATATTTACTCGTACTTTTACCAATTCTTGTCTTACATTGTATTATATTGTTTACTTTTTGGCTTTATCTAAAATACTCTTAATCATTTATTCTGTATAATTTGATGAATAATACATCTTTTTCATTTAATTATGTACCTTTTTGTTTATTTATCTATTTATTTGTTTTTATTTATCTATTCATTCATTCATATTATTATTCACTTATTAATCTATTTTTCACATGTGGGATTCTTTTGCCAGGCTCTTTCAAAAATATTATTCATTGCATAATACAGTATTTTGTGCCAAAACAAGAACCTATTTAAGTCAGATGAAACAATGGCAGCCTCCCCCCTTTCAAACCAACATCACCTGAACGATACCCCAATTGATCAAGACCCACAACCCTACAGAGGATGAAATTCAACCTTCATTTGTTTAGCAAAACTACCTGGCGTCTGTATCTTTATGTTCTGGTTCATAAAAGAAGTATTGTCTCGCGTATTATTTCACTATTGTTCTTACACATACATAGTACAATACATGTTAAATGAGGCTTATAGAATATAACGTTAAAGTAATTAAAGCTGAAATAAGAACATTGTTTGCCAAACACTTTAACGCGAGTACCGTGAATGAGGCCTGATGCACGGTTAATATGTCCATAGGAACAGTAGCTTACACGGTGCTCGGGGGGGGGGGGGGCATCGCTGTTGCCAGGTGTACGATGTCCAATATCTTCGTCCTACAGTGTCCTACAGAATGGACATAAATTCACTAGAATCAGCACAGAGAAGAATGACCAAAATGATGCAAGGACTCAGAAATTTGCCTTACGAAGAGAGGCACCTTAACTTACACTCTCTGGAAAGACGTAGAATGCGGGGTGATCTAATAGAGGTACTCAAGTGAATCAAAGGCTTTAACAAAGGTGGTGCAAACAAGGTCATAATATTAAAACAACAGGGCAGGACTCGCAGTAATGAATTTAAACTGGACAAACTTAGAGTTAAGAAGGAAATAGGCAAGAA
>NC_134779.1:47034355-47041855 GCF_046742065.1 Oratosquilla oratoria | reverse complement strand
GGTGTTGTTTCTTCAGTTTATTTTCAGGCACTGGAGAATATGTATAAAGGGAAAAGATTTCCTCTGGTGAGATAAGGGAGAGCGTTTTCCTACCTCCCTTGCTAGGTTCTTGACTTAGGCAGCCCTATCTATGATGGGCAAAGCCGCCGTTTATAAAAAGGAAAAGCGCTTAGGTAAGCATATTAGGTGTAGCTTACTATATGGGAAATGTGTTAGTTATGGAATATACATTATACGGGTGTTAGTTGCACTGTATGGGGTTTAGTTATATTATTGGTGGATGTGGCTAGATATGGCGTATATATTGAAGTCACGATAATGTAATTGTGATAATTATAAGAAAGTGGTCACTGGATCTGTCTAGTGACATTAGGTATTTCCGTGTTGGTGATGGCGCGATGGCGTAATTTTGTCTTACGCTGCATTCCTAAGTCATGTGTTTTAAGATTGGGGAATTTGTGAGGTCTGCAAGATTGGAGGTCTTACTGAAGATGAGTACCATCTTGCATGTATGTGGATCACGTGCATGGTTAGTGATAGTTAGTGAAGGTTACAGGAAGATCATGTCGACAGGAGACCTTTTGATCCATAACTATGTCAGATGTGGGAAAATTAATAAAATAGATAATGATGAATAATAAACAAGCAGATAAATAACAATAACTTATAGTAAATAATAAATAGATAAATAATAAATGATAAACACATGAATAATAATAAATTAGTAAATAACGATGAATAAATAAATAAAATAAAATAAAATAAATGACAGGCAATACAGCATATTGTTTAGGTGTTTGTCTAAATGAATCTTAAAATTCGAACTGTACTACATTGCACTGCCTGTGCAGGAAGTTTATCCCGTTCATTTGCTATACGGTCGGTGAAGTTGTTTCTACCCACTACCAAATTAAATCTGTTTCCTGACAGTTCGAGACTATTATTTCTTGTCTGATTCGCGATCATTGTAAAAATATCGTCATTTTTTATGTTGTCACTTCCCTAAAGAATCTCCGAGTCTCCTTTTTTTTTTTTTTTTTTTTTTTGAGGGGGAGTAGATTCATATGTTTTAGTAGATTTTTTTTTATAATTTATTTGTGATATTTGGAATAAGTTTTGTAGCTCCCCGTTGCATTTTTTTTTCAATTTGTCAATGTCTTTAATGAGATTCGGTGACTCTACGGAAAGATCACATTCCAAATATGAACAAACTAACGATACATATAGCTTGTTAATGACAGATGGACTCTTAAAATCAAAATATTGCTTAATCAGTCCTACAATCTCATTTCCTTTCTCTGAGGCAAAAATGCACTACTCAGATGATTTGAGATCATTACTGATAATTCTGCCGAGGTTCTTTTCATTATCCACTTTTGTTAACGAATTTTTAGATAACTTGTAATAGTACTTATTGTTATTTTTACCTATGTGCATAACCTTACATCTACTTGGCTTAAATTTCATTAGCTACTTTTCAAACCATTACTAAATTATATCTAAATTTTCTTGAATCTTAAAAAATTAAGACACAATAACACAATTATACTATAGGTATGGCATACGAGGAGGAAATACACACTAACATAATCTATTAATGTTTTACTTTTATAAAGAAAATTAAAATAGAATAACACAACTATACTGTATTTACGACCATTCAGTTATGAATTACCTTTTATGATTGATATTTTGTGTTAACCTTTCTTCTACTTTTACTTTATTTTTCCATTTGTGTTTATAACAATTTCATTGTTATTGTTATTATAATTATATATTAGTTTGATATATATGCACATACATATATATGTGTATATATATATATATATATATACATATATATATATATGTATGTGTGTGTGTATATGTATGTATATAGATATGCACACACACACACACACACACACACACACACACACACACACACACACACACACACACACACACACACACACACACACACACACACACACACACACACACACACACACACACACACACACACACACACACACACACACACACACACACACACACACACACACACACACACACACACACATACACAGACACAGACACACACACACACACACACACACACGCACACACACACACACACACACACACACACACACACACACACACACACACACACACACACACACACACACACACACACACACACACACACACACAAGCATACCACATGGTGACAACTAGAAAATACAAAATAATTTGAATATTCAGCACACTACACAGGTAGAACACAGAGTTCAAAACAAAAATTATTTTATAACTTTGATGTGCTAAATATCGAAAAGAAAATACATAGATATTTGCACCAGTGAGGTATTAATACAAGTCGTTATTTTCTAAAAAGAAATATACAAATGAAAATATCCATAAAGTGCTTATGATGTGATACTCCAAAATAGAAAATATGAGTTCCTAATTAGAATTGTATTACACCAAAGAGACTGGCAACATTACGTCACTTTTGAATTGTGATATGATGTCATAATGACTTTATTTTGACGTCACGATTATGCTGTGAACTCTTCTCGCGGCAAATAAAGCTAAAGTTATAATGAGGTCTGCTCCAGCACCTTATGGCCGATCGACTTTTAAACGAGAATCTATAAATTTCCTGTCATTTCTTGAGAAGCTATAAAGAATAAACTAAAACTGCAACTACAGTAAATTCATCATCGTTCTTATTGAAGTATATTATGATTCCTTTTTTTTTTTTTTGCTATGCAAAACAAAGTCTAATTAGCAAAATATTTTGTACAGAGTGCACAAAATAAAGGCGCTATGAAATGAAATTCACGAGGTTGTGAGAGTTCCTACATCACGGAGGAAGAGACGATATAACGAATACATTATGGCACAACGGGCATTTGATGTTGGCCGTTTGAACCACTAAATTATGAATGCAAAGCTAAGTCTAGACTCTATTTCTCTATTACAAAGGATAAAGTAAGTCAGTAAATTATGAAGGAATATATAACTCTAAGATGAAATAAAATGTATAACTTGGGCAGATGGGGCTAGAACCACCAATGGCGATGCCATTCTGGATACAGTTTCATGTTGTGGTTCAAAGTGAAATGGAGATTCGTGCTTCGTGTGTGAAATATAGGTTCGTGTTTCGTGCGGCCTTGCGTAGTGGTCTATTGACTTCCCAAGGCGCCCCCGGACATGCAAATAATGAAGGTGTTCCTAATGAACCCTCCATTTTGCCAAAATTTCCACCTGAATTTCTAACCAACTCTCTGGCTGGGCCGAACTTCCGCTCTTCAATCGAAAGCTCAATACAGACCTTTGCTGCGCTTCCTCTTGTCTCCGGCCGTCGTTGAAGGACTCCATTATTTCCAGCGAAATGCAGATGAAGACCAGAACAATAGAGAACGCGGCCTCCCGGCTCAATTTGTTCACTTTGGCTGCGGGAAATGAACTTTCTAGTACACACACATGAATACACGCACGCGCACACACACACACACACACACACACACACACACACACACACACACACACACACACACACACACACACACACACACACACACACACACACACACACACACACACACACACACACACACACACACACACACGTACACACACACACATAAACACACACACATAACGTACACACGCACCAACTAATGCAAACGAGAATCCACATTCAAAGTTTGTGTTTCGACAGTAAATTAAAACGGCGAGTCATCGAACACAAATGAATTGCCGACGAAAAAATAAAGATTTAGAAATAGGATTCCACTCCTCGCGCATTAATCTTCGCAATAGAAATGAATATTCAATGTAATCTGGTCATATCGAACAGGCACCTAAAGTCCAAAAGAGATTAAGATGAAGGATCATTGAGGTCTTCTTAGCCTCTTAAACATTATAAAGACGTTAGTTACACCCCTATGGACCAGATTAACGATATGGTTTTCATATGTGAGTTCTGATTCCTTTTAATCTTTACTCCTATATGACTTCACCTCTTCTGATCTATATTGTTCTCATGGATAGAAGCGCTGGCTATAGTCAACAAAATACGAATACGTTTAGCTCTTCAAGTACGTTTACACTGAATACAATTTTCTGGTGTCAGACAGAATAATATTTGTAAAGGACATCTTTGCGAGGGCGTCATTTGACGAAGGGATGGTACCATATTAACATCAGTGTAAGATATAGTGTAATGTATTGTCACGTGGGTCACGTGACGAGACTTGGAAGGCTGTCGGCGCGACGCCTCATCATCCACTGATCACGTGATTTTGGCCGAAACGAGGCTTGGTGGTGGTAGTGACCCAGCACACCTGACCCGGTCGAAGGTGGCGTGAGGTCATAGTTGGCTTCAGTGTTGCCAACTGTCCCTACGAGGTATCTGCTGTGCGCATGCGCAGATCCATACCCACCCACTCTCCCTCACCCTCCCGGATGTATAAGAGGGCACCAGGACGGAAGTGCACACACACCTTACGGCCGCCTGCCGTTGAGGGCGGACCCCCCCCCCTCCCCTCCCAGTTCCACGGAGGGAGGGCCCCGGGACAGAAGGAGACCACGAGGGACCAGGAGACACACTACTACGGCCGTCTGCCGTTGAAGACACAAGGAGGAGACGCGCGCCCGTCCTTAGGACACTAATGGGGACCCGTCCGCGGAGATTGGACTCTTCGGCCTCGCGCTGCAGAGCCGAGGAGTGGTTTAGTATACATTTTGTTCTTATATATATATATCACACAGGTGATATATATTTTATGTGTTCAGATGGTTTAGTTGTGCTCTTGTTATCCAATAAAAACACGTGTTAGTGTGTGCCTTTGTGTTTCTTTTCTCTCACGCCCAATTCTCAATAATACCGAGTATATACGAAATTTGTATCCCCCTGACATTGGCGCGTCGAACAGGGACTCGGTTGAGAAAGAGAGATAGAAACACAAGGTGCTGGTCCACAGCAATTGGATCCAACCCGAGCAGTCAGTTCAGCTAGTGAGAGCTAGAGTGAGCAGTTTAGCACGGTAGGGTTAATTTACCCTCGTTCGTGTTCCGCGAGCCGAGAAAGGAATTCCGGCCGTGGATCAGGTTAGCGGAACCAGAGAAGTTCCAGATAGGAGTGTTTGTTCCAGTGCTTCAGTAGAGAGAGCTGTAGAGAGGGTGACTAGGTTTTAGCTAGAGAGAAGATAGGAGTGTGCCTAGTTTTTCAGCTAGCGTGAGCTGTAGGAGTAGTTTCAGCTAGCGTGAGCCGTAGGCAATTCAGAGCTGTAGGAGTGTAGCGTGAGCTAGCGTGAGCCGTAGGCAAATCAGAGCTGTAGGAATGTGTGTAGAACAAATACTGCTGTATCTTTTTGTCCCCAGATCCGGAGGAAGGAGACATCGTTTTTTTTACACAGTCACGTCTACATACACACACACACGCACAGACATTCGACACTTATATGTCATGCCATATTGGTCACATTAGCCACAGCTTCTCGATCTTCCATCGGAGTTTTCCCTCAAGGAAAAAGAAAGATCCTGAGGTTTTTCGCTCATCCGGAAGATCGAGGTAGCAAGGCTAATAGGCACATTTACAACTCGCGACCCGCGTCGCGAGTTGTCCCCATCATCGGAAGAATGTCACGTGGGTCACGTGACGAGACTTGGAAGGCTGTCGGCGCGACGCCTCATCATCCACTGATCACGTGATTTTGGCCGAAACGAGGCTTGGTGGTGGTAGTGACCCAGCACACCTGACCCGGTCGAAGGTGGCGTGAGGTCATAGTTGGCTTCAGTGTTGCCAACTGTCCCTACGAGGTATCTGCTGTGCGCATGCGCAGATCCATACCCACCCACTCTCCCTCACCCTCCCGGATGTATAAGAGGGCACCAGGACGGAAGTGCACACACACCTTACGGCCGCCTGCCGTTGAGGGCGGACCCCCCCCCTCCCCTCCCAGTTCCACGGAGGGAGGGCCCCGGGACAGAAGGAGACCACGAGGGACCAGGAGACACACTACTACGGCCGTCTGCCGTTGAGGACACAAGGAGGCCACGCGCGCCCGACCTTAGGACACTTATGGGGACCCGTCCGCGGAGATTGGACTCTTCGGCCTCGCGCTGCAGAGCCGAGGAGTGGTTTGGTATACATTTTGTTCTTATATATATATATATATATCACACAGGTGATATATATTATATGTGTTCAGATGGTTTAGTTGTGCTCTTGTTATCCAATAAAAACACGTGTTAGTGTGTGCCTTTGTGTTTCTTTTCTTGCACGCCCAATTCTCAATAATACCGAGTATATACGAAATTTGTATCCCCCTGACATGTATCTTTCTCCGATTGTATTCGATTTCGATTTTTTTAATTTGTCCTTGTCCTTGCACTTGTCTCGACTCTCTTCCTCGTCCTTGTCTTCCTCTTCTTCCTTGCCCTCCTCTTTCTCTTCGTCGTCTTCCTTTTCTTCTTATTCTTCCTCCTTCTCTTTCTCTTTTTGCCCCTTTTTCCTCCTCGTACTTTTCCTATTCCACCTTTCCTCCTTCTACTCCTCTTCCTGCTCCTTCTTTTTCCCCTCCTACTTTGCTTCCTTCTTTTCCTCTTTCTTTTCATACTCCCTCTTTTCCTCTTCCACTTTGTCACGCTCGTCCTTTTTCTCCTCCTCTTTCTACTGCTATTCTTCTTCCTCCTCCTGTTTCTTCTTCTCCTCTATCTCCTTTTCCTCGGCCTTCTCCTTTTCCCCTCTCCTCCTCCTCCTCCTCCTCCTCCTCTTTATAAACATCAACATCCTCCTAATTAACATCCTTTTTATCATCAACATCCTCTTTCAGCATGAATTCCATCCTCTCATCTGTAACAAGCGATAAGGTCTACGTGATGCAGGGAGCTGAATGAAACTCAGTTTGGTTTGTTGGTTTTATTCTGGCTAATGCGCGAGCGTCGGCCTCTGTGTCGGTGGTCCCCCGAAGGGTTGACCCTGGCCGCGAGGCCTAGCTGCGTGCTACAAGTACAGAGGAGGACTGGGGCTTGGTAACAAGGACCGGCTGTTTATATACACAGCCGTCGTATTGAAAAGTAGCGAAGGAGACAGCCTCACAGAAACATGGCTCGGCAGGGCCGAGATCGTGCTTTCATGAGGATACAAATGCCTGTAGTACAGGCGTAATAGGGACTTAATCTACACATTAGTAAAATAAGGCCGAAGACCAGCTATTTCTATACAACATATAATTTCCTTTTTCACCCACATGCTTCAACAACGATACTGTAAACCAAAATATCCCGTAGAAGCTCATGTGGCGGAGTTAGGGACACCACACATCCACCACCTGCTCCTCCTTCTTTTCCTTCTCCTTCTTTTTCTCTTCCTCTTCCTCCTTCTCCTCCTCTTCTTCTTCGATGCCAGTGTCCTCTCCTTCCTCCTTCTCTTCCTACTCTTCTTCCTCCAACTTCTATTCCTCCACCTCCTCCTTTTTCTTCTCGTAAATATCAACATCATTC
>NC_134779.1:47001855-47004355 GCF_046742065.1 Oratosquilla oratoria | reverse complement strand
GCTGACCGCAGCTCCGTAGAGCTGCTTACAGTAACCGCAGATGGGGACAAAAAATTAACTATGTAGAAAACAATCCTCTGTAGTGTGTCGTCATTGACCATCTCTCTCTGCAAATGCCTGAGAGCAACTGTAACTATATATATCGAGTGTCTACATTGTCCATACTTGATACAATGACACAACCCAACTGTAGTATGCTAACATTGACTACATCTCTTTGTATAACACCAAGAGGAACTGAAACTCTTTTTTTGAAATAACTATATTAAAGAAATGACCTTAAAGAGACTACAAATACTACAACTCTTTGTAGAGTTAACGCACAGATGCTCATTGTAGAACTGTGACAGAGACGGTTGAAAGCTGTCGGTACTGTTGAGCGTCGACAATGACTATAGTTTTCTGTAAAGAGAGCAGTTGTACCGACCACGGCTGTTTCGTTGACAGTAGCCAGTCAATATTTTGTCTGTCTGTCTATCTGTCTGTCTGTCTGTCTGTCTCTGTCTGACTCTGTCTGTCTGTCTGTCTGTCTGTCTGTCTGTCTGTCTGTCTGTCTGTCTGTCTGTCTGTCTGTCTGTCTGTCTGTCTGTCTGTCTGTCTGTCTGTCTGTCTGTCTGTCTGTCTGTCTGTCTGTCTGTCTGTCTGTCTGTCTGTCTGTCTGTCTGTCTGTTTGTCTCTGTCTGACTCTGTCTGTCTGTTTGTCTGTCTGTTTATATGTCTGTCTGTGTTTCTGTGCATCTGCCTGCCTGTCTATCTGTCTGTCTATCTGTTTGTCTGCCTACTTGTATGCTTGTCTGTCTGCCTAACTGTCTGAGTGACTGTCTGTCTGCCTCTCTGACTGTTAGTCTGTCTGTTTGCTTACGTATTTTTTTTGCCTGTCTCTTTATCTGTTTCTCTGCTTACATGTTCACCTTCTTCTCTCTCTCCCGCTCTCCCTATCTCTCTCTCTCTCTCTCTCTCTCTCTATATATATATATATATATATATATATATATATATATATATATATACATATATATATATATATATATATATTTATATATACACACACACACATATATATATATATGTATACTCGTATATATCCATCTAACTATCTGTCTGTCTATTCCATTATCTATCTAGCTATTAATCTACTTATCTATCTATCTCTCTATATATCTATCAATCTCTCTCTCTCTCTCTCTCTCTCTCTCTATATATATATATATATATATATATATATATATATATATATATATATATATATATATATATATATATATATACCTATGTTTAAATCCGACAACTTTTGGTAGCATTACCTACACGTTGGAGTAAAGGCCACGACTTCGGTCGCAGCGCAGCGCGTCTTCTGGTATGATCCTCTTGCCTTGACGAAATCCTGATTTCAGTTCGAAGATCAAACGTCGGTGTTGGGAGAGGTGAACACATGTCATTACAGGTCAACACAAGGTCAACGAAAAATTGCTACCAAAAGCCAAAGTGAGCAGGATCTGTGGTTAAGAGTTCATCTGAAAAAGTCTAACACGAGATCAAAATAAATTAAAACAACATAATGAGTTTTCGATCACGGTGCTGAACAGGCTACCTCGAGTAACGCTGCTGAGATAATGAATATCCAAGTCAAGTCGGTCAAACATCGCACCTTCTCATGACATCGTATCTGTAGGTCTCTGTCCGAAATAAACTAACATGTTCTTGTTCAGAACTATTCTAAATATTTCTCAAAAAAAAAAAAGAGTTGGAAATCGAAACAAGCGAACTATGATTTGAAATATGTGAATGTTGTTTTCAACCATTAGAATCTGTGATAAGAATATTTGAATAGTAAATTTGAAAATCTGAAGTTGAAACTTAAATAACGAAACTAAGGTTAATATGTTTGTCAATTCAAAGGATTAAAATTCACTCTAAAATATATCAATTTAAAATATGTGAAATTTGTGTTAGGTTAACTGATTTTTAATCTATCAATTTATGTATGTTTATTTATTCACTTATTTGTTTGTTTGTTTATTTATTTATTCATTTACTTTTAGTTGTCTATTATATTTTACTTATTTATGTATGTATACATTTGTTTTGAGGGGGTTGGGGTGAAAAAGTGTAAAAGACAAAACAAAATAAATTACATAGAGAATATTTGAGTCATGTGGATGTCAACTTAAATCAGTTGAACTTATATTGAAAACAATCTAATGCGAAATTGCATTACATGAAAATCATACTACTTCTATCGTTATCTAATTCCAAACTTCATTGAAAGACAGTAAATTATAGATTTATTAAACAGAAGTGATGATAGCATTGAGGTCGCCACAAAGACGTTAACCTTTTTTTTTTTTTTTTTTTTTGAACACATCAAACCGTGTGGCAAATTTCGGGAAGAAAACATTGGCCCCGTCCACGGAAACGCCATTACAGGTTCTCAATGAAGATTGCCGTGGAAGGATCTAGTACGCGAAGATCATGCTGGGTCAGTTGAACCACCTCACCA
>NC_134779.1:46989355-46996855 GCF_046742065.1 Oratosquilla oratoria | reverse complement strand
TATGACGTGAGTTCTCTGAAGGTCACTTTTACTTTCTCTTATATTATTCTTTAGTAGCAGTTGAGATGTCTTTTTATTTTGATAATATATAATCAGTTGTACTTTAGAGTTTTCTTCTTTAGGTTTAATATTTCTTTTAATAATTTGTTGCATAACCCTTTCATCTTCTTTGTAGGCTGTGGAGAAGAAGGACTTACAGTAAATTTTAATCAGGTTTTTGGCGTTAATGTCCTGTGGGATTTTGTCTGGGTGGCTTTTGTCCTGTGGGATTTTGTCTGGGTGGCTTTTGTCCTGGTACCATTTGTCTAAAGTTCTTTTTGTGATTCGCTCTATATCCTTATTGGCGAATCCATTATTCATAAGGGTCTGAGAAGCTCTTTCTAACTCATTATGTACTGTTTCCCAATTATTACAGTGACTAAGAGCTCTTCTAATATAAGCGCTGATGGTAGAATCTTTGTATCTTTGGGGACATTCGCTAGTCCCATTTAGGCAATGTCCTGAATTAGATGCTTTTATGTACACAGATGTGTCATATGTGCCTTCATCTCTCTGTTTTACTAATGTGTCTAAAAAGGGAAGGGACCCATTTATGCTGTGCTCAATTGTAAAATTGATGCCAGATGTCTCTATTAATCGTTCTTTTAGATCGTCTATTTGTTGGCAATTTTCAGCTTTGACGAAAATATCGTCTATATATCTGCAGTAAATGTGAGGTTTTTGCAGATTTGCGAAAATTTCATTTTCGATGCTACCCATAAAAAAAGTTAGCAAAAAGTACTCCAAGTGGTGATCCCATTGCAACACCATCGGTTTGGCAATATTTATTTCCTCTAGGGCACATAAAGGGGGCTTCTTTGGTGCAACATTCCAAAAGGTCTTTCATTACTTTCTCTGGGATATCACAGTTAGGAGTGGTATCATTGTGATAGACTCTGTCTATTATATATTGAATAGTGTGGTCAACTTGGATGTTAGTATAGAGGGACTCCGCATCTAACGAAGCGATAATGCCTTTTGAGTTATTGTTTGCTAAAAGATCTAGAAAATCAGTGGCGGATTTGACATTGTAGTCAGCGGGAGTGTAAGGTGTGAGGATTTCAGCCAGTTTTTTGGCAATTTTGTAAGTTGGTAATGGTATCTGTGAGATAATTGGACGTAGCTTGTTGCCGGGTTTATGGGTTTTAACATTGCCATAGCAGTAACCTAGTTCGTAATCGCCTGTAAGTTTAGGAAGCTTTATGCCTTCTTTAACCGCGTTTGCACAATCTACTAGTTTATTAATTTTCTTTTTGAGGGAGTCTGTAGGGTCTCTTGAGATCTTCTTAAATTTTGTCTCATCGTTTAGGATTTCATACATTTTTTGTAAGTATTCTTCTGTGTTTATTAAGACGAAAGTGGCAGCTTTGTCTGCTTTTCTGATTGTGATGTCTGGGTCTGTTTTCAGTTGTTTGGCTGCTTCTATATGTTTCTTTTTTAAAATCTGGCTTTTAAAGTTACCTCTCTGTTTGGAAGACTCGCTAATAATTTCAGTTTTGAAAGCGGGCTCAACTGTTATTTTCTTTTGTTTAGCTAGCTGTTCAACGTTATCTATTAAGATTTCGCATTCTAATCTTTTACCATGTTTGGGTGGGGGCTTTAAGATGTGGCAGTTTAGACCTAGATTGAGCAGTTCTTTTTGGTCTGTAGTAAGGGGTTTGTTGGTCAAATTTGTGAACCCTTCTAAAGGTCTAGGGTGTTTTAGTTGACCTCCATTGAGGTTCACTAATTTTCTTTGGTTTTTACTTATCATAGCTTGTTTATGTGCCTCCATCATTCTATTATAAGCTTCATTAACACTTTCTTTAACTGTTTCATTAATATTATAGTTATCCCATTTTTGTGCATGTTTCTTAGAATCATTTTCTAACTCGCTGGTTAGACTGGTCATTTCTTGTATTCTTATTTTCATATAATTCCATCTTTCTTCAGGTGAGGGAGTCATTCTCCTTCGCCTGTTGTCATTATCTGCCCTGTTGCCTTGAATATTCATTGTATATATGGGCAGGAGATTTTCTCTCAAGCATGTATGGTTAAACTTAATGGCAAGATTATTATTGCAGAGTTTTTTATCTGCCTTTTCTCTTTCTCTGAGAATCTTTTTCCCTTCCACGGGAAGTTGTCTTATAATGTCACCATATGACATTGTTTTGTCAGTTACTTTGGGCATGGCTTTACCAAAGTGAAAAAACTGGCCAGAACGCGTTTTCACACTACTTAGTGCTTCATCAGTGGCTAGACTGTGAATATCTGATTGAATTATTGTGTTTATATATTGTTGGTGGTGGTCTGATATTACATTTTGGGGCTTCTGATTGGCTAGTGGGCTGGACTGGGACTCCCAAGCTATTCTACTTCCTCATTGGTCGGCTGTTGTGTGACGTCATCAGTATTGTGCCTTCTTTCAGTGGGCTTAGATCTCCTTACGCTAGGGAGGGCTTCTAAATCCCTAGTTTGTATATTAAGATTGGGAGATGTTTCTTTAATAAAGAGAGCTTCGAGGATAGGTAGCCTTCTATGGTCTTGATTTGTTGCCAGCACTTCTGTGTTTTCTATTAGAGTTTCTTTATTTAAATTTCTTTTGTGAGCAGAGTGATGGTGGTTTCTGGGAGCTCCTGAAGAGAGGTGGTATGATAACCGGCGTGAGAGCTTCATTGTTGTCATGCCAATATAGTTTGAAGGTTGGGATGCACAGTTCCCAAGTTTACACGTGTACCTATATATGACGTGAGTTCTCTGAAGGTCACTTTTACTTTCTCTTATATTATTCTTTAGTAGCAGTTGAGATGTCTTTTTATTTTGATAATATATAATCAGTTGTACTTTAGAGTTTTCTTCTTTAGGTTTAATATTTCTTTTAATAATTTGTTGCATAACCCTTTCATCTTCTTTGTAGGCTGTGGAGAAGAAGGACTTATAGTAAATTTTAATCAGGTTTTTGGCGTTAATGTCCTGTGGGATTTTGTCTGGGTGGCTTTTGTCCTGTGGGATTTTGTCTGGGTGGCTTTTGTCCTGGTACCATTTGTCTAAAGTTATTTTTGTGATTCGCTCTATATCCTTATTGGCGAATCCATTATTCATAAGGGTCTGAGAAGCTCTTTCTAACTCATTATGTACTGTTTCCCAATTATTACAGTGACTAAGAGCTCTTCTAATATAAGCGCTGATGGTAGAATCTTTGTATCTTTGGGGACATTCGCTAGTCCCATTTAGGCAATGTCCTGAATTAGATGCTTTTATGTACACAGATGTGTCATATGTGCCTTCATCTCTCTGTTTTACTAATGTGTCTAAAAAGGGAAGGGACCCATTTATGCTGTGCTCAATTGTAAAATTGATGCCAGATGTCTCTATTAATCGTTCTTTTAGATCGTCTATTTGTTGGCAATTTTCAGCTTTGACGAAAAATATCGTCTATATATCTGCAGTAAATGTGAGGTTTTTGCAGATTTGCGAAAATTTCATTTTCGATGCTACCCATAAAAAAGTTAGCAAAAAGTACTCCAAGTGGTGATCCCATTGCAACACCATCGGTTTGGCAATATTTATTTCCTCTAGGGCACATAAAGGGGGCTTCTTTGGTGCAACATTCCAAAAGGTCTTTCATTACTTTCTCTGGGATATCACAGTTAGGAGTGGTATCATTGTGATAAACTCTGTCTATTATATATTGAATAGTGCGGTCAACTTGGATGTTAGTATAGAGGGACTCCGCATCTAACGAAGCGATAATGCCTTTTGAGTTATTGTTTGCTAAAAGATCTAGAAAATCAGTGGCGGATTTGACATTGTAGTCAGCGGGAGTGTAAGGTGTGAGGATTTCAGCCAGTTTTTGGCAATTTTGTAAGTTGGTAATGGTATCTGTGAGATAATTGGACGTAGCTTGTTGCCGGGTTTATGGGTTTTAACATTGCCATAGCAGTAACCTAGTTCGTAATCGCCTGTAGGTTTAGGAAGCTTTATGCCTCCTTTAACCGCGTTTGCACAATCTACTAGTTTATTAATTTTCTTTTTGAGGGAGTCTGTGGGGTCTCTTGAGAAAATTAATAAACTAGTAGATTGTGCAAACGCGGTTAAAGAAGGCATAAAGCTTCCTAAACCTACAGGCGATTACGAACTAGGTTACTGCTATGGCAATGTTAAAACCCATAAACCCGGCAACAAGCTACGTCCAATTATCTCACAGATACCATTACCAACTTACAAAATTGCCAAAAAACTGGCTGAAATCCTCACACCTTACACTCCCGCTGACTACAATGTCAAATCCGCCACTGATTTTCTAGATCTTTTAGCAAACAATAACTCAAAAGGCATTATCGCTTCGTTAGATGCGGAGTCCCTCTATACTAACATCCAAGTTGACCGCACTATTCAATATATAATAGACAGAGTTTATCACAATGATACCACTCCTAACTGTGATATCCCAGAGAAAGTAATGAAAGACCTTTTGGAATGTTGCACCAAAGAAGCCCCCTTTATGTGCCCTAGAGGAAATAAATATTGCCAAACCGATGGTGTTGCAATGGGATCAACACTTGGAGTACTTTTTGCTAACTTTTTTATGGGTAGCATCGAAAATGAAATTTTCGCAAATCTGCAAAAACCTCACATTTACTGCAGATATATAGACGATATTTTCGTCAAAGCTGAAAATTGCCAACAAATAGACGATCTAAAAGAACGATTAATAGAGACATCTGGCATCAATTTTACAATTGAGCACAGCATAAATGGGTCCCTTCCCTTTTTAGACACATTAGTAAAACAGAGAGATGAAGGCACATATGACACATCTGTGTACATAAAAGCATCTAATTCAGGACATTGCCTAAATGGGACTAGCGAATGTCCCCAAAGATACAAAGATTCTACCATCAGCGCTTATATTAGAAGAGCTCTTAGTCACTGTAATAATTGGGAAACAGTACATAATGAGTTAGAAAGAGCTTCTCAGACCCTTATGAATAATGGATTCGCCAATAAGGATATAGAGCGAATCACAAAAATAACTTTAGACAAATGGTACCAGGACAAAAGCCACCCAGACAAAATCCCACAGGACAAAAGCCACCCAGACAAAATCCCACAGGACATTAACGCCAAAAACCTGATTAAAATTTACTATAAGTCCTTCTTCTCCACAGCCTACAAAGAAGATGAAAGGGTTATGCAACAAATTATTAAAAGAAATATTAAACCTAAAGAAGAAAACTCTAAAGTACAACTGATTATATATTATCAAAATAAAAAGACATCTCAACTGCTACTAAAGAATAATATAAGAGAAAGTAAAAGTGACCTTCAGAGAACTCACGTCATATATAGGTACACGTGTAAACTTGGGAACTGTGCATCCCAACCTTCAAACTATATTGGCATGACAACAATGAAGCTCTCACGCCGGTTATCATACCACCTCTCTTCAGGAGCTCCCAGAAACCACCATCACTCTGCTCACAAAAGAAATTTAAATAAAGAAACTCTAATAGAAAACACAGAAGTGCTGGCAACAAATCAAGACCATAGAAGGCTACCTATCCTCGAAGCTCTCTTTATTAAAGAAACATCTCCCAATCTTAATATACAAACTAGGGATTTAGAAGCCCTCCCTAGCGTAAGGAGATCTAAGCCCACTGAAAGAAGGCACAATACTGATGACGTCACACAACAGCCGACCAATGAGGAAGTAGAATAGCTTGGGAGTCCCAGTCCAGCCCACTAGCCAATCAGAAGCCCCAAAATGTAATATCAGACCACCACCAACAATATATAAACACAATAATTCAATCAGATATTCACAGTCTAGCCACTGATGAAGCACTAAGTAGTGTGAAAACGCGTTCTGGCCAGTTTTTCACTTTGGTAAAGCCATGCCCAAAGTAACTGACAAAACAATGTCATATGGTGACATTATAAGACAACTTCCCGTGGAAGGGAAAAAGATTATCAGAGAAAGAGAAAAGGCAGATAAAAAACTCTGCAATAATAATCTTGCCATTAAGTTTAACCATATATACATATATATATACATTCATGTATATATTTATATATATACATGTATATATACATATATATATATGTATATATATATATATATATATATATATATATATATATATATAAATATATAAAAATATGTAAGAACATAAGAATGAAGGAGAACATAAGAGTCCATAAGGCCTACACTAGGCAGTTCTATGTCTATTAATACATGTCCTCCCTATCAATAAAGTTGTCTAACTATTTCTTAATTTCATAGTTTTTTTATTTATTTATATCTTTATTTCTTTCTTTGTTTCTTTTTCCTTTATTTCTTTATATCTTTATATTTTTATTTCTTTATTTCTTTATTTCTTTATTTCCATATTTCATTACTTACTTTTTTATTTATATAGTTATTCATCTATCTATTTTGATTTACTTTTTGATATTCATGTTTTTATTCATTTTGTTTTATTTTTCATGTGATTACATATTCTTATCCATTTGATTATTTTTTTTCTTTTGTCTATTTACCTATTTATGTATCTATGTGCTGTGTCTTGCGACACTGCTTCTGACCTAGGGCAGTGGACAGGATGCAGTGATGACCCGTCATCCAGGAGGTGCCAAGATGGGAGGGAGGGAGGAGGGTGGAGGGGAGTGGAATATATGGGAAATGAAATGGGTGGGAGTGATTTCTATGCCTTTTTCTTTTTGGCTACCCTCCGTGTAAGGGGGAAAAAGCCTTTGGTATATGTATGTATGTATGTATGTATGTATGTATGTATGTATGTATGTATGTATGTATGTATGTATGTATGTATGTATGTATCTATTCATTTTACATTCATGTAGCCATTTCACTATCTATCTATCTAGTTTCTAGTTTCTTATTTACTTATTCATATTTCTATTTATTCATGTATGTGTTTATTTAGTAATTTACTCATTTATTTATTTATATATCACTTCTTTGATCACTTATTTATCTGTCTGTTTATTTGATTGTTCATTCATTATGGAGTTTTTGATTGGTTTATAGATTGATTGATTGATTCCTTTATTTATTTGCTTATGTACTCATTTATTATTGATTCATTTATTCATTCATTAATTTATTCATCTTCTTGATAAACTGAATTTGCATATATTGTTTTTGGTACTTGATTCCATGTACTCTAGGGTTTGAGTTGAATATGTCTAATGTGAGAGTCATTTATGAATATGGAACTTTCACACTCTATCCCTCATGCTCTCTGATCGTCTTTATCCATTCTCTCCCTAAATCAATCGATTTCACTCATTACTTACACCATCAACAAAAAATATACGACCCAATTTGCATCGAAACTAGGAGTCCATGACATCCTAGTTACCAGTAATCTAGTTCGAGGAAGTGATAAAGAGGTTTAATGGACTTGATAGGGCGTCATAATGCATGTCTCTTCTTTCTTCATGTGACGAGTCTCGGCA
>NC_134779.1:46958190-46981355 GCF_046742065.1 Oratosquilla oratoria | reverse complement strand
GTGTTTGTGTATACGTATGGGTACAGTAGATGTGTGTGCATGTGCGTGCGTGTGGTGGGGGATAGGTGTGTGTGTGGATGTGGGTTTGGGTATGTGTGGGTGTTTATGCGTGCAAAGATTCGTTCATTGTACGCGTGTGTGTGTGTGCGTGTTTTTTTTTTTTTGTCTTCGTGTGTAATGTAATTCCGTAACAGGCAAATCTCTCTGTTGTCCTTCAGTACTATCAATTCCCTTGTCACCTTCAATGGATACCTTCTAATGGAAAATTACAACAAAACATACGCACGAACAAACATAACACCCGGACCCCCCCATGGGTCTTCCAGTCGACGTAAAAAAACCGTGTTAAATATTACAGATCTCTAACATTTGTTTCAACACCACACGTTTATCCTTCGTATTTAAATAAATAAACGGATAGTAGTTAAAAATTCAACAAGAAACAACTGCACAACTTAATGGTAAATATATGATAACCATATAATTTACCAATGATACCATATATTTACCATACGATACCAATGTATACTATGAACTAACTTCCATGTTATTAGATTTTTATTAAAAATGATTATAAGGCTGCCCAACCACACATCAGAAATGCAATGTCAATATTTCCACTGATACAATGCAGATGTGAACCTGGGGCTGGCAGTCAGTAGATGAACGTAGGTCCAGTAGGATCTACGTCGTGTATTTTGATGTACACAATATAGATAGAGGACATTCCAATAGTGACTTTTTATACCTCACCAACCGATTCACCACTTTATAAAATATAATAAGTTCATTTCTATAACCCCACGTAATTCTTAGTGAACAAAAATTGCCAATCATTTTATTTGAAATAGACATCTTTGAAAAATACACAAAAATTAAAAGAAAACTGTGATAATCCCGTATTTGGTCTAAATCAGCAATTTAGTAAAGAATTTCTTCCACTTGGACTGCCTTATATTCTCGAAAGAGTGAAACAGAAAACTTGAAAGGACTTTGTATTCGTAACCAACAAGCAGACAATTTTATTCAACTTAGGGGAACTCCAGGCAATTGAGAATCTCAAAAGTATTTTCCACAAAAGTAATCAACAAAGATATCAAAGCTAAAAAGCTTACTCGATTGAATTAATCAATGTTATAAAACCTAACTTGACTGAACTGTTGGTATTTAAATTGAATAATTCCCAAGCGAGTACTATCAATTAAAAACATATTTTGAATGAAAAATGTATGTCAAACAATTAATCTCGATTAGACTACCTATGACCAGAAAAGTATATTTGACTGAATTATCAAGAATGACATAATATTTCCACCAAACAATCCTCGATTATGCTTTTGTTATTGAAAAGGTATCTTTGAGCATCTTTAAAGTTTTCATCCTTTGCTAATATTCAATGACAATTCTATTTATCTTATAGAAACCCATGGATAAATACATAATTACAGTTTGTCGCACAAATAGAATAGACAGCACCTGGTTCTATTTGTAGTGTGGCTATAGAAGAAATAATGACGAGAATGGCATTGAGTCAGTGTTGTGTGGAGCCTACGGCATCAAGTCAAGTCAGATAGTATGCGAACATAAGTAGTGATTCCCTATGAAGGCTTGCTACTAGCACGCCCGTTTTTGTAAAAGTTAAAGTGTGCATTTAGTATAAAGGTGTCGGTATTTTTTTTGTGAAAATGTTTTTGTCTATATAAGGTATCACTATAGCCTGATAAGGAGCAAACATACACAGTGATTACCTATGAATCCATACTACAAGCGTCCCAATTCTGTAAAATGTAAATGTGCATGTAATAAGAAAGTGATGTTAACCGGCTCTTGTTTGTGTGTGTGTGTGTACAATGCCCATTTGAGGCATCAGGCGAGCCTGACAGGGCTCAAACATACGTAGTGATTACGTATGAAGTCTTATTACTAAAACCCATTTTTTGTGTCCGTCCTGTGGACGGTAGAGGCTTATAATAAACAGTACATACCACATCATCAGATTGTTAAAGCCACATTGTGTTCCATTGGCTTCCCTAACCACCTTCTACGACTCCACTTTCTGCCAGCTGCAGACGTCTGTCCGGCATTATGCAGGTAGAACGAGGAGTGCCCCACGCTGAGTTGGCTGAAAGGGGGCAATTCACGCTGATTGGTCGGCATCGGTCTGCCAATCACAAGGAGACTCAGCAATTATGGGAATTAAGAAACGGCTTCCACAGGGTCTTTGGAGGAACGAATTGCATAGGATGTTTGAGGAGGGGTATTGTGTGATTGTACACTGATGAGGCTATGATTTGAGGACCCAAAGGTTGGGGGGGGGTTGAGGGGCTGGGAGTATACGCCTAAGAAGTAATTATACACAAACTTAAAGTAATTCTGGACTTGGGACAAGGTCATTAAGGAATGACGGAAAGACCGAGGCAATGATGCGAAAATTAACGGGGAGTAACAGAGTTAATGAAGCAATTTCGAGGAAGGATAAATGTGAAATGTGTTCCCCTGCGGGCGGTGAGAAATGGAATAAACGAATATTAACGAATTGGAACGAAAATGAATGAAATGAGCGAGAAATTTCACGATAACAATTTGCAAAGGAAAAGTAGTAAAAGAACAGATTATAAGTTTAGTCAAGTGATTATGACTTAAATTTGAATGAATCGATTTCAGTCAGCGTCTTCTGTAAATACTAGTTGATTAAAACGAAAAAGTTAGCTATATAAATGCTTGTGACATATGGATTCTAATATGAAGAATACCGCAAACGTACGTCTGTACTTTTTGTATACCGACACATTACACACACACACACGCACACAAACACGCACACACAACACCGACACACAATCACACCACACTAACAGCATACACACAACACACCCACAACTTACACACACACACACACTTACGTACACACACACGAACAACACAACACACACACACACACACACACACACACACACACAACACACCACACACACTCACACACGCACACTACACAACACACACATACAGCACAACACACAACACCCACACACAACACACCACATTATTATATATATATATAATATATTATATATATATATATATTAATATTACTATATATAAACAGTATATATATATGTATAGTATGTAATATATAGTATATATATATTATGTGTATATATATATGTATATATATATGATATATATAGTATATATATATATTATTATCTAATCTGTGTGTGTGTGTGTGTGTGTGTGTGTGTGTGTGTGTGTGTGTGTGTGTGTGTGTGTGTGTGTGTGGTGTGTGTGTGTGTGTGTGTGATGTGCTGTGTTTGCGTGGGTCGTCGCGCGCATGTGTTGTGGTGTGATGAAGGACATGTGGCAGGACAAATAGATAAAGACCGGTAATTGGGATAGGAAAATGAAAAGGGGGAAAAATAAAGGGAGGGGAGAGAGGAAGGATAGGTCGAGAGGATCTGGGAACAGTGAGAGAGATGGGGTACAAAGAAAATAGGAATGATAAGGAAGTGTAGATAGAATGGGAGATGGACGTAGCAGACGGAGTTGCTTACTGGGACAGAAAGGTTCGCAGAGGACTAGGAGAGGGGGAGGAAAGTGAAGAAAGTGAGGGAAGGGGGAGGGTGGAGGAAAGTAAAAAAAAAGTGAGGGAAGGGGAGGAAAAGAGGTGAGAAGAACCAGAGGAAGTTAAATGATGGACTGATAGGGAATAAAGAAGGAGGAGGGAAGGAAGGATAAAGGAATAATTGGGCAAAATGGTAGAGAAGGCATAGTAAAATGAATTAGAAGCGAAGTTAGGAGCACTTTTCAGATGGAAGATACAATTATAACAACAGAGGTGGACGAAGTGACAGAGGAAGCAAAATTTAGAAGTCAACAAGAATATTTAGAAAAATATAAATGAAAAGGAAAAGAGGTAAGGGAATTCGATAAGGAATTTGAAAGGGGAAGAGGGGAAGGAGATGAGAAGCTGGTGAAAGAAGAAAGGAGGATGAGAAAAGGAGAGAGAAAGGGGTAAGCACGAGAAAGGGAAGTGGAGACAGGTGTAGAGGAAACACGTGTAGAGGGATTAGAAGTTGTGAGGGGAGGTCAAAAAGGGAGGAAGCAGCGGGAAATAAAAAACAGCGGTAAGGAGGAGGGGAAGGACGGAGGGGGAATAGAGGGGGAGAATGGAGGGTTTTGTAGGAAGAGGGGGGATTGGAGAGGGTGGGTGGGGAGGTGATGAGATAGGATTGAGGCAGACTGGTATGTAAAGAAGGGGATGACAGGGTGTTCATGACGGTGGGAGAGTTGGGGAAAGAGAAAATCTAAAGGAGGGCAAAGGAAAGGAGGGAAGTGAGGGAAGAGAGGAACGGGAGAGGGAGGGTAGAGGAGAGAAGGAGGAGAAGAGGAACTGAAAGAGAGGGAGAAGGTAGGGAATGGATTAAGAGAGGTGATAGGAAAGAGAGGAGGGTGGAAGTGATGGGGAGATGTATGAGAATGGGAATGGAGGGGAAGCAGGAATGGAAGACGGGTTGGAATGGGAAGGGAGGAGAGGATAGGTGAGATGATGGAAAAGGAAAGATAATTTTGAGGATAAAGATCCAAAATGAAAATGACGTGAGGATGACGTGAGTGGAGGAAAGAGGAGAGAAGAGGAAGGAGACGGTGAAGGAAGAAGAGGAGAGGAGAAGTAGGACGAAAGGGATGGAGAATGAGGTAAGAAGAGAAGTAAGAGGAGATGGAGAATGTAAAGGTATGAGAGGAACGAACAGAGTAGAGAGGAGAAGGAGGGGAGAAAGGAGAATAGAGGTGGAGAGGAAGGTAATAAAAGCTGTCTATTAATTCCTTTTGAATGAAGATTATCTCTCTCCAAGAACAAGTGGCACATGATTAATTTTGATTGTCGCCCGCCGGTTTTGTCCTAAGAAAGTGAGGCACCTTCTCCCAACAGAGGGAATCGGGTTCAGAAGTACCATCTGGGAGATGGCTAACTATTTGTGGTACTCCTGTGGTCCTAACGAAGGACGGTAAGGTAGAATTACTGTAACGTCGTGCATTCAAAGGATTTTCGTATTCCTCGTTAACCGTTGGCGATTTCAGACAGCTCACGGCAATTTTCTGGCCGCAGCAAAGAATTAACAAGAGATGAAGCGCAGAGCTAGGAATTACTAAATATTATGAATTTATATGTTGCATATATATATATATTATACTACTATATAAAATATATATATATATACATATAGATAGTATAGTAAATGTAATATATATATATATGTATATATATGAGGTTATATATATTATATATGCTTTATTATACTATATATATAGATATATATATAATATCCGTATATGTAGTATATTATATATATAATATTATATACTATAAGTATTATATATGCATAATATATAAGTGTGTGTGTGTTGTATATACATGTATGTAGTTGCATGTATACAAACACATGTGGCATATGGTAAGGGTAGAGGCCACAGGTGTCGGCATATATATTGCACGGGGCGGTCATTATTGTATCTGTGGATGTAATGTTGTTTATGGGTAGTTCCATGGTTGATCTGTAGGTTGGAAATGAGGGGACTAAGATGGGCATATTAAGGAGGTTAAATGGGGCCTTTGGCCAAAAGTAGGTGTCGGGTAGAGAGACACAATTAACACACAGACCCACCCGCGCACACGCACGCGCGCACACACACACACACACACACACACACACACACACACACACACACACACACACACACACACACACAAAGACAAGCACATACACATACACACACACATACACACACAAGCACACACACATACACACACACACACACACACACACTGACACACACACACACACACACACATATCACACGCACACACCAAGACACACCACACACACACACGGCACACCACAACACGTCAGCACACACAACACCACACGCCGCACAACGTGCACGACACACACGGGGACGCCAGTAGGTAGTTAAAGTTTCCGGCTGCCCACTCTACGGCGGCCCGGATTCGAATCCCCCCCTCCTCCTCCGGCTGAAATAATTTCAATGTCGCTTTGCACTGCGAGTTTGTTACGTCCAACTGCTCATGGGGCGGGGAATTGTGTGTGTGTTGTGTTTCGTGTAAAGTCACAGCATTAACCCATAAATTGCGTCAACATATGAGCACTGAGGATCTCTTCCGGGAGGGAAATAGCTATCAATCACGTAGTCGAGCACGTGACCTCAAAAACAGTATGGTGAATCGCACGAAGTTATGTGTAGAATAGTGTCCTGTTCGTGAGACAACCGACTACAATCGTCTTAAAAGACTATCACCTCCTTTCTGCCCTCTCACACTCATATATGATCGCCTATACAGATTACTAAATTGAATAACAACAGGTGGTTTTATCTACCCAGAAAGAAAAATATACGATGCTCAACGTAAAGTGTTAATGTGGTACTCCATTTTATACATATTTATCATTACTTTCCTTCTGCAAACATCGTATTTATGCTCATTATAGGTCCTTCTATTAAAATGCCATTAAATTCTAACAGTCCAACTCCTTATTTTCTGTGTCTATAACCAAATTTTGTGCTCCAATCTATGATAAGCGATCGATCATCAGTGAGGTTGAGTAAAAATCGTCTGGAGCTAAATAGAACAAGATCATTGGAAATCTCAACAGCTCTTGGCTCATTCAAGATACTTCCTTAATCTATTTTTCTCCCCTATTTTTTCATAGCCTTTTCACCAGTGGAGTATATTTCTCTCAATCGAAATAAAATTTCATAGTGCCAAAAATAAACGAGATAAAGCTGCTGACAACACAGGTGATTGGGGCTAATTGAGTTAAGTGGTGGGATAGTCCCTTTAACATTGTAGGAAGTTTCAGTCACCTGGGTGGACAGCTGGTGATAACTCATAATGTTAAGTGAGATCAATTATAGCCACACATATATTTCCCTTTTATATTACATTCTTCCACCTCGACCTCTTACTCTGTCAAAGTCCTATAGACTATATCTCCTCGTCCAAATAATTTTGTGTTTATTCAGCTACATAAACTTACGTTTAAATTATGTTTCCAAATGCCTCTCATGTTATATACTTACATACATGTATACATACATGAATACATACATGTATACATACATGTATACATACAGATGAATACATACATGTATACATACATGCTTACCTACATTGATACATATGCATACATGCTGATACACGGGCACTACAGTTCAGTGGTGAATCACATAGGCATGCATATATACATGCATACTTTACATACATACAAATAAACATACACACATATCCACACACATAGAAATTAACATAAATGCATACATACATACATACATACATACTTACATACACACATACATACATACATATATGTACATATATACATATATGAATACATATATACACACATACACACATACACACACATATATATGCATACATGCATGTATACACACCTACCTGCAAAGGTGGAGGAAGATACAAGGCTATATATCTCCCCATGATTCACTTTAAGATAAAGACGTAAAGAATATAAAACTACGGAACAATCAATGGGATATAAACTCACTCTCTTCCTCTTAAAAAAAAGGAAATAATAGGAATCCCCAACACAAAGGATGCAATTACGGCTGAAGACGAGTGGGTGGAGGGTGATGAGGGGCGGAAAGAGGGAGAAGGTGGAGAAGGAGGAGGAGGAGGAGGGGAGGAGGAGGAGGAGGAGGAAGAGGAAGAGGACGCCGCCGGGGAAAGGGCTCCTTTCCCTTCAGGGTAGGATCAGCGAGGGTGGTCGCTGTTTGCGTGTGGTCCTTGTAAAGGTTGTAAAAACTCCTGTCTGGTCAGGTCAGGTGTACAGACACAGACACAAATCTGTTCCGAGCATGTCTGAAGTGGGCGAAAAATCAAAACCTAAATAAGACCATTAAAAAAGACATTAAAAAACGCAACTCCAACACAGATTTAATAGTTGACTCGAAAAAAAAAATCTTCCACATGACGTTAAAGCGAAGGAACCACTGCGGTTGGAAGTTGTAAATAACTTATAACCAATCATAGTAGCTTATTGTATTACGTCAGAGGAAAGGGGTGGAATACTGACTGATAGAGTAATATAATTGCATGATCAGGGTCGGTAGCCACTTCAATGATATTGCGGTACGATCATCTTTATTTCATAATATATGTAACACCAATAGCTAATGTATGTGCGTATGTTTCGTATATATGTATGTATGTATGCATGTTCGTATATATGCATATGTTGTATGTATGTATGTATGTATGTGTGTGTGTGTATGTATGTATGTTTTGTATGTAAGTATGTATGTATTCATGTATGTATGTATGTATTTATGTATTTGTGTATGTATGTGCGTATGTAAGTAATTGTGTTTATATATGTACGTATGTGTGTATGTATGCATGTAACTATATTAGTAAATATATTTAAGTAAATGAGATTCCCTGCTAGAGATTGGAAGGGCTGTTTATGAAAGCGAAATCCCTAAGATCATACTTTTATTAAAATCAAAGGTTTATGTCTTATATAAGATGAAATCCATCTTACCAACCGCGTAGTCAACAAATGGAATAATGAGCTTCCCGCCGACATGATCTAATTTATAACAGTTTGAGATTTTACGATCCAGTTAGATAAAGCCCCAACAGCCATTCAGTAATGTCTGACAGTTGGTGATATTGTTTCCTTGATTAATTATTTTCCCATTTGTGTGTTCATTTCTTCATCATTTATTTTTTCTTTCTGTATATGACCTTATTGTGATTCGAAGGGTTTCTTATTGGTAAGCTTTTCTATTGTAGTATTGTATGTACTTTGGAAAGGGTCAGAATATATCTAGGGCACATAATAGAGACATGCTCTACAAGGCGGCGTACTGATGTAGAATGACAAATAGACAGGTTGATATATCTATACGGGGAAGAACTGACGATCTCAGGATATATTGCCGAAGTCACACAATAGATGGCGTTGATTTATTAGGGCGAGAGTGAAGGACAAGGAAAAGAGAAAAGTTGATGTTTTTGATTAAGATGATTCGTTCGGGACGTGAATAGGAAGCTGAAAGTGGGTCTGGAAAGGTTAGGGTTAAGTTATGGGTTAGTTATGGATTAGTTATGGCTTAACTTTCTTACCGTAGAAACCTGATCTATAGACTATGCTGACTAACGCCAAACAATCTTATTGAATTTTGGTAATATCATCTTGGTAAATAGACTAAATCATGTTAGGTTAGGTTAGGCTAGGCCAGGCTAGGCTAGGCTAGGCCAGGCTAGGCTAGGCTAGGCTAGGCTAGGCTAGGCTAGGCTAGGCTAGGCTAGGCTAGGCTAGGCTAGGCTAAGCTAGGTTAGGCTAGGTTAGGTCAACTTAGGTCAAGTTATTTTAAGTTAGTTTAGGTTAGATTAGGTTAGGTTAGGTGAGGTTTGGTGAGGTTTGGTTAGGGTAGATTAGGTTAGGTGAGGGTTGGTTAGCTTAGGTTAGGTTTGATTAGTACAGGGCAGGTTAAGTTAGGTTAGATTAGTATAGGACAGATTAGGTTAGGTTATTTTAGGTTTGTTTAGGTTACCTTGGCCTGGTTTGACTAAGCTTGCGTTGGGTCGACTTAAATTGACTTAAGTTGACTTGGCTTGACTTATGTTAGGTTGGGGGTTGTAGAGTGCTAAGGCCATTAATCTCCCAACAAATCCTTTTCCCCTCCACGTCTTTCTTCAAGTACTCATTCCTCTTGTCCTCACTCACTCACTTACTCACTCACTCACTCATTCACTCAACTCTTTCATATGTTTCTTCTCAACGCGTTTATTAACCTCTTCTGAGCCGGAAGGGTGCCACGGAAATGAATTAGCTATTCTGGCGACAGGATGACTGAAAGAGACAGTGCCACTTGGTACGAGAGAGGGAGATAGAAACAGGCTGAACACTCTTCCTTTTTTAAAGGTGCCTCGGAGATGAGTTTGATTAACTTGGAGACGCCCATTATAAAAAGGTAAGTGCCACCTAGTACAGGAGGGTTATATAAGAAAATAAGAACATAAGAATGAAGGAGACTCCAAGAGACCATGAGGCCTACACTAGGCAGTTCCATGTCCATTACCACCTGTCATTTCCATCCATAAAGCTGTCTAACCGTTTCTTAAGACAACTGATAGTTTCAGCGCCCACTACATGGTTTCTAAGTCTATTCCACACTTTGACCACCCTATTAGTGAACCCAATTCTTGTCTATTTCCTTCTTAAATCTAAAATTGTCCAGTTTAAACCCATTACTGCGAGTCCTGCCCTGTTGTCTTAATATGATGACCTTGTTTGTGTCACCCATGTTAAAGCCTTTGATCCACTTAAACACCTCTATTAGGTTACCCCGCACCCTGCGTCTTTCCAAAGAGTGTAAGTTAAGGAGCATAAGCCTCTCTTCGTAAGACTTGCTAAAGCCCCTCCATTCCGAGGCGGGATGGGGTACTACGGAAATGAATGAAATTGCTGGATGAATTCATTAATCTTCTTTCTTATCACATGAATGAAACCCTTCTGGGTGATTACTTTTAAACCCTTTTAATGATATGTGGCGATTTCTTATTTCTATTCTGTCTTGCGTTAGACCGTAATGTTCTCTCATTCTCTTAGTAAGCTTCTCGAATAATACTTTTTATATTGTTTAATCTATAGCTAGACGATTTCATTCACCTCCATGCTACTCCCTCGTTACCGGAGGGTAAAGGATAAAAACAGGAATCAGGTTGTGTGACGGGTGGAAGGAGAGGAAGGAGATGGAGTGAGGGTTGGGGTGGCCCAGCTGGGGGCTACGGGGGGTCGCGAAGCGGTGGGTGGGGCTCGGAGTGGGCGGGGTTCAGAGTGGGGGGCGGGGTCCATCTCCCCACGCCCGTCAGCAGATTTCGTTAATAACACCGTGGGCTGATTAAGAGACTCTCAGACTAGGTCTTGCGTGTCGTACTGAAGGGCGGTCAGGTCTGGTCCCGTTCGTATCTCGATACCTTCCTTAGTATCCAAGGGCGTTTGATGGTATCACGGCGAGTCTTCGAGCACTTCCTCTTCACTCGTCCTGACTGGTCATTTTTCCATTTATCATTATTGTTATTTTCTATTTTTATTACTATTATTATTGTTTTCTTTTTTACTGGTTTCTGTTTTCCTGGTTCCTGAGCGTTCTGAAGCATGTGTGGACTATGGTTATTGATCGGCAAGTTTCTTGTTTTCATTTTCTTTTCAACTTTGTTATCTAGTCTTACTGGTTTATGTTACACTCTCCATCCTTCCTCTCCCACCTCTCCCACCTCTCTCTCCCACCTCTCCCACCTCTCTCTCCCACCTCTCTCTCTCTCTCTCCCTCTCTCTCTCTCTCTCTCTCTCTCTCTCTCTCTCTCTCTCTCTCTCTCTCTCTCTCTCTCTCTCTCTCTCTCTCTCTCTGCCTCTCTCTCTCTATCTCTCTCTCTCTCTGTCTCTCTATCTCTCTCTCTCTCTCTCTCTCTCTCTCTCTCTCTCTCTCTCTCTCTCTCTCTCTCTCTCTCTCTCTCTCTGCCTCTCTCTCTCTCTCTCTCTGTCTCTCTATCTCTCTCTCTCTGTCTCTCTCTCTCTCTCTCTCTCTCTCTCTCTCTCTCTCTCTCTCTCTCTCATTCTCTCTGTCTCTCTCTCTCTCTCTCTCTCTCTCTCTCTCTCTCTCTCTCTCTCTCTCTCTCTCTCTCTCTCTCTCTCTCTTTCTTTCTGTCTGTCTATATTTTTCTCTCCTTCTTTCTGTCCATATCTCCCTCTATCCATTCTCCCATCCCTCCCTTTCTCAATTCCCATACCACATACTCCTTGTTTCCAACACGTTCCTCTCCCTGTCTATCCCCTTCCTCCACACTCAAGCCCTTTCTCCTCTCCTATCCCCTCCTCAATTTCCGCCTCCTCTCCCGCACCTCTCCCACATTAATAAGCACAGTAATTAACGACAACTTGTTTTCGCTTTGGATCCTGCTGCGACCCCCTTGGCTGGAAGGCAGCAAAAGGTGGACAGGAGAGAAATGGTAATACCTGAGGTAATAACGAGTAATGATGGTAATAACTAGAGTAATCTTTACCTGTACATATGACTAAAGGAGTCGTATGTCGACGTAAGAGAAAATAAGGAAATGAACAAAATAAGTGTTAAAATTGGTGGAGACAAAGACCAAATGAATTATGTATATATATTTATATGTTTTATCAACCACAATGCACTTTAATTCTAAGCCATATAGGCGCATGCAGAAATAGTAACGACGGACGCCCAAGGACTCGAACCCATGCGGCGAGAACGTTCTCGCTGCATGGGGTCGAGTCCTTGGGCGTCCCTCGTTACAATTTCTGCATGAGCCTATATGGCTTAGAATTAAAGTGCATTGTGGTTGATAAAACGTATCTCTAAACACGTACAAATATATATATATATATATATATATATATATATATATATATATGTATATGCATATATACATGCATCAATGCATACATGTATACATACATATATACATATATATATATATATGATATGTATATATATATATATAATATATATATATATATATATATATATATATATATATATATATATATGTATACATAAACACACGCACACCACGGCCTTGGATCACGAGTCAAACACGTCTTAAAGGAGAGAGGTTTGAGGAAGTAGATAGTATCAAGCATTTAGGAGCACTTATAAACAGGGAAAGAAGGAGCGGGGATAGAGAAAAAATGTAAAGTGAAAGAAGCAAGTAAACATTATGGGGGAAAGAAAAGTGTCATGAAAAATAGGTACCTGGGTGATGGTCGCAAAGGGATATCTATATTAAATGGTCATCAAGCCTATGATGCTGCATGGGGCAGATATTTGGAATGTAAGGGAGGTAGAAATAAGAAATTCAAAATGTACACTATTTGAGGGGAAATGTGGAATAAGCGTGGTCGGGGTCACTAGGATTGATAGAATGAAAAATGAGGTGGTGAGACGGATAATTGTGGTGGAAAAGGACGTTAGCAGGTAAGGTTGATGAAAGCATATTGGAATGATTTGGACATATGGAAAGAATGAGTGAGGAAAAATTATAAAAAATGTGAAATGCAGAGGTAAATGGAGTGAGAGATATGGATTGGGTGAAAGGGGTCCTTAGGTAAAATGGAAATGTCTGTTGAACAGGGATTAGAGAAAGCAAGATATATATATGTGAATGGAGAATGATTGTGAATAGATGATAAATTGACACGGCCCGGAGGGATTTCTCCTCGTTCTTTCTAATTACTCGTGAGCGGACGATAAGGGAAGATCATCATATGTACGAAGCTGTGAACCAGTTTTGACTGCAAAACTCTGCGGTAGAGGAGTTGTGTCTGTCTGCATTAATTCTAACCAAAGCAGTAGGAACGAAACAGGGAAGGTTTTTCATTCTTAATGAGATAAGATAAAAATGAAAGCATATAGGCGTTGGGTGGGCGTAGGGTGAGTTCATTATTTGTGTGTGTGTGTGTGTGTGTGTGTGTGTGTGTGTGTGTGTGTGTGTGTGTGTGTGTGTGTGTGTGTGTGTGTGTATGTGTGTGTGTGTACGTGTGTGGTTGTATATATGTGTGTATGTGTGTTTTTGTGTTTATGTTTGTGTAGGGTTGTACGTACTCGTACATATACTCGTATAAATGAGCGATTGCATGTCTGTGTCGTATTTGCACACTATGCAGTACGTACAGTATCTGGGTAGTGAAACTGCTTTTCCTCACACACAATGTCACAATAATACCGTTCATTTACTAATTCATCCCAATGACTCTTTTCCCGATAGTCACCAGAAAAATAAAGAGAAATAAAAATGCATAAGGATGTATTATCAATGTGGAATCAGTTGTCACGCAATCGAAAGCACATGTTTGTTTTTGTCATCAACTTATTTTGAGCCAGAGATTTCCCAACGTTCTACAAGATCATCTGACGATAGAGAAAACAGTCCTTAAAATGTGCCAATATAATCCAATGCTCAGTGAATGATCAATCGAGAGAATCTATAATAACGTTATCGGTGCTACAGCCATTATTTGTAATAGATTATATGTAATACACATGGCTTACATTTTTTTTTTTTCAGTTTGAGGTCATCAACCCGAGATACTTTGGCGAGAAAGAGGATAAGAATACCGCCATCTTCTTCCTTGGGATGAAAAGAGGTAAGTAGGGATCCCCGTTACTTGTCTACCTCCCTTGTAAAGGGGAAAAGGCCATTTGTATATACGATAGGTAGAAAGACTTAGAGTCTAGTACAAACAATGTATTTTTGGTTACCAACTCCACCTCCTTCGCAAGAAGGATTTATCGCCTTCGTATGTATGAATATTTGATATGATGAAGATGTAATCCCTTCACTCCAATAATATCTTATATCGAATTGTTCCCAACTTAAGAAGATTTATTAAGACGAGTGTAGACCCTCAGGTTGACATGGTTAATCACCAAATCCTGAAACGACTGAAAAAAACTTAGACATATAAAGATCGTTAGGTGGTAGCCCCCACCCCCCAAAAAAGACAAAATTAATATAATTCCATTTGTTAACACGATAATCTAGGTATACTCTAATTCTCATAGGTGAATAAAATTGACTGGAAGCGGTCAGAAAATATTCATATGAAAAATCTCTCTATTAAGAAGTGAACAGATACAAGTCAACTCCATCAGTAAATAAAACCATATATGGACAGTCAGATAAGATAACAACAAAATATATTCTGTTGGGATAGTGACAAATTGAGAAGGAATTATATGTTCATTAATGGCATATGAATTAAATCTCTTTGGGCTGGCGTTAGGCAACTCCATTCAAAATAGAAAATCCTCTTGTTCGAAAGAGGTGAAGGAGAGCCATGCTTAGTATCTCAGAAATATTTCAGCTAGTGATTCTTCTTCCGCCAAATCCAAAATACTTACCACAACGACGAAAGTCGCCATTGGTAATAGGTAATAATGGTGAGTAATGAGAGTAGGGAAAGACTTCAGGGATCCAAATGCTTTGAAGACCAGCATCTTAACTGGTTAATTGCCTAAATTAAGAAAAAAGAACAAAAAGAATCACCTGTCGAGCAAAAAGTTCTCACCTCAACGAGATTCCATTATCAGGTTTTTCATTTTCATCTTTGATTTTTTTAACACATGCATGGACCTATGTGCCATTACATATGTATGTATCCTTACGTATACATTTTATATATATATATATATATATATATATATATATATAACACACACACACACACACACACACACACACACACACACACACACACACACACACATATATATATATATATATATATATATATATATATATATATATATATATATATATATATCACTGTCCAGTAATGTCGTAACACATTAATAAATACACTAAAAACCCACTGTTGATTGGATATAAGAAAAGAAAGGAAATAACGATTTCCGTATATTTCGATCACTTGCTGTGATCCTCTTCAAGCGGAATACAAAGACAAGAGAAAACACATATCTTATATACAGAGGAGAGAGGTGGAGTGAGGGAACATGGACATGGCATATCAGGTGGCGTCTATATTGCTGCGCGGGCTTTGTGGCAAGTCATTCGCTTTTACAATAGATGGAAGTAATTTATTAACTGCTAAGGTGGTTACATGATCAGGTGACCATTGTCCTTTTTAAATGTTAAAATTAGGGAATTGTTGGTAAATGAAAATATGATCACTGGGACCCATTCGGTGATATACTGTACACGCGCGCGCGCACACACACACACACACACACACACACACACACACACACACACACACACACACACACACACACACACACACACACACATATATATATATATATATATATATATATAGGGAACATGATCTTGATTTATTACCATTATTATTATTATTTTTATTATTATTATTATTAATATTATTGTTGTTATTTTATCTATTTATTTATTAATTTACTTTATTAAATTTTTTCAATTATCCTCAATTATCCCCACCCGAGTTCTTACCTCGGTCCAGATCTTGACAGTGTCCAGTGTGTCGATGTAGGTGGCAGCAACATTAACCTTAAGGCTATGCAGGAAAAAGTGAGGTGGCATGACGTAGCCCTCATTATTCATGATCCCCAAAACCACCACAGAGGACAGGAACTTAGTTTCTAACAGCGGGTACTTCAGAGGGGCTGGCACAGACTTTCTTGAAATTCCATCTGTTCACTCTTTAATCTTGATCAAAGTCGGTTGAAGATGAACTGGTGTATGTTGGTGTAGTGCTTGTTGGGTATGCTTGAGTTTGTTCATGCTTCGACTGATTCACCCATATATATATATATATATATATATATATATATATATATATATATATATATATATATATGTGTGTGTGTGTGTGTGTGTGTGTGTGTGTGTGTGTGTGTGTGTGTGTGTGTGTGTGCAAATATATCGGAGTGCACAGAATACTTATAAAATATATGAATTTCTTTTAAGTAAATATCGTATTCAGTAATGATGAAAAAAAAGGGGGATGTAATATATGGTTCTTAGGTAGGAAGGAAGGTAAGTATGGGGTAGGGAAGGTGTTTAAATCAGGGTAAATGACAAGGTCGAGAAACTAGGAGGATAGGGAGGGTCGACCTGGGCAGAAAAAGAGGGAAAAAGAGAAGAGCGCAAGTCAAGTGGATCATGAGTGAGAAGGAAGAAGGAAAAATTGAAAATTGAAAAAAAGGTTCAATAAAATACTGCGTGAGTGACACTAGGAAAGGAGAAAGGAAATCGAGAAGAAAAAGAAGGAAAGAGGGAGAGAGAAAGTGATAGATAGAGGGAGGAAAATTGGGATATCAAGGGTGAAAGAGCTGGAAGCTGGATGAAGGTGAAGTCGGAATAAGAGGTGAATGTAAACGAAATGATGATTAGGAGAAAGTAGAGTAGTAAGTAATCAGATGGAGTAGAGAATGGAGGACGAAGTAGAAAGAGAATGAAGAATGAAGAGGAAAGGGAACGAGCTAAAGGAAACGAATAAAAGAAGATATAACGGGATTAAATGAGACAAGAATAAAGAAAAGCAAATGGAAATAAAAAATCAAATGATTAACGAAGGAGAATAGTGAGATGAAAATGAGGACAAATTAAAGGAAGAGGAGGTTGAGGGGGGACAAGTGAAAAATGGCGAGAAGTAAAATGAAAGAAGAGAAATAGGAAAAATGAAAAGGCAGGAATCGCTCGAGGATGAGAGTTCTCTTGGGAAGGAGAAACATGAGAACTAAAAGAATAACGAAAAATCGAAAAGGAGAAGAAAGAGAAGGAGAGGAGGAAGAGGAAATTAAACAAGAAGACGAACAAAAAGTGGGTAGCAGCAAGACAATAGAAGCGAGGAAGAAAAGGAGGAAGAGGAGAATGGTGAAGGGAATGAGAAAGAACAGGAGGAAAAGAAGGAAGAGAAAGAAATGGAAGTGAAGGAAGAAGAAGATTATTAGGAAGAGAAGGAGGAAGGGGTAGGAAGAGGAAGAGGAGGAAGAGTAGGAAGAGGAAGAGGAAGAGGAAAAAGACTAAGAGTAAGGGGAGGGGTGGGATGAAGATGAGTCGAAGGAAGAAGTGGAGGAAGTGGAAGAAGAGAAAAAGGAAGAAAAACAAAAATATGAAGAAGAGGAAAAGGATGAAGAAGTGGTGGAGAAGGAGTTGGAAGCGAATGGAGAATAGGTGAAGGAGATGGGGGTGGGGATGAAGGCAAAGGTGGAGGAGGAGGTGAAGGAGAAGTAGAGGGAGCTAGAGATGGAGGAGGTGGAGGATGGGAGAGAAGGGGTTGGATATGGAGGTGGAGGTGAAGGTAAAGAAAGAGGTATAGGAGGAGGTGGAGGAAGGGGAGAAGGAGGTGGAGGAAGGATAGAAGGAGGTGGAGGAAGGGGAGAAGGAAGTGGAGAAAGGGGAGAAGGAGGAGGAGGAACTTGAGGATTTGAGTTTAAGTAGGCAGGAGGAGGAGGAGGAGGAAGGGGAGGTAAAGGACGAGGAGCGAGGCTGAGGAATGGTAGCCGGGTCTAACTCGCGCGAAGATGACTGTAATTGTGTATCCATTAACATGACGGACGACCATCGCAATGATGAATCTCAGATCCTGCTCATGTTTACCATTATTGATGTTAATCTCGACCTCAGACGCTGTAATGGAGGTTATGCCAAACGGCCCAACCGGGGAGTGGCTGGGCGGACTTGCCGTCCCGTCCGAATGCAACACAAACATCCCCACGGACCCATCACGGAGGCACTACTGGTCTCTCGCGCTCTCGCTCTCTCGCTCAGTTGTTCTCCTACTGCCTTGCTTTGCGCGCGCGCACACACGCACACACACACACACACACACACACACACACACACACACACACACACACACACACACACACACTCACTCACTCACTCATTCACTCACTCACTCACTCACTCACTCACTCACTCACTCACTCACTCACTCACTCACTCACTCACTCACTCTCTCTCTCTCTCTCTCTCTCTCTCTCTCTCTCTCTCTCTTTCTTTCTCTCATTTACTCATACTCTCTCTCTTTCATCACACGGTAGCCACTATGTTTTTGGAAGTGATACTGAAGGATGTGAAATAAGTAAAGACCCTTGAGGGAGGAGAGAAAAGAAGAGGAGTCTGTTGGAATGGGAAGCAGTGCTGAAATCCTGGAAACATCGAAAAAATCTCAGGAATTTCATTTAGACCCGGGAAAATTGGGAAAACGCCTGGAATTTGTTGGACAGTCCGATTAAGGTCACTAATTAGGATAATTAACACTGACTACATGCAAGTTTACTTTGGAAGAACAAAGTCAATTATACAAACATATATGTAGTCACACATACACTCATGCACTCACGCATACACATACATATATACCTTGTATATATGTACATAAATATCTATAATTATGTATGTATATATATGTATATATATATATATGTATATGTATATATATATGTATATATACATATGTATGTATATATATATATATACATATATATATAATACATATGTATATGTATATATATATATATATATATATATATATATATATATTCATATAATGTATGCATATACAAATATTCAACCGGATACAAGATTGTAAAAACTGCTTTACATGATCTTAAGAAAGATTTTTACAGGGCCACACTTCATTCTTTCGTCGAGTAACCACGCTCGAAACTGCATCATGAGTACCTGAAGTGTCCACCACCTTTCCATAAACATCAACACTAGTATTAGCTTTCTTTTTCCGAATCGCTTGCACACCATTTCTTCTCAAATCGTGTAGCACATCAGACATAATCACAGTTCATTCTTTCACCATGCGGCACACAAGAACAACACCGGTATTCCCACTATCACGGCCCTACACTCCATTCCCTCTAACAACAATTTGCACGTCATTAAATCTTTTATCAGTATACTTCACCACCTCTGTCTATTTTCACCGTTTCTTGTCGATCCGGTATACATCACTGACCCCTGTACGACCGCTAATCACCATTTTCACCCTCAGCACCGAACGACAACGACATTTACACCCTATCGTTCTACTGCTCACCATTCCATTTCCCAGGTATCTGCAGCCCACACGCAAACCAATACTATCACCACTTTCACCACCTAAGCCACATGCACACCACTTTTGGCACAGCGGAGATGCCTTCGTCTGGAGCGGGAGGGAAACAAACACCAGAGCGATAAAGTCTCGTCGCAAAACAAATTAAAACTTTAACATTGTTTTACGATGCAATGTTAGAATATTTGCTTGTTCGCTTAAAACTCTGCAACGTCCCTGAACTCTCCCTAATGGCTTTTAAAGGCTCTTGCTGGGCCAAAGCTTCCTGGACGAGAGCTATTGACCTCGCCTTCTGATGGAGGTTTTAATTCCTGCTCTCCTTCCAGGCGAACGTGATATACAATGAAGATTTTTTCTATTATTATTTTTAAGACTTAGATCTTTTTAACCTAGTTCCTGTTAACATGGTGAAGTAATTCATAGCCCGAGTTCTAGGGTTAGTCTTAATGCATGTTGTGTGTGTGTGCGTGCGTGTGTGTGTGTGTGTGTGTGTGTGTGTGTGTGTGTGTGTATGCGTGTGTATGCACGTGTGCGTGTTTGTGTGTGTGTGTGTGTGTATGTGTGCTTAAATCTTTGTGCGCATGTGAGCGAGTGTGTGTGTACGTGTGAGTGTGTGTGTGTGTGCGTGTGCGTGTGCGTGCATATGTGTGTATGTGGGCGTGTGTGTGTATGTGTGCTTAAATCTTTGTGCGCATGTGAGCGAGTGTGTGTGTGCGTGTGTGTATGTGTACGTTCATATCTGCGTGTCTTCCACCTATTCATTCAACTCAAACACCTTTTTCTCCTATTCCCTTTACTCATCTCCCGAATCGTTTTCCCCTTTTTCCTCCCTCTTTTCCTCTATTTCCTCCTCCTCCTCCTCTATCGCTTTCTCCTTGTTTGCTTCCTCCTCTACTTCCTGCTCTCACTCTTCTTTCCCTCCTCTTCTTCCTTTTCCTTCTTCTCCCTTTCCTCTTCCTCTTCTTTACCCTCCCCTCCTCCATCTTTTTTCCCCTCTGGTCTACATGTCCTTGCCCACCCATCAGAAAACCGGCCCACAGGTGTTGACCACGCCCACGTGGTGTTGGGTACGCCCACAAACGTAGACGAACATAACCACAACACCACGAAGACAAGTATATAACCCAGGATCATTTGCAAATGTGACCTTTTCGCAATGACCCCTTACACGTTAAGACGAAATTTATTGATGTCATTATGGTCAATCCGCAAAAGATCTATATCCTAATGAGATGCAACTTCAGCTGAATAAAATTATCTGTTTCTTGTAATAAAATAATGAATAAAAATGGGATATTCAATGTTACCTCATTGGCTATTCTTCTTTCTTCGTGATGTCTATGACGTTATTCTCAAAGTTACGTCAGAGGAACGTTACTAAACAGTCTCACTGCCTCACTGGCTAAACTCCGGGTCCTGAAACACAAATCGACCACTGGAGATCTCCCGACTTCCCACACACAAGAGAGAGAAAGAGAGAGAGAGAGAGAGAGAGAGAGAGAGAGAGAGAGAGAGAGAGAGAGAGAGAGAGAGAGAGAGAGAGAGACAAAGAGGAAGAGATGGAGAGTGAGAGAGACAAAGAGATGGAGAGAGAGAGAGAGAGAAAGAGAAAGATGGAGAGAGAGAGAGAAAGACAGAGAGAGAGAGAGAGAGAGAGAGAGAAAGAGAGAGAGAGAGAGAGAGAGAGAGAGAGAGAGATGGAGAGAGAGAGAGAGAGAGAGAGAGACACAGACAGACAGAGAAATATGGTGAAATTCGGCTTCATGAGGTATAATGTATATATTTTCATTTTATTCTTCTTCCTACTCTTCTTATTTTGGTTCACCTTTCTTCTTTCTTTTTCTTCACCTTCTTTTTCTTCTTCTTCTTCTTCTTCTTCTTTTTTCTTCCTTTTCTTCTTCCTTTTCTTCTTCTTTCATCTCCTTGTTGTTCTTCTTCTTCTTCTTCTACAAACGTCAGTGCAATTGTCGTAGTGTATCTTGCGGCCCACTCGATACCATTTACCTCTTTGGCACCCAGTCACTCGCGAATGGGGTTGAAATTAAACGGAGGAAAAGGGAGAAGGTTTTGGACGATTCGAGCGATCCATAATCATCCCACTTAGAATGCAAATGCATTCATTGCAAGTGATTTGCGACTCAAAAGAATTCAGTCCATATCTCTGATGCCTGAAATGGTCCTTTGCTCGTTGAGCTCCTGGTATCATTTCCCAAAGGTGATCTATTATTTTTTTCAGCTCTTTTTATTTTCTCCTTTTCACGACGATTCACCGTGCAATTTCCGTCTGTCTATTCTCACAGACCAGTCTGGCACTGACCGTATAATGGCCCTTGGTCTTTCGTTAGAAATACTCTGGCACTCTTTGCTCGCAGAGAGAATTAGTCTATTTCGACTTGGCGCTATTTCTACTTTATCACATTATATCTCATCTTATTTTCTCTTCCAGATATATATATATATATGTATATATATATATATATATATATATATATATATATATATATACATATACATATACATATACACTGAATGGTTCCCAGTGAGCACTTAATATCTTTTTCAACCACAAATCACTTTTAATTCCATGCCATCGCAGTCGAGACTGAAGAATCGCTCGATGGAGGCATCCGTTGGAAATTTAAAAGTGGACTAGCCGAGGATTCGAACCCAGCTAACCAAGCTAATATATATATATATATATATATATATATATATATATATATATATATATATATATATATATATTATATTATATATATTAAACGTAGGGTGTTGGAGATTTGTGATTGATTGATTATCTATTTACTTATTTGTATATTTATCTGTATGTTCTATTTATTTATTTACTTATTTACTTATTTATTTATTTATTTATCTATTTATTTATCTTTATTTATGCATTTATTTAATTTTATTTATCTATTTCCTTATTTAGTTATTTATGTTTCATTCATTCCCTTCTGGGGAGAGGGGAGGGCCGAGGTGTCATTTGTCAGGAAATGATTTCGGTCAACTGTGAAGTTGTCCTCCTCTGCCAGGTAAAACACTGACTATAATACGTTCAAATTAACTTGTTGGATTGGCTATCCCCATTGCCTCTGACTCCGACACAGTGATTGGTTGAGGGAAGAGTGGGTACTTCATTCCCTATACTCAGGTTGATTCTATTCATCTATGGATTTTTTTTCTATGAAGAAAGAGTGAGCCATAATGTTCTAGGTTAATTTGCTCGATTGGCGTCTACCTCTCTCCCTCCTTTCCAATAAATATGATAGACAGTATTGAAAAAAAAATATGATTAACTTATTTCCATATCTGAATCATGTCGCGCGACTTCAAAATGCAGCGTGCTTTCTATTGGAAATTCAAATTTTTGGAATTCTCTAATATATGCAACGTAGATTATCGAACTCGAGATAGCATGGCTACTTGCTGATATTATGGCATATTACAAATTATAGATAATATTAAATAGATATATAAGTAGATAAAGAAATATATAAACAAATAAGTGAAACA
>NC_134779.1:46948190-46953190 GCF_046742065.1 Oratosquilla oratoria | reverse complement strand
ATAGATATGTCAAATAGATTAATCATTAAATTTATCATTAAATCAATTATCACTAAATACATACGGAAACAGATATTTAAATAGAAAACAAAGTAATTATACATTCTATTAGATAGATAAAAACAGTCAATCCTCTAACGAAAACAAAGGTACAAGGATACAGAAAGGAAAGAAAACCAGAGGAAGAAAAAATAGTAAGAAAAGTAAAGAAAAAGTATTGTGAGATGCCCTGGTCTGGAATCAATAGAGCCATCAATGTGGCCGAACGATCTCTCCGCGTCCCAAGACTTTGATATTCCTCCGTCTAATTAATCATATCCAGTCAACAAGGACGAGATTATCAGAACATCAATACACAGAAGAAACCTTATTGACGTTTTGGGGCCTGCTGCGTCTATTGGTCTATCTCTCTTTGTAGTTATGTTTATCAGTATATTTGAATTTATATCATTATAACTTCTTTATATATAAATATATATATATTGAATTTGTATCATTACTAGCCCAATTACCCGTGCGTTGCTGGGTGTGTATACATATGCATATATATGTAATGCATATATATATATATATATATATTGCATATATATATGCATATATATATATGCATATATATATGTATATATATAAATATGTATATACATATATATATGTGTGTATATATGTATATATATAATGTATATATGTATACATATGAATATATATATATGTATATATATTAAGTCACTACAGTACTTGTTACGCGCTAGCCAGGTTCGATTCCATGGTCTTACCACGTTTCAATTTCTGCATGTTGCATCTACGGGACACCCAATGTTGATGGCTTAGAATTAAAGTGCATTGTGGTTGATAAAAGTATATATATATATATATATATATATATATATATATATATATATATATATATATATATATATAAATTCTTTGGCAGTGTCCTCCACTTTATTCTGAACTTTAGGTTTGAGTATTCGTTTATAAATTTTAAATTTTCATAAGAATTGACACATTTTCACTTAAAATCTAATAACTAGAAAACTAAAGATTATAAGAAAAATCTCCCTCTCGTTTGGAGAGATGAGACTAAGAAAAAATGTGTATTTATTTGTACGTAAAAGGAACCGGAGACGACATACTGATGGGGAAAATAAGAAAAAAGTAGATTTTTTTTTTACTCACTACCTTCCCCTCCGGAAGCCGTAGAACGAAGAGGAAATTAAGGTTTGTCCGCATTGGTGGTCCTCCATAAAAAAGTAAGAAAAAAATAAAGTCGAGGAGACGAGGGGTGAAAATTATTTGGTTTTAGGTTTGATACATGCGTACATGCATACATATATGCCTACATACATACATACATACATATAGGTACACAATACATATACATACCTGCATACACACACACACACGCACACACACACACACACACATATATATATATATATATATATATATATATATATATATATATATATATATATATATAGTTGACTATATTATGACAAATAAAATTGAAGGTGAAAGAAGTTGACGAGGAGAAATGGGAGAATTTGCCGCCTTAACGTTTCGACCCGCAGGGTTTTGTTCACAAAGCTAACAACTCAAACGTAACCGGATATTTTATACACGGACGGGTCATCTTATGGGACGCTTCGGAGAGCTTGTTATTTTATCTGCGTATTCTTTTATTATTAATAAGCTTGTGGCTTTTGCTAAACATATAAATCCTTCTCTATGGTTAATGTTTGTTATTAGTGTTGATATATGCTGCCTCAATTGTCTTCCTTAGTTTCTTGGATGATCCTTTATTTAATACGGTTGTGTTGTTCCAGTCTGGAAGGTGACCATGTTTATCCACATGTATTACTATGGAGTTAGATGTCCTATGGGCTTTTACGTAAAACATAAAAATGACGTAAAAGCCCATAGGACATCTAACTCCATAGTAATACATGTGGATAAACATGGTCACCTTCCAGACTGGAACAACACAACCGTATTAAATAAAGGATCATCCAAGAAACTAAGGAAAACAATTGAGGCAGCATATATCAACACTAATAACAACATTAACCATAGAGAAGGATTTATATGTTTAGCAAAAGCCACAAGCTTATTAATAATAAAAGAATACGCAGATAAAATAACAAGCTCTCCGAAGCGTCCCATAAGATGACCCGTCCGTGTATAAAATATCCGGTTACGTTTGAGTTGTTAGCTTTGTGAACAAGACCCTGCGGGTCGAAACGTTAAGGCGGCAAATTCTCCCATTTCTCCTCGTCAACTTCTTTCACCTTAAAAAAAAAAAAATATATATATATATATATATATATATATATATATATATATATATATATATAAATATATATATATATATATATATATATATATATATATGCACGTACCACACATGTGTTATACTTAGAATGGCATTCACACATTCCGTTTAGGCAGTCCATTGGGAGTACTTTTTGCCCAAGCTTACATGTGCCTTTTTTAAAACTCCGTCCTAAATTCCATCAACCCTTAAACAAAAATGTATTTAAGGTACGTAGACGACATCCTTGTTGACGCAGGAGATGAGCAGCTCGGTAACCTTAAGAAGATTTTAGAAGAGAACTCCTGCCCACGGTTTACTGTTGAAAAGAGTGTAGAGAATAAAATACCTTTTTTTAGATGTGTGGGTAGACGACTCAAATGCCCTTCGAAGTATAAGGCAAGTGTAGTACGGGCATACATTACAAGGGCCTTGAAATTTTGTTCAAATCAGTTTCTTCTTCACCACGAATTAAACAGGATAAAATAAATCTTAACTAATAATGGCTTCTCGATGAAAAACATTGATAAAGAAATAAAAACCAAAATAGTTTTAGCCAAGACAACCATTTTTAATGAAAATAGTAAAGTAAATACCATTAACCTTTACAACCAAAACACAATGTCTTCAGCTTATAAGAAAATGAAAATGTTCTAAAAGAAATAATAAGAAAGTATTGTAAACCTAGAAAAGAAGGGGATAGACTTAATTTGATCATTTATTATCGGAACCCCAGAATATCATCCCCAATCAAGAAAAATAATTTGGCAGTACAAAATGATAAATTAAAACAGAGCAATGTTGTGTACAAATACATTTGTAATTTTAGCAAAGACGGTGCGCTTTGTACAGACGAGTATATCGGGTGCACAACACAAACACTTTCACAAAGACTCACGTACCACATGCAGAGCGGGGCGATAAAATCTCACATGACAAAATCTCACAAAAGTAGCTTATCAAGAGAAAAACTAAACAAGAACACAATGATAATTGCCAAGAATAATAATAAAACAAAACTAAAATGCATGGAGGCAGTAATGATTAGAATATATATATGCCGCTAATTAACATTCAAAAAAATATATCTGGGACCCAAGAGTTGTTTGGGCCACGAGTAGCGGGCTGGCAAGTATGACGTGTCATAGTCCCTAATCTCCCCCAATGTATCAATCTTTGTAGTATATCAGTATGTAGCTTGTCTGAATTAGATACCAGAAGATGCCTAATGCCTAAGCGAAACGTCGTAAAATGTTAGTTTTCATACCCAACCATTGATTCGTTTGGAAATATTGTATACCCTCTTCCTAATTCAGAGAGAAAAGTGATTAGAAGAATAGAAAGTCTCAATAAGATCTTATTTAATAAGAAATGCATATACATATATGTATATATATATATATATATGTATATACATATATATAATATATATGTATATATATACATATGTATAATATATATATGTATATATATATATATATATGTATATATATATATGTATATATATATAATGTATATATATATATATATATGTATAATATATATATGTATATGTATATGTATGTATAACATATATACAGTATGTGTGTATAATATATATATATATATATATATATATATATATATATATATATATATATTTATATATATATATATATATGTTGAAGTGCGTAAGACAGAATGAGATGAAGGGTGGTGAGGTAAACACCAGGAGCCGTTGGACTATTTTTGCTGACGTTTCGTCTTGAAAGGACACGCTGAGGAAGTCTTTTCAGGACGAAACGTTAGCAATAAAACTCCAACGGTTCCTGGTGTTTACCTCACCACCCTTCCACTCATATATATATGTATATACATATGCATATATATATGTATATATATACATATATATATATATATATATGCATATGTATATATATATATATATATATATATATATATATGCATATGTATATATACATATATATATATATATACATATATATTTATATATATATATATGTATATGCATATATATACATATATATATATATATATGTATATATATGTATATATATATCATCGCCTCATTATCATCAATATCACCGTTACCATCGCCATCGTCGTCGTCGTTTTCGTCGTCGTCGTCGTCATCGTCATTATCATCATCATCGTCATCATCATCATCATCATCATCATCATCATCATCATCATCATCATCATCATCATCATCATCATCATCATCATCATCATCATCATCATCATCATCATCACCACCACCACCACCACCACCACCACCACCACCACCACCACCACCACCACCACCACCACCACCACCGTTAATAGCAGCAGCAACAGTTGTATTCTTATCATTTTCATAATCATTATTGTTTCGATAATTGTTTGAGTTTTTTTCTAAGTTGTGCCTGATCTCACTTCCTGTTATTCTGGTACAATCTTATTTCTGTTCCAAATCAAACATAAGGGAATTGGTTTACCCCTCTCGCCCCTGAAAACTGTCACGGGGAATAATACTGGACTGAGTGCAAGGGCAAATCAGCTCCCCAGAGAAATAGTAATCCATTAGGTTGGATTAAAACCGACAGCATTTCAGACACCCACAGCGACACATGTGTGATCAAACACACACAAATACGATCCCTGTCCTCTGCAGGGTGTAGCCCTCCCCCTCCTTCTTCCCCTTTCCCCT
>NC_134779.1:46940690-46945690 GCF_046742065.1 Oratosquilla oratoria | reverse complement strand
CACACACACACACACACACACACACACACACACAAACGCACACATACAGTAGACACACAGACACACACACACACACACACGCACACACGCACGTACACACGCGCGCACACACACACATACACAAACACACACACACATACACACACGCACACACAGAACATTATATATATATATATATATATATATATATATACAAATGAATAAATAAATGGACAGATAAATAAATAAACAGATAGATCAAGATGACTGACTGAATGGAACAGAGAATTAATGGTTTATAAATAAAGATATGAGTAAATAAAAAATAAATTGATAAATCAATTGATCAATTGTTAAGCTGAAAAGGAGTTATCTACAATGATTTTTTATTAGTTAGCTACATATTTTATTTCCTAATGTAATGGTTCCATATACAAATGTGGACACCCAAACATAATACACTGTAATCTGTAATGTGTACATAAATGTTTCGTTATTGATGCGGTAATATAATTTCATTGACAAAAGATGTCTTGGAGACCACTTCATACGAAATACACAAATTATTAAATGATGAAATACATGGATGAACAAGCTAGACCTTTGGGATTCGAATCCATGCATAAGCGATTGCTTTTTACAAGGATGATAATGTTGTGTTATCGTGACCGTACAGAATGGAACGACCCCATGGCCAGGTCGTACCAACGACGCCACTTGACGTAATTATGTTTGCATAATTCAAATACACAGTGGGTCAAGTTCGGGTGTCCACAGTACGAAACTTTTAGTGTTGCAGTCAGGAAAGACTTACAGTCCACGTGACGTCATCACCAGGTTGTAACTTACAACCTACAGATACCTTCGTATACGATAAACTGTTAACGTCCGAAGGATGACGCTATCGTTGACACTGTCACAACGTCTGCTGTGTCTTGATGGACGGTGACATGATCAACTCTGTAAGAAAACTAGATTGATGTTATTCGATGTTTTGATTTACGAATTACTTACGCGACGTCGTAAGTTACGACTAGCATTATGACTTAAGTTTTCACTTACATGATGTCAATCTAAGACCAATACGACATCTTAAGTTACGACTAAGACGATGTCATATATTAAAACTCCAGCGACGTCGTAAGCTACAACTTACACTAAGTCGTAAGTTACGACTAACACTATGTCCTAAGTTTCAACTTACACGATGTTAATATACAACTAATACGACATCGTAAGTTACAGCTTATACGATGTAGCAAGTTACAACTTACATGACGTCGTAAGTTACAACCTACACAACGTCGTGCGTCTCGACTTAGACGCCGTCGAATGTTACGATCAGCATACGCACAGACCCCTGGATTCTAATGCGTCATTCCTTAATAACGTAGACGGCACGCCTCATACATTTTGTCCTGGCTAGAGCCGGACGAATTGTTTCAGATTAGAAGAAAGTTCTGTCAAAATTAGCACCGTCGACTCAATGGCAAACTCTATTGATTTGATTCTGACTTGTGGCAGATAATGTTGATTAAATTCGGAGGAAAACAATGCACCGTATCAGGATAGAAGCACTGGTTAAACTAAAGTCTATAACAACAGTCATTCCGTGGGGATGTCAGACTACTTCATTCAGCTGAGGGGTGACCCCGGTCTATAAAATCGTCTTAATTGATCAATTGCCTAACTCGGATGGATGATAAAATTGCTTGACGCCCACCGCGACATCTGTACAGTGCGTCACAGTCTATTTCCAAGTCTTAGTCCTCGTGAACGTCTCCTCCTCTTCCTGCTCTTCCTTGTCCTCCTTCTTCAATTCCAATACATCCTCCTAACCCTTTTCCTTATCCTCCTCTTTCTCATCTTCCTTGTCCTCCTCCTTCTGCTCCTCTTCCCCTTCTTCTTTATACTACTCCTTCACCTCCAGTTCTTCCTTCCCAACCTCTTAATGAAGTTCTCACCCTCCTCTCCTCTCCTTCTTCTCTTCCTCCTCCTTTACCTCCTCCTCGTGTTACTCTCTCCGGTCCATCTGGGGTCGCGATCTATCCTAACCATTTTCACTTAGGGGTCCACCAGTCACCGTTACTTATTAATAAAATCGCTTGGTAATACCCACAGGATCCAGGCAGTGAGCCAGAGTACTTTAAACCGACACCGTTATTTCCCTGTTGCACCCGGGAAGGGAGGAGGAGGATGGGGGAGGAGGGAGGAGGAGGAGGAGGGAGGAGGAGGATGGGGGAGGAGGAGGGAGGGTGGTAAGGCTTGCAATGTTGCTCTCCCCAGCCTGAGCTCAAAAGACTCACTTCAATCCCTTCCCCCAACAGAGATGCATTAGTGTATCACTAATCCCAACTCTCCCCTTCTCCCTCCTTCCATCCCCCTCCTCCCACTATCCCCTCTCCTTCCCCTCTCTTCCTTCCTCCCTCTCCTTGTGACCCACCGACTCAGAACCATCATCTCCCTCTCTCTCTTCCCCCTCCCTCTCTCTTCCTCTCTCCTTCCTCTCTCTCCCTCTTCCATCCATCACCCCTCCCCTCTCTCATCTCTCTCCCCTTCTCCCTCCTTCCATCCCCCTTCTCCCACTATCCCCTCTCTTTCCCCTCTCTTCCCTCCTCCTTCTCCTTGTGACCCCCCAATACAGAACTTTTCTCTCCCTCTGTCCCTCCCCCTCACTCCCACCTCCCTCTCTCCTTCCTCTCTCTCCTTCTTTCATCCATCAACCCCTCCCCTCTCTCATCTCTTTCCCCTTCTCCCTCCTTCCATCCCCCTCCTACCACTATCCCCTCTCCTTCCCCTCTCTTCCCTCCTCCTTCTCCTTGTGACCCACCAATACAGAACTTTTCTTTCCCTCTCTCCCTCTCTCCTTCCTCTCTCTCCCTCTTTCATCCATCACCCCTCCCCTCTCTCATCTCTCTCTCCTTCTCCCTCCTCCCACTGTCCCCTCTCTTCCCTTCTCCTTCTCCTTGTGACCCACCAATACAGAACTTTTCTCTCTCTCTCCCTCCCCCTCTCCTTCCTCTCTCTCCCTCTCTCCCTCCCCCTTCCTCCCCTCCCTCCCCTCCCTTTTCCTTCCCCTCTCTCCCTCTTTCATCCACCACCCCTCCCCTCTCTCATCTCTCTCCCCTTCTCCCTCCTTTCATCCCCCTCCTCCCACTATCCCCTCTCCATCCCCTCTCTTCCCTCCTCCCTCTACTTGTGACCCACCGACTCAGAACCTTCCTCTCTCTCCCCCTCTCTCCCCTCCCTCCCCCTCCCTCTCTCCTTCCTCTCTCTCCCTCCTTCATCCATCACCCCTCCCCTCTCTCATCTCTCTCCCCTCTTCCTCCCCTCTCTGGTCTCATCTCTCTGTTTGTGACTCGACTATTAAAATTAACACTGCTATCCTTCACTCTCCCTCCCCGTTCTCTCTAACTTCCCTCCTACTTCCTCTCCCACCCTCCTGCCTCACTTCTTCCTCTCCAAATCCTCCTCTTTTCCTCCTTTTATTTCGTCCCTGTGTCTTTCCCTTCCTCCCTCAATCTTTTTATTTCTCTTTCCTCCCCTTCTTCCACTTCCAATTCTTTTCCTTTGTCTTCGTAACCAATTCTTCTTTCTGTCTCTCACTTCTTTCCCATATCTCTCCTCCCCTGCTTCCTTCTTTTCCCTCTCCACCACTTTTTTCAAATTCTCAGTTATCTCCTTTTCTTTCTAGTTCTTCCCATTTCTTATCCTTTTCTTTCCCTCCTTCTCTTTCCTCCCCCCCTACAAGCCCATCATATTCCTACACTCTTTCACCTTTCCTTCCTTTTTTTCTTATTTCTTCCATCATTTTCTCTTTTCGTCCCTCATCTCTCAACTTTCCTCCTCTTCACATTCCTTCCCTTCCTCCCCTTCCACACCTCAACCCTCTCATCCCATCGCCCTTCCCTTCCTCTCGTTCTTCCCTTTTCCTCCTTTCCTCTCTCAATAACCCCCCTCCCATTTCCCCTCCCTTCCTTCGGCATCAACTGTAAAGGGGATTGGGGTCTCTCTCCTCTTCTTTCCCCGGCGACCACTACCGTTGCATCGTCTCCTTTAGCCCGATTGGAACTGCCATTCCCCGCCTCCAATTCCTCCCCCCTCTTCCCCCTCTTCCCCCCTATCCCATCTTCCCTCTACCCCCCTCCCCTCCTCCTCCTCCTCCTTCCCCTCTTACCCTCTCCTTTCTCCTGCAATCTAGTCCGACAAGGCCCGAAGATGTAGACCTCACTAAAACACACCCGCACACCACAAACACACACACACACACACACCTGCACATGCACATAAACGCGCGTGCATACACACACACGCACACACACACACACACACACACACACACACACACACACACACACACACACACACCCACACCCACACACACACACACACACACACACACACACACACACACACACACACACACACACACACGCGCGCGCGCGCACATACAGACTCTGGAGAATTCTCTTTCTCTCTCTATCTCTCTCTCTCTCTCTCTCTCTCTCTCTCTCTCTCTCTCTCTCTCTCTCTCTCTCTCTCTCTCTCTCTCTCTCTCTCCTTCTCTCGGTCTTTTATTTATTCAATCAGTCCTCCATCTACTCATTTAATTCCCTTATTCATTCGTTTCTACTCATATCTACTCTCACTTGTTAAGTCCGTCACCCATTGATTCATTCGCTCATTGATTCAATTCTTAATGAGTTCATATATTCAGAGACGATGGATACCTGATAGTGGTCCTGCAAGATGGAAGACAGAGAGAATCATCTTCCCGTTTTTAAGAAGAAAAAAGTCTTTTTAGTCCGTAGCAGGGTCGGAACTTGTATATCAATTATTTAACCCTTTCATTGCAGGGTAAAACTTTATATCTCACTATGTCTGACACCAGACGAGGGTATCATGGATTATTTTGATTAACCCTTCCGTACCAGGTGGCATTTTACCGTAACACCCTTGTGGTAGCAAAGGGAATAATAGTTTTATTAAATTGAGTAAGTTTTACACTGGATCTTACTCAG
>NC_134779.1:46930690-46935690 GCF_046742065.1 Oratosquilla oratoria | reverse complement strand
GCACAACATTGCCACCAGTTCCGCTACCACCACCAAAATTACCACCACTGTTATATTGACCAATCAACACCATCAGAGACACCACCTGCACCACCACCTACACCACCACCGCCTGCATCATTATAACCATCACCAACATCATCTCCACCACCGTTATCATCATAATCATCATCAACGCCACCACCATTGTCACCAATACCACAATTTCCACCATTCCTTCCACCACAATCGCTACCACTACCATAACCACCACCGTCACCACCACCAACATCACAAATACCTCCACCTCCACCACCACCACCAACACTAAAACCACAACCAGCAACACCACCACCACCACTACCACCACCACCACCACTACCACCACCACCACCACCACCACTACCACCACCACTACCACCACCACCAGCCCGAGATCCTTCACGCGTCCTGCGCCGGCCAGGCGTGTTATTACTTGGAATTATTCTTATTATGCATTTTCCTCTCGTAGGTTTTTATTTCAATAAATAGATTAAATGGGTCGGAACTTTTTTTTTTTTTTTTCCCCTTTTTTCTCATCCGTTTGGCCACAGTTGCTATTATCGTCTTCGGAATTTTGGGAGCCCTGCCTGGTCTCGACCCACTTCCCGTGTGTTTTGTTCTTTCTTCTTTCTTTCTACTCGTTTTATCTTCACATCTCTCTTCTATCTTCTCCTTTGAAATTTTGGGGAGCTGCCTTGTTCCAGCCCTCCTCCCTGGTATTTTGTCTTTTGTTATTTTTTCCTGCTTATTATTATTTTTTTTTTTTTGCAATTTTATCTTAATCTCTTTCTTCTAACTTCGTCTTTGAAACTTGGGGGCTCTGCTTTGTTTCGACCTTCTTCGCCTGAATTTTATATTTCATTCACATTCTCTCTCTCTCTCTCTCTCTCTCTCTCTCTCTCTCTCTCTCTCTCTCTCTCTCTCTCTCTCTCTCTCTCTCTCTCTCTCTCTCTCTCTCTCTCTCTCTCCTTTTCCTTCTCCCTCTCCCTCCCCCTCCCTCCCTCCCTCCCTCTCTCTCTCTCTCTCTCTCTCTCTCTCTCTCTCTCTCTCTCTCTCTCTCTCTCTCTCTCTCTCTCTCTCTCTCTCTCTCTCTCTCTCTCTCTCTCTCCCTTCTCCCTCTCCTCTCTCTCTCTCTCTCTCTCTCCCTCTCTCTCCCTCTCCCTCTCCCTCTCTCTCTCTCTCTCTCTCTCTCTCTCTCTCTCTCTCTCTCTCTCTCTCTCTCTCTCTCTCTCTCTCTCTCTCTCTCTCTCTCTCTCTCTCTCTCTCTCTCTCTCTCTCTCTCTCTCTCCCTCTCCCTCTCCCTCCCCCTCCCTTCCTCTCCCTGTCTCTCTCTCTCTCTCTCTCTCTCTCTCTCTCTCTCTCTCTCTCTCTCTCTCTCTCTCTCTCTCTCTCTCTCTCTCTCGCTCTGATCTTTTTCGCTCATTTTATCTTAACGTCACTCTCCTATCATCGTGTCTGAAATTAGGGGCTCTGCCTTGTTTGATCTTGTTCTCCTGAAGTTTATTTCTATTCTATCTTTGATGTTTTTTATTAATTTAACTTAATATCTTTCTTCTGTCTTATCGTGAACCTGTTGTTAGTGAGTTTCATTTTCTGTTAATTCTCTGGTCTTTCTCTTTTGCTATTTTTCTCGTTATATCTTTCTCCTGTCTTATCTCAAATCTATTTTTCCGCAATTTTTTGTCTCTATTACCAATTTTAGCTTATATATATATTTTTGTGTTTGTTATCTATTTCTTGTCTTTATTCTCTTTGGAGATCTTCATCTTTATTTATTTGTGTATTTTTCTTTTTTCGTCTCTTTTCTTACTTTATATTTTTCATTCTTATTTTCGTCAATCATTTCTAATCAGTCCTTTTTTTTTAACTCTCACTCACTCACTCTTGGAATGAACAAATTCCCGAGAAGACGAATATCATTTGATGTATAATGATGCAGCGTATATAATACAGGGCATGTTGGAATATACAACATTTACGTTTTATATATATATATGTATATATATATATATATATATATATATATATATATATAATATGTTTGTGTATGTGTGTGTGTGTGTGTATGTATACATGTATGTATATATATATTGTATATATATATATATATATACATATATATATATATAATACATATATATATATTTGTATATATATATGTATATATATATATATATTTATATATATATATATATGTATATATATATATATATATATATATATATATATATATATGCGCGCGCGCGTGTGTGTGTTATCTGAATAACCATCAGGCAATCATGTCAAGGTGTAAACATACGAGCGTATGAAGCCTTACTTCTCTTAACTATACCCTCTATGTCCTACTCGGGATGTGAACTCGAGTCACTCGTGCATAAAGCCAGCACGTTACCACGGAGCTATCAGAGATTCCAGTCATAATCCCGTGGATGCGGGAAGTAGCGAGACAGTAGACTCTAGGACAAGCGAGCCAAATGGTCGACTAGCTCACGGTTAATTTAACTGAAGACATAAATCCAGACACTTCCTCCCCTTTAATTCCCAACATTTTTGGGAAAAATAAGACTTATTTCGTTCTTCCTTTCCCACAGACTTTTACATCTCGTAGTCTCACTCGAGGCCTTTCCCGTTAGGAGTCTGTACCATGAACAAAAAAGACCTGTGATTAAGGTCTACGGTTCGATGAGATTCCCAGAGATGTGTAGTACAATGTCTTGCCGCTAGGAGGCACTGGGCTCCATGGTACACACAAATACTACAATGCCTCTTGTTTTATTTTTTCTTTCTTTTTTTCTTTTCTTTCTTTTTCTTCTTTCTTATTTCCTTTTTAATTTTACTTATTTATCTATGTTTTCTAAATATAGGATGGAGTTACTGTTTAACATATCAAACTACTGCCAGTATATTCCTTAATTGAATATAAACGTCCTGTGGGATAATTGTCTTCAAGTATATTTTTTTTTTCTCTTTTTGAGTCAATCCAGCTCTTTAGAGGTCAATAAGATGCAGGGTTATGAATTTATTTATGTTTTTTTTCTGATCATCTAATGGCGTGACCATATTTAAATCGTAAAAGCATGACTGTTTGTGGGTAGCCAATTTGGTGGAGCCACCATGTTGGTCTGGTGTGAAGGGGTCTTAACCCCTTCCATACGATGAGGCCTACGGAAGTGAGTATATGATGATGCCGGCGTTGGCATTTTGATTACTTTTAATTTGTGGTTTTAGCTCAGTGACCCCCATATTCTATGAACGAGGTTAATATTATTTCCTACAGTTATTAGTATTCAAAGTGAAAGAGAACGAGTGATACAACTAGCTTCATATTTATATTGTGATGCATCATCGAATCATCGTACATCAGGCAGCAGATACTGTCCTCGAAAATTTGAGTCGTATTAAAGAAGTTAAGGCAAATTCTGAGGTTGTAAGGGCTTTCCGGATTCGAGCCCGAGAGCAGCTCAGTGATGAAGTGGCCTCAGGGTCTTCGGGACCCAAGGTTGCATGTGCATCAGATGCAGAGAAATCCCATAATGAGTTCTGGACCCCAGAATTACCGGAACGGGGTTTGAGCAGCCGGGGAATTGGGATCATTAATAGGAATTAACTAAGAAGATTCAGTTTGGAGGGGGGAGGGGAGATTATGGGGTAAGGGGAGATTTGGTTGTCAAAGGGGAGGTTTGGGAAGAGAGAAGGGTATTGTGAGTCAAAGAGAAATATGAGAACGGGGTTAACCCTCTTCTCTGTAGAAGATGAATAAACTTGAAGACAGCAAGAATAAAGTAATACACGTTAACTAGAAGGAATTAATCGAGATGGGTAGTCCCAGAACTCTAAAATATTTAAGGAATTGATATATATATATATTTGGATATATTTTGGGGGTGAGGGGAGGTAAATTTAGGGAAAGTCTAGGGATATTGGGAAAAACCGGGGAGATTATTTTAAAGAAAGTCTAGAGACCATTGGGTTTTTATGGTCAGTATATGGAAAGTCTAAGTATACAGGCTTTTTTGAGGTGAATTTAGGACAAGTCTAGAAATTTAGGGATTTTTTTTTATCTATTGGTTTAGGGAAACTCTAGCAATCTAAGGAAAAACAAATAGAGAATAAGGGTAGAGAAAGCATTTAGCTTTATAAAAGTGACTCTCCCAAAGCTGAATAAAATCGTGCGGCGCGAACCAGAAAAAATCTACAAATCCTTCTATCATATTCAAGGATCTTTCGGAGTTACATGTAAACTTCAGGAGAACCAAATTTAACCCCTTCCATACCCGGAGGTCCCTTTCCTTAACACTCAGAATTCCTCCAGACTACTTCATTCATCGTGACGTGACCCCCACTGGAGCAAATGGCCTATATATTCCACTTCTCTTTTCATTATGTCTGCCGTCAAGCGATTTCATTCATTTCCGTGGCAGCCCCTCGTTAGCGAAGAAGTTAAAGTAGAACGGTACCAGTGTAAAAACAGGTTTAGTGATTAAGGAGGGAAGCACGTTAAGAAGGCTTGATGTGTTGTGGACAAGCGAAAATCGGGAGATTAGAACAATCAAATTATAATTGACGAGTTCGTGTGGAGAGAGAGGAGAGAAAAGAGAAAGGAGAGGGAGCGGCAGAGAGACTGAGGTAAAAATTAAAAAATATAGACCGAGACAGAAATATAGAGACATATAGAGAGAGAGATAGAGATAGAAACAGAGACAGAGGTAGAGGCAGAGGCAGATATAGAACTAGAGATAGAGATAGAGATAGGAATTGAAAGAGAGAGATATAGAGCTAGAGATCAAAAAGAGAGAGTGGTAGGAAGAGAGGGATACAAATAGAGGTAGTGGTAGAAATAGAGATGGAAACAGGGATAGGTACAGCGACAGAGACGGAGACAGACCCAGAGAAAGACACCAACGCAGGGACAGATTCACACACACACACACACACACACACACACACACACACACACACACACACACACACACACACAC
>NC_134779.1:46923190-46925690 GCF_046742065.1 Oratosquilla oratoria | reverse complement strand
TCCCTCAAATTGATAAAATCGTCAGGTGTTGAGACAAATCTCCTGAAATGAAACAGGGAAATAAGGAGACTGAAATTATTTTAGGCCAATTCTTGGCTGAAGGAAAGGAAGGAAAAAGAAGTGGAGAAGGAAGAAAAAGAAAAATAAGAAAAAGAAGAAAAGAAAAAAGGGAGAAGAGGAAGAGAAAGAAAAAGAGGGGGAAGGAGAGGAAAGGAAAAAGGAAGGGGAAGACGAAGGGAAAGAGGAAAGGGAAGAAGAGAGGCAACAGAAAGGCGAAGGAACAGGTGGAGGAGGGGGCAGTGGAGGAGGTGAAAGAGGAGGAGGAAGAGGAGGCGGTGGAGGATGAGAAGGAGGAGGAAAAGGAGGAGGCGGAGGAGGAAAAGGAGGAGGCGAAGGAGAAGAAGGAGGAGGGGAGTAGAGGGAAAAGATATGAGTGACAGGTATGACTAGCAGACTAAACAGCGGTAGGGTATGATAAGTACGATAAATACAATAATTGTACTTGAATGGGGCACGATAGATCATCTATTGTACCTCTAAGGCACCTAATGAATAGATTACGGCCGATATATGGAGTATAATGAGTATAATGTGTTGGACCACTGTAAAATACAGAGGTATGATGGATGTCTATGGGAGGGTATGATTACTTCCCTTCCGTATCGGGTGGTACGTTTCCTTTAACTCTGCCTACCGTCAGGTGATTTTTTTCATTTCTATGATTTCCCTTTGGTAATATAAGGTTATAGTCTACCTTGCATAATCACTTGTGTATTATATGCATCTTTATTTACATTTAATGTTATTTACTTTTGTTGATATACTAATTTTATCAGAATCTTGCGTCCATCCTAGTCACTCGTCTAATGTCTGTTTATCTATTTTTGTTGAATTTCTTTAGGCTTTGTTGTATTGCGTTGAATGGAGATGCCAGCAAGAATGAGTTGATTTTAATCGCTGATGTGGATCTGGCCGGTAGATGTTAGGGGCGGGGCGCGGTATATCTTCTCTCATCTCTCTCTCTCTCTCTCTCTCTCTCTCTCTCTCTCTCTCTCTCTCTCTCTCTCTCTCTCTCTCTCTCTCTGTCTCTCTCTCTCTCTGTCTCTCTCTCTCTCTCTCTCTCTCTCTCTCTCTCTCTCTCTCTCTCTCTCTCTCTCTCTCTCTCTCTCTCTCTCTCTCTCTCTCTCTCTCTCTCTCTCTCACTCTCTCTCTCTCTCTCTCTATCTCTCTCTCTCTCTCTCTCTCTCTCTCTCTCTCTCTCTCTCTCACACACACTCTCTCTCTCTCTCTCTCTCTCTCTCTCTCTCTCTCTCTCTCTCTCTCTCTCTCTCTCTCTCACACACACACACACACACACACACACACACACACACACACACACACACACACACACACACACACACACACACACACACACACACACACACACAAGACAAACTCGAGAATAGAAAGAGCGATATCATATATTTTCTCTAATAAATTCTATCAAATATAAACAGAACCTCAATACTAGAAGATAGTTTCGTTTGATTCCCCATTATAACCTATCTAAGGTTAGCTAAGCTATAGTAACCCACTTAAACCCAGAACAAAAAGAAAAAAAAAGAAAATAAAGAAAAAAGAAAAACATGGGCGTGGCCTACAACTACTGTGGGTGGGTCTTGCAATTCGCATGTCCTTATTTAGAAACTATACTAAATCTGCATCAACTCTTCACGGCACAAAGCCTCAAGCAAACCAAATTCACCGGGCGTTAAACAGAACAAAAAAACTTAAATCTACCAAATTTGGCACTATTCACAGGTGATGGCCACAGCTGAAGCTAGGCGTCTTCTAACATCACCCTCTAGCTCATAGTTTAGTCTCAAAAATATGTGAAACGACAAAATGTTTAGAGTAAGTTATGAGCCCATTCCTCTAACAAATAGTCAGGTAAGCTATACTTAAAAAACGCCTAGGACATGGGTGGTGTGGGTACGGTTGTATGGGGGTATAAGGATGGGGTACGACGCCCATAGACTGATGAATGGAAGGTAATGAGGGACTTAGGGCCGTGGGGCGGAAGGGGTGATAGGGGCCGGTTACCCTAATTAAGTGGAATTAAAGTCCTATTGATACATCATTCCCACTTGCTTCAGGGAGTCCGCTCGCGGAGCGGCAACTGCGGTTCCCTATCGCGGTCGTATCGTCACCTTTTTTTCCGTCCCTTTTGCGACGTCACTGCCGTAACCCTCTCTTCTTTTGAAAAGCCGCTTGTTAGGCATTTGTCATCGTTTACTGGTTGTAGGCTCCTACGCAGTGGGTGTTCCATCTATTTTTTTTCTACCGCTTCTCGTCTATTTTATATAGATCTAAGATGTATTTAATTACCAATTTATCTGTTAGTGTGTTAAGGAAATTGATTAATCTGTTTGAATGGATATTAATTTCTTCATTTATTCATTATCTGCTTGTTTATCTATTTACTAACTTTCTTGGCTGTTTATTTATTTATTTTTAT
>NC_134779.1:46910690-46915690 GCF_046742065.1 Oratosquilla oratoria | reverse complement strand
ACAATTAGATATACATTATATCTATATTGCTTGGAAATTTGAAGCTTATGCAACTGATACAAAGAAAGTTAGTAATTAATAAAGAAAAGAGTGTGTAATTTCTTGCGGTCAAAAGTTAAGGGTATCTTAGAAAGAAGGACTTTCTATGCTTTACAAGACTTTCAAATCAGAACCGCAACATAAAATTAGCGTTTAAAATATTGGAACCTCAAACTTGTAAACATGGCTGCTGATAAACGACGTCCGGTGTCTTCTCAAGATAAACAGAGGATTGTTGATCTTCACAAAGATGGACATTAAAATGGAGTCATAGCAGAGAGGATAGGAAGGTCTGTGAGTGTGGTGCAACGCATTGTAGCTCAATATAAATCAACAGGATCAATAATTTCACCACCTAAAACTGGTAGACCACGCAAAACCTCAGTTAAGCAGGACCGTCTTATGGTAAGGTTTTCACGGAAGGATAGATTCAAGAGCGCTGCAGAGATATCCCGTGAGTTAAATGCATCTTATGACTGCGATGTGTCACGTAAAACAGTGTCTCGGAGATTAGTAAGTGCTGGTTTGAATGCCCAAGTCCCTGCATCCAAACCATTGATATCCAAGAAGAACCAAAAAGCCCGCCTGAAGTTTTGTATTGAACATGTTGTCTTGACGGAAGATCAGTGGTCAAGCGTTTACTTCAGTGATGAATCTAAGTTTAATTTACTTGGTTCAGATGGCAGGAATTATGTCCGACGAACGACTGGCGAAAGATTGTCCGTTAAATGTGTGAAGAAAACTGTGAAACACGGCGGAGGAAGTGTGATGGTGTGGGGGATCATCTCTGCTGCTGGTACTGGCCCTCTTGTTCGCTTGCATGGGAAGATCAACGGAGAGGTGTATAAACAGATTCTTCGACAGCATGCCCTTCCATATTTGAGATCTTCAAGGGTTCAATGTCCCATATTCATGCAAGATAATGCTCCTTGCCACACTTGCAAGAAGGTCAAATCATTCTTTACTGAAGAAGAACTTTATGCGATGAACTGGCCTTCTCAAGTCCCGGATTTAAATCCAATAGAGAATGTTTGGAAAATAATTGGTGAACGGGCACAACGAAAAAAAATCCAAAAAAATCAAGATGAACTCTGGAAGTTCTTGGAATGGAGCACTATTACTCCATAATTTTGTAGGAAATTGATCAATTCATGTAGCAACAGGTGTCAGGAGGTGATTGACAATAAAGGATTGTTCACCAAATATTAATGTTATTGCTATTTATCTTTTAAAATAAGTTGAATTTCATTATTTTCTAAGCTACCCTTAACTTTTGACCGCAAGAAGTTACACACTCTTTTCTTTATTAATTACTAACTTTCTTTGTATGAGTTGCATAAGCTTCAAATTTTTAAGTAATATAGATATATTGTATATCTAATTGTATACAAAATATGAAGTTCTTGTGTGGGGTATTAATTTCAATATATGCATTTGAATACATATGCTTTCACTTACCCTTATATTTTGGCCGCTACTGTATATATATACATATATATATATATATATATATATATATATATATATATATATATATATATATATATATATATCGATAATTTTTATGACAGTCGCATGCAGGATTCGAACCCACTGCTTTCGGCCACCCGTAAGATCACCTTCACAGATCCTTAGCCCACTACACCAACAGAGACTTAAAAGCCTTGAAACCTGGAATCGAACTGATTCCCGAGGATAGGAAAGATCACTAATCTGCGACCCCAATTCCTGTTTTACACAAGCCCCAAGTCCACCAGTTGGCAAGGGGTAAGGATCGGAACATATCCCTTTCACGCTTTTCGCCATTGTAACTATGCGAGAATTTTGCTAGTAACAGCGACATCAATCCGGTAATTTTTATGACAGTCGCATGCAGGATTCGAACCCACTGCTTTCGGCCACCCGTAAGATCACCTTCACAGAGCCTTGTTGGTGTAGTGGGCTAAGGCTCTATGAAGGTGATCTTACGGGTGGCCGCAAGCAGCGGGTTCGAATCCTGCATGCGACTGTCATAAAAATTATCGGATTGATGTCGCTGTTACTAGCGAATTTCTCTCATATATATATATATATATATATATATATATATATATATATATATATATATATGTGTGTGTGTGTGTGTGTGTGTGTGTGTGTGTGTGTGTGTGTGTGTGTGTGTGTGTGTGTGTGTGTGTGTGTGTATAATATTTTGGTTGTCTCCAAAAATAATATATTCATCTCTATAGCAACTCCTCAGTAACTACCAGCTCGATCATAGCCTATTTCGAACATCCATTTCTGTACCGTGTTACTTTTCTTTTAACCTCAGCTATCGCCGGTTATTTCATTCATTTCCGTGGACATCTCCAATAGCAAAGTGTATACATCTTATCATCTCGATTAACTCCTTCCGAATCGGGTGGTACTTTTCCACGATTCGTGACTGGCGGCAGGCTATTCTCTTGACTGACGTGGCACCACCGAAGAGGTCATCTTGTCATCGATCCTTGCATGGTGACCATATTGCTATGCGCCTCCCAACGGCAATTGCATCTTTAACGCTATGACGTCACTAGGTAATGTATTGATGTATTTTTGCCCCTATTGTATGTGCACCGCTGTGGCGAACGTTTGGCGTTCCGCCTCGTTAGCATAAAGCCTCCGGCTTGATCCCCGGCTACTTCCGGTTCACCTAAAGACTAATTCTATCTCTCGAATTAAGCTGGGCTATTTTATTCAAACAATACAATGATTTCCCCATGTTGAAACTAACCGCTGAGAGACATTAGTATTACTCTATAGTCCACGGGATCTGAACTTATTTTCTTCGTGAATCCCATACTTGTGTAATGCTATTTCTTTAGCACCCTGGATCGAATTTCAACACTGAATAAAGTCAACAGGCATCCACTAGTTTTTACTAGGTTATGGTATGTGGCTCCACTTATGAAATTCGCTGGACATAGAGGGGGTCTTTCAATGGATCCCAGATGGAGTACCTTTGGTGTAGATGATGGTTTAGCTCGATTCCACTTTTTTTTTTTTTTTTTTTTAGGAAAGTAAATGAGGTCGTTATTGATCTAGAAAGACACCCCTCTCCCTCCGCCTTCCACAGAAGTCCATTTTCAACTCAATATAATAGTTTCAACGCGAAAAAAAAATTGTAGTATTTCCTCAGATACACAAAACTATGATTTGCTGAAAAGTTCTGGAATATCACTTTTCGAGTTTCTCTTCACAAAATCATAGCACCAGTGATACTAACACTCGGTGCATGATTTAGCTTCAGTTATTTGCGACATGAATATTTCATATCTAATTGGGACCAAATCATATTGTGTTAATATGACTGCAGTAGTGATTTAATAAAGAGAAAATTGAAAGGCAGGACTTCAGTAGTTACGGCGAATCGCAACTCGAATTAGTCAATTATATATATATATATATATATATATATATATATATATATATATATATATAGATATGTATATGTATATTTATATATAGATATATGTATATATATGTATATATATATTATACATATATATATATATGTATGTATATATATATATATATATATATTTAATTATTCTAGCTGCCAATGGGAGATTTTAATTAAATGAATTAATTCAAAAGGCTGAAACCCGTACGAGGTTTGTGCCTCTGTATACTAGACACTGACCCGCTAGGACGGACGGACGTGAACAAGTGCCCTTAGGCTTGTTTACATATGAGGTCGTGGGACATATGGCCATCATCATTCATACCCTCATCGATCCCATGGCCTATGTCTCTCCGTCTATACTTAGGGGTTAAAGGAGGGTGGGGGCAGTGGATAGTCCTTGTAATGAGCGAATTTTAGTCTATTCTTCCGCTGCGGAGAAGAGCCTTCGCCTAGTGAAATACTCGTATAATTGGTCATTGGTGTTCGCTTTCGTTACATTTTCATGATGAAAAACTTTAGATGGTTATATAAGTTTTAGTTACTTATTCATAATGTAGAATCCAAAATGGTTGTGGAACTTTTCAAACACATGTTAAAGGATGATTTTTGTGATGATTCTGGATAGACAACGGACGAAATTGTTTGTTGCTTCTCTAAAAAAGGTCATGAACCATTGTACTCGTATTTAACAAAAGTCCTCACTGTCTGCTCTCTCATTGTGTCTTTGAGGGACAAAGTCAATACCAAAGGAGCTATTGTTTGATAACGCTTATCAACATTTTCAACTTCATAACACCAACATGATACAAAACAATGAGCAAGAAAATCAGAAGCAATCGTTGTCCATAACGTTGCAAGAAGTGATAATAATGACACAATAGTAATGTTATGATTGTAATGATATCTATAAAGATGATGATGATGATGATGATGAAGATGAAAATGAAGATGATGACAACGACGACGAAGACGACGACGAAGACGACGAAGACGAAGACGAAGACGACGAAGACGACGACGAAGACAACGACGACGAAGACGACGACGACAGCGACGAGACGACTAGGACGAAGACGAAGACGAAGACGACGGCGATGATAATGACGACGACGAAGAGGACGGGGATGATAATGAGGACGACGAAGACGACGACGAAGAAGAAGACGACGATGATAATGACGGCGACAAAGACGACGACATAGACGACGGCGATGATAGTGACAACGACGAAGACGACGACGACGACGGCGATGATAATGACGACGATATACAAAACCGTGTATCATTGATGACTTATCCCAGAACGTCAATACGTCTTTCACCCACATCCATGCGAGAGACACTTTCCGAGATCGACTTGGACAATACCCGTCGATAACGTTCATAGGAGAAACGCCATATTAACCCCATCAATACGGTGACATACCTTGTTCTCCTTCCGAGCACCAGACGATCTTATTCAGCTGAGGAGCGTCCTCAGGACTGGATGGGGCACCATGGATCGAGACCCCTTTAGAGACTCGAGGTCGATTCT
>NC_134779.1:46888190-46890690 GCF_046742065.1 Oratosquilla oratoria | reverse complement strand
TTTCTAGCTTTCGGAAAGTAGATTTCTGGGGGAATGAGAGGGGAAGAAGTAAATTTCCAATAGACATTGGTAACTTATATTAACACAGAAGTCTATGTTATATACAAAATAAATGAAAATAAACAAAACACAGTATAATAAACCCAAGACGTTTCGCAGATCGTTCTGCATCTTCAGTTGGAATGAAAGGAAGTGTGACCAAAAGGAGTATAAATATGTATAAAGGAAAAAACTTGGAGAGGTCACTTAATGACTCTCCTCTGTTTGGCTGGCGCTGTTTGGTTGGTTCCTAAGCCTAGCCGATCGCCTAAGGCATGACGTGTTATCCTCTGTGGGGATATTTTGGACCTTTATGGGTGTTCTCTGATCTGGTGCTTGCATTTTGGTGAGCAAATGTCTCCTGCGTGTAGGTTTCATGCTGGGGAGGAGGGAGAAATCATTTGTTTGTACATTAATAATAGGTTGTAAATCTTTTATGATTACAGCCTCCAAAATGGTCAAACGTTGGAGGTCCTTCTCCTCTGCGACGATTTCTGTGTTGTGTACCATGGTTTCCCTGTCTAGATGGCGTCTGTGGTGGGTCCAAAGGTGTTGTTTCGGTCCTCCTTGTTGTAGGTGAAGGGTGATTCTTCTGGACAGGGTGGTAGTTGTCCTTCCCACGTAGGTAGATAGGGGCGTACAGTCCTCCTCTGGGCAGGTGAATTTATATACTACGTGGGATTGACGTATACCATGAGGTTTTGGGGCGGTGTGATTTCTTAAGATTAGAGAAGATGTTTTCTTGTTCCTGTAGTAGATGGTGAGTGATATTTTGTCACGTTCTTTCGTGGGGGTCACATTTCTTTTAATAATGTCTTTTAATATTTTCTCATCCTCTTTATATTTATTGGACATCTGGGACTTGTAGAATATGCGGTGTGTAGTTCCTTCATGTTCTGTGGTAGTGTGATGAGGTTCTTGGTACCAGGTGTCAATAACTCTTCTGAGTGTAGATTGTACTTCGTTGTTGGAGTAACCATTATTAATTAGAAGTTGGTGGACTCTGTCTATCTCCTTCTGGGTGTCTGACCAAGAAGAACAATGGCTAAGGGCTCTTCTAAAAAGGGTGCTGATAGTGGAGTCTCTGTACTTTTTGGGGCACTCACTTTCTCCGCTCATACATAGTCCGGGGTTGGTGTCCTTAACATACACGCTGGAAGAAAAGGAACTGTTAGTCTGTTTAAGGAGGACGTCCAGGAAGGGGACATATTTATACTCCTTTTGGTCACACTTCCTTTCATTCCAACTGAAGATGCAGAACGATCTGCGAAACGTCTTGGGTTTATTATACTGTGTTTTGTTTATTTTCATTTATTTTGTATATAACATAGACTTCTGTGTTAATATAAGTTACCAATGTCTATTGGAAATTTGCTTCTTCCCCTCTCATTCCCCCAGAAATCTACTTTCCGAAAGCTAGAAAGCTTAAGAAAGAAATTAATTTCTAATGAATTTGCTGTCGTTTTCAACAGAATATATATATATATATATATATATATATATATATATATATGTGTGTGTGTGTGTGTGTGTGTGTGTGTGTGTGTGTGTGTGTGTGTGTGTGTGTGTGTGTGTGTGTTTATGTATTTATACATATATGTATATGTATGTATATATATGTATATGTATGTATATATATGTATATGTATGTATATATATGCGTATGTATATGTATATACAGTATGTACGAGACCGCTCGCTTACACTCAGGCACGCACTTCTCCCTTCCCAGTTTTTTTTATCCATTGGTGCTAATGACCCGTTCTCTCCTATTCTGTCCCATACTAAAAGGTCTCCTCCCAGTCTTATCTTCTCCTTTTGATGGTCTGAGCAATGCTCTCAAATCACCTCTTTCTCTTCTTTCTTCTTTTGATAGGTCCAGTGCTTTCAATCTCCTTTAATCGATTAAATCGATAATATGAATAAATCAAAACTACTTATTGAGACTGTGACATGTGTTCAAGTTGTTTTGCTATATAACAAAATATTTAATTAGAACATTTTCTTCTGATTTTCGTGAGCTTGGTCGATTATTCCAGTTGTCGCTAGGTGATTTTATTCAGCTGAGGGAAACCCCCAAAGGGTTGATATTTGAAGTTAAACCTTATATAAACAAGGCGTAAAAGCCTTTTTAAGTTTAGATGTGTAGACATCGTAATATGAAATATATTCTTACAATTTCCTTTATTGATTTTTTTCCTGTTTTTAATAATATTTTACTTTATTTCACTTTAATTTCTTTCAGTATAATAAAATTCAGTTCAATTTAACTGGATATAATCCAATCGAATTTCAATTCATTCGATTTTTAATTCGATTTTTTGCTAAAATAGTTTTACTCGATCGGAGACGGGTTTTGGACAGGGAGCGGTTTTAGTCGGTCTTATATGGTCCAATCTTGATAAAGTTGCTTTTCATAGAAAATTCAAATTCAATTATTTCAATGCATATAAAGCTTTTA
>NC_134779.1:46875690-46883190 GCF_046742065.1 Oratosquilla oratoria | reverse complement strand
AAAAAAAAATTACATTATGCTCATTATTTAGATTATGTGTGTGCATGCGTGTGCATGTATATATTTATATCAATACATAACACACACACACACACACACACACACACACACACACACACACACACACACACATATATATATATGTATATATATATATATGTATATATATATGTATATATATATATATATATATGTGTGTGTGTGTGTGTGTGTGTGTGTGTGTGTGTGTGTGTGTGTGTGTGTAATTATATTTATATATACATAAAAATATATATAAATATAAATATAAATATATATATATATATATATATATATATATATATATATATTTGACAAGAGAAAAGACAAATCTATGGTAAGAGTTGTGTAGGTAAAGTCCATTATCTCTCTGAAGAAGACTCTGTCGAAACGTTAGAGAATAAAATACTGCTTCTTCCTGGACTTTACCTATACCACTCTTGCCATACATATATATATATATATATATATATATATATATATATATATATATATATATATATATATATATATATATATATATATATATATATATATATATATATATATATAATATTGACCATGCTATGGAGCAGTATTTGTCCAGTAGCATACAACCGATGCCTTAATTAAGGACTATTTGGGTCACCGCTACGGACCAGAGACACAATTTTTGTCTATGTCAGAGAATGTCTCTTCTCATAGAGAACAAGATGCTACTTTGTTCTGCGACTGTTCCTACGTTATGCTGACCCCCCCCCCCTTTAATACTGTTCTTTATCACGTCTTTGAATATATAATTCCATTTTCGCCTCTGTCTCATGTGATAGGGGGAAGAGAGAATGTTGCCACCGAATCTTTCCACTCAGGTCGTAAAGGCGGCTAAACCTAAATGGAGTGATGGGAGTAGGAATTCTGGTCTCTCTAGCTCTGAGTGGTACATTCTTATGAGAAGTCAAGGTAAAAGAGCGTATTCAAGGAGTTCTAGTTTTCCCAAGAGAACCCTAAGGTTTTGGGTCTTTTAATGGGCGTGGGTGTGGTACAGATGAGAGTAAAAGTGAAGAGATAGGCAATATGTTTGTGACAAGGAAGACGGATGTGTTGGCATTAAGTGAATCTAACTCGAAAGTGAAGGTTGATTTTAAATTTGGCAGTGTAGTAGTGAGGGTATGGGAGTGAGGAGAAGACGCGGGAGGGAAAGGGTGGTTCTACTAGTAAGTGAGGTGATAGGTAAGGGTATGGTCGAGTGAAAGGCGTTTTTTTTCAATCAATGTGGATGAAAGTGAAACTGGGAAGGGAGATGTGGGTCTTTGTAAGCGTATATGTGCCTGGCAGTGAGAAAAGTGTAGAGGAAATGGGTGCTTAGAAAGATTTGGGAGAAATGTCAATGTAGTGGTATTGAGATATCTCACTGCTAGGGGATGAACCAATAGACAGAGTGATTGTGAAGTGTAGAGTACCAGGTAGAAATCATGGTGGAGAGTTAACGGTGCATATGTGTTTAGAAAGAGAGTTGAGGATAGCCAACACAATGTTTAAGAAAAAGATCAAACATAAGTACACATGGAAGAGGGTGGTGGATGGAAGGGTGGTTAATAAGGCATTAACAGACTATGCAGTGATATCCAGGAAGAGATTAGGAAGAGCTCTGGATGTCCATGTTCTTAGGGGAAAGAGTGAGGGAATATCAGGTCATTTTTTGGTGGAAGGTAAGTTGGGAGTGGAGGATAGGTAGAGAAAGAGGAAAGGGGGAGAAGGTAGAGAGGTGTTTAGGGTAAACTGTTTAAATGAGAATGAAGAGGAGCAAGAATACCAAGAGAAGCTGAAAGAATTGTGGGAGGTGGAGAAAGATATAGTAGAGGTAGAAGTGGAGGAGGTGTTTCAAGAGGAGAGTGACAACGTGTGCAAAATTAATGTGGAACAAGGAGGATGGGAGAGAATAGAAGGAAGAATAAGTGGTGGGATGCTGAAGTGAAGAAGGTAGTAGAAGAGAAGAAGCGAGCATTCAGAGACTGGTTGCAAAGTAGGATAAAAGGAACATGTGAGAGGTGCAAAGAAAAAAGAAGAGAAGCATAACATAAGATAAAGGAGGCAAAAAGGAGAGGAGATGTAAAATAGTTGAGGAGTATGACAGAAACTTTTGGAAGTAATAGAAATATGTTTTCCATATTATCCACATAATTCTTACTCAACACGTAGATTCACTATTATTTGTTTAACCCTGAAAAATAAAAATCTATTTTCCTTGATCAAAATCAAAACATATTTCCAGTATTTTTTTTCATTTTCCAATTTATTTGTTTTATTTTCATTTTTCGTCAGAGGAAAGACGACTCTTTGTCGCTTTTTCATCAATTCCGACGTCATCTCTGTCCACTCTGTTCTCCCGACTCCAATTCATTGTCGGCGTTAGCCCAATCCTCTTTGTTGTCGAAGGCCGCGTCATTCTCCAACAATTCCCGGGAGATGCATTTCCTATCATCTCCAACATTCAGCTTGCCCAGCCTGCCTGGTCACTTTCAACACTAAATCGAAAATTTAAAAACAACTATGAACAAATAGATAAATGAATAACACGAACAGCATAAATAGAGAACATGTAAATTGTACATTTGTAAAGACATAAACAAGAAAGAATAATGAAATCAGTCAAAATAGTCGGAGCAAAACTGTCCAAAGTGGAGATACACGTTGGTACAATACAGGCCTTAGGAACCAAACGAGCAATAAAAAATTATCAAGTAAACATATGTATAATCAAATGATTGTCTATGAAACATAAAATGAAAACAGCAGCAACAACAACAACAACAATAAAAGGAATTAAGCTTACGATAAAGATGAGACCAATGAAGTGACATTGTATACAAACTGATGTAGTCGTATGTGACTATGCATACGTGATATGTGCATATTTTATATGAATAGAAACAAATGTAATTACACAAACACACACACACACACACACAGACACACACACACACACACACACACCACACACACACACACACACACATACACACGCGCACACATACACACACACATACACAAACGCACGCACGCACGCACACACACACACACAAACGCACACACACACAATCATATATACATATACAAATACATATATATATATATATATATATATACATATACATATATACATATACATATACATTTACATATGCATATATACATATACATACATACATACATTCATATACATATACATATACATATATATTTCCATATAAATATACATACGTAGCCATATATGTCTACAGTAATTCTATTATATATGTAAACATGTAAAATCCCCTTTAGGATCAGATCCGCACCAAAACATTCCAACGAAGTGTTCCCTCTCGCAATCTCGAAGGAATATTTCTATTTTCCGTTTCGCTTCTTGCCCATCGATTTCGGAACTTGGTTTTGATTTTCCGGCAACTTCCTGCAGACAAAGTCTTTCGAAATTTCATTTCATCCCCTTGGATTCTCAAGTCCCTCTGTCCCGGCATCCATTCGTGTGTGTTCGTGTGTGCTTATGTGTGTGTGTGTGTGTGTGTGTGTGTGTGTGTGTGTGTGTGTGTGTGTGTGTGTGTGTGTGTGTGTGTGTGTGTGTGTGTGTGTGTGTGTGTGTGTGTGTGTGTGTGTGTGTGTGTGTGTGTGTGTGTGTGTGTGTGTGTGTGTGTGTGTGTGTGTGTGTGTGTGTATTCACCTTGGTCTTTGGATCACGGGCTGGAGTCGTGATCTACAGCTATTTCACTCCCGGAAGAGAGCTCAGGGCTCATATATGATCGACCTATGGGTAATGCTGTCACCTTACACACACACACACACACACACACACACACACACACACACACACACACACACACACACACACACACACACACACACACACACACACACACAGCTCCTCACCCACGAGAGTTGGAGTTACGACAAGCAGCGCAGCGATACTGAAATTATTTCAACCCTGGGCGGGATTCGAACTCGGACCACCGCAGTGGCGGCCGCATTCGCTACCACTTCGCCATCGTGTGTGTGTGTGTGTGTGTGTGTGTGTGTGTGTGTGTGTGTGTGTGTGTGTGTGTGTGTGTGTGTGTGTGTGTGTGTGTGTGTGTGTGTGTGTGTGTGTGTGTGTGTGTGTGTGTGTGTGTGTGTGTGTGTGCGTCTGTGTGTGTGTGTGCTTATTTATGTATATGAAACTGTAGTAACAAGACATTACAGTTTCTTTTCTACTGAGAACTGAGGTACGAAAGTTTGTTGAGCACCGCTCCCAACTGTTGCACTAAAAGCTGTCCGATCCTGTTTTTCACCTTCTTCCCCTCCCCACCCCATCCCTCCACTCTACTCCTGTTCCCTCTCCTTCCCATGAGTCCACCCTCCCCCTCTCCATTCCCCTCTCCTTTCTTTCTCTATCATCACCTTTGTTGCAATCAACCCTCATTCGTTTCTTTGTGTCCGTTTCTTCTCATTTCGTTTGGCTTTGTTTATATGTACCTGCATTTCTAGACGTGCATGTACCTACATTTCTAGATGTGGCATGATAACCTTAAAGATATAACTTTTCCCTTAATGCTCATATCCCTCCTACTATTAGTTTTCTTTTGACATCTAATCCTCCTCCTGTCCATCTTCCTTCTCGTTTTTTTTATTTTTATTTTCCTTCACCATCTTTATTTTGCTCGGTTACGTCATCCTCGTGCTCCAATTTCTCTTCCTCTTATCTCCTTTTCTTTCTCACTTGGTCTGCTTTCTTCTGTATTTTCTTAATCTATTTTTTCATATTCATATTTCTCGAATATCTTCGTCTCCTTCCCATTCCACACCATTCCCATACTATACTTTTTCATTCTTATTAATTCTTCCATTCCATCCAAGCACCGTCTCTCTTAATACCTCCCCTATACTCCCCCAGCCTTCAACTCCCATCCTCCCTCATTCTTCTCCTCTCCCTTCCTCCCTCCCCTCTCCCCTCTTTCTCCCCCTTCGCCTCTCCCTCTTCTTCTCCGTCCACCTCACCCTCCGATTCATCTCTACCCTTCTCCATCCACTTTTGTCTTCCCCTCCCTTTCCTTTACTCTTCCCCTTCTCTTTCCTTCGTCCAACACAATTTCCCTCCCCGTTCCCTTCCACGACCATTCCCCTTCCACTTACCTCTCCCCATCCCTCATTCAACCCTCAACTTCTCGCCCCCCTCCCCGACCCCTCCACCTTCTCCCTCCTTCTCCCCCTCTCTCCTCCTTCTCCATCTGGCCCACCTCCATTTCTCGCTCCCCTCCACCTCCTCGTCCACCTCGTCTCCCTTCCCCCTTGTCCCCCACCTCCCCCTCCGATGTTTGAGAACGCGACGCACTTGGAGGATCAGATAAAGCGTTGTCGGGCGATTGAACACGTCACTCGGACTCGAGCCTCGAGGGCGACATACGTCCTCCTCGAGGGCAGCCAGGAGGTCCTCCTCAGGTTTATCGGATCATCAGGGCTTCACCTGGGCGTACGAGGTCGTCATATTTGTTCACGTTCATGTTCGTGTTCGCGTTCATGCTCATGTTCATGTCCATGTTCGTGTTCATGTTCATGTTTATGTTCACGTTCATGTTCATGATCACGTTCATGCTTATGTTCATGTTCGTGTTTGTGTTCGTGTTCATGTTCATGTTTATGTTCACGTTCATGTTCATGTCCATGTTCGTGTTCGTGTTCATGTTCATGTTTATGTTCACGTTCATGTTCATGTTCATGATCACGTTCATGCTTATGTTCATGTTCGTGTTCATGTTCATGTTTATGTTCATGTTCATGATCACATTCATGCTTATGTTCATGTTCGTGTTCGTGTTTGTGTTCGTGTTTGTGATTGTATTAGTGTTTGTGCTTGTACTTGTTTTTGTGTTTGTGCTTGTGCTTGTGTTATGTTTGTGTTTTTATTTGTGTTTCTGTTTTTTGTCTTGTTTTCTGTTTTTGTTGTATTGTGATTATTATTATTATTAGTGATGTTACCATTTTTCTTTCTTTCCTTCTTATTTAATTACTTATTTCCTTATTTTTACCCTTCTCCACCCCTTTACAATTTCTTCATCTTTCTCCTCATTCCAGTTTTTTTTTTTTTTTGCTGCTTCTCTTTGCTGCTCAAGTTGTGTTTTGTCGTTTATGGTTGCTGCTAGCATGGCGTTGCCATATCTGCTACATCGATTATCCGTTGTTATCATTTTTTGTTAATGGGTTTATCGTTACTTTCGATCTTGTCCCTTTTTCTCCCCATTTAGCCCTTTTTTCTTCCCCGCCTTTGACCTTATCGCGATCCCACTTCGGATTCACACCTGTGTTGTCGCTGCGGTTGTCGCCCTACAATCGCCGCTGCCCATCGCGGACGCGGCGCGGGCAGCCCACTCGAGAGGAGGAAGGGAGGAGGAAAAAGAGGAGGAGGAGGAGGAGGAGGAGGAGGAGGAGGAGGGGAAGGAGAAGGAATAAGAGGAGGAGGAGGATGGGAAGGAGAAGGAATAAGAGGAGAAGGAGGATGAAAAGAAAGAATCAGAGCAGGTGAAATATATGAAGGAGACGGAGAAGGGCAAGGATGAGAGATAGAGGGAAGCAGGAGGAAGGGGAGGAAGAGGAGGAAGAAAAAGGAGAGGAAGGGAAATAAGAGGAAAAAGGAGAGGAAGGGAAACAGGAGGAGGAGGAGGAGGAGAAAGAGGAGTAAGAGGATGAAAAGGAAAAATCGGAGCAGGTGAAAAATATTGAAGAGACGGATAAGAACAAGGAGGAGAGAGAGAGGGAAGCAGGAAATAAATAAAAAAGTGGAAAAAGAGAACGGAAAAAGAGCCGTAGGAGAAACAGAAGGAGAAAGAGAAGTAGGAGAAACACAAGGAAAAAGAAAATGAGAAAGAGAATGAGAATGAGATGGAAAATAAGGAATAGGAAAAAGAAGAAGAAGAAGAAGAAGAAAAAGAAAGGAAGAAAAGAAGGAGCAGTAAGAGAGGGAGAGGGGGTGACGATCGGATCGTGCGAAGGAAGTTTCTCAGGACTTTACAAGCTCTTATTTCTCGCATCTCTCTGGTCTTTGTCGGTCAAACGGTGCTCTTATCAAAGAGTCTGAGTGTTCTTCTCTTAACCCTTTCCTTAACCGGAGACGCTTTCACTTTGGCTGCCGACAGGTGATTTTGTTTCTCTTCCGTGGCATTCCCTCGGTAACGAATAGGTTAAAAGAGAACATTTAACATCAATATGGGTGTGGCATCCTTGTAGCTGCACCACGCAAAATGTATGATACACGTACACACACCCTCAAACACACACACACACACACACACACACACACACACACACACACACACACACACACACACACACACACACACACACACACACACACACACACACACACACACACACACACACACACACACACACACACACATATAGCATGCATACAAATACACGGTACGTGTAACTGCATTACATGAGGATGTGTCAAAAGAGGGTTTCTACATGTGTTATAAT
>NC_134779.1:46865690-46868190 GCF_046742065.1 Oratosquilla oratoria | reverse complement strand
ACCGTTCAAGGGTAATGAGAAACGTTAATATCTTTTTTCGTTTCCGTTCATACTAAGAATAGCTTTTCCTCGATATCTTCGTTCCTCCAAAGATAAATGATAGTAGTGATAATAAACACAGTAACAATAACAGGAAAACAATAGCATCAACATCAGCATCAACATCAACATCAACATCAGTATCAAAATCAACATCAACATCAACATTAACATCAACATCAATATTAGAATCAACATCAACATCAATATTAAAATCAACATCGACACCGACATCAACATCAACATCAACATTACCATCATCACCATCAACATTACCATCAACATTAACGTAAACATCAACATCAATGTCAACCAACGATAACATTAGTATGCATACAATATAATATAACGCATTGTATGGCGGACATGTACTTGTATTATCTGATTCCCTTCCTGTGTTCTCCCCAGCCAAGGCAAACCCGCATTTCTTTACATCACCTGAGTTGGGTGTCGATAGCGCACATGAACGACGCGGGAAGGGGAGTGTTCATAGTAATCCTCCCATCTGAATTGTGAATGATATTCTCAAACCCATGACATTATTGAAGGTTATCTTCAAACAAATATGCGTAAACACACACACACACACACACACACACACACACACACACACACACACACACACACACACACACACACACACACATACACGCACGGTTGGTAGAGTCCCAGACTGTCAGCATGGCGGTACAGGCGGTACTTGGTTCGAATCCTGCCCAGGGCTGAAATTATTTCAGTATCGCTGCGCTTCGAGTCGTTACTCCAACTCTTGTGGGCGGGGAGTTGGGTGTGTGTGTGCGTGTAAGGTCATAGCATTAACCATAGATCGGTCATACGAGCTCTGAGCTCTCTTCTGGGATGGAAATAGCTGTCGATCACGAGTCCAACACGTGATCCAAAGACTAAGGTGAATCATACACACACACACACACACACACACACACACACACACACACACACACACACACACACACACACACACACACACACACACACACACAATGTCATCACGTTTATTTCCTAATCATATGGCGCCATGCCAATATTATTACATCTCCATGAACCTGTTACATCAGAGTAATTAGTGAATTCATCCCAATATTGTGACGTCATCTCAAGCTTGTTATATGATAATGTTAAGGTATTCAATTGTTTACCACAAATTATGTCATCCCGCTCGCGTGTCGTCATCTTATCAAGTGACAGCATGGGGTACCTTGTTTGTGGTTGGCACGCGTCATTGTTCCAGGGAAACGGAAATCTGAGAACAGACGCCTCTGGAAGTAGAAGTTCAGAGGTTGGTTTTCTTCAACCTCGGTGGCAGGCTTGTGAGATTTTGTACAGGTTAACACCGGTTTTGTTCAGTGGGAATGGGCTTCGGTGTAGCTGATTCATGAAGTTCAAAGAAAAAGAAAGTCCCATCAGAAAGGAAAGACGTAGCGAGAATGAAGCGAAAGTCCCTTTAGGACTTGGAAGTCCCCAAAAGAACCAGAAGCTTCACAGAAAACGGAGTACGAGAAGCCACAACGTAATTCAACGTAAAGAAAAAAAGTCGCTAATGCAGATACATTGTTTTCAATAACGGGCAAAGAATAATAATATTTTGGTGTGTCGACGCGACACACGAGAACTACCGCGGCACGAAAACTACTTAGGTGATGACATGGGGACATTCCCCGGGAACTACCGCGGCCCTGAAATTAACGCGGCCACACAGTGAAATGGGAATGCTCGCAATTCCTGAAGCGAATTTCAGCATGATGGTTGTTCACAGGCTAATGGCTCGAACGGACGTAGACTCGATGGGGAGAGAATGGGATGATATGGGCTCAGATGAAGGAGGGTGGAGAGGGAGAAGTTGGTGATGGCGGAGTGGAGTGGGGAGGGAGAGGAGAAGAGGGGGAAGGATAGGGAGCAAACGGGAGAGTACCATGATGAGGGAAAAACCAGGAACAAAGACAACGATTGTCTCATTTTTTTTATGTACGCACTGATGAGTCTAGGCACAATCTCATCCCGGCTTAAGGGTTTAGAGCATCTGATTATACGTAAACGTGGAAGCGCACGCGCGCGCGCACACACACGCACACACACACACACACACACACACACACACACACACACACACACACACACACACACACACACACACACACACACACACACACACACTCACAAACACACACACACACACACACACACACACACACACACACACACACACACACACACACACACACACACACACACACACACACACACACACACACACACACACACACACACACACACACACACACACACAAACACACACATGCGTGTGGGTACAAGTTATATTAACGATATCGTAAAGGGCTCGTTCTCTCCCCTTATGTCTTCAACACGTTGACGCCATTTATGATTTTTCCTCTTGCTTAGGAGAAGCGATCTCATTCAATTGAGAGACGACCTCCTCTCTCAA
>NC_134779.1:46858190-46860690 GCF_046742065.1 Oratosquilla oratoria | reverse complement strand
TCTCTTACACCTTCTCTACTTTCTTTTCTTTTCCTCTCCTCTCTTCATTCTTTTTCTCTTCCTTTCCCTCCCTCCTAACCTTCCTCCCTCCTTCCCATCTCCTTCCCATCTTACAATCCTCCTTCTCTCCCTCCTTCTCCACCACTTCCCACTAATTACTCGATCCTCCCACGCGTGTCTTTCTCATCTTCCCCTTTCCTCCCCCTGCTGCTCTTCCTCCTCCCCTTCTCACCCCCCCAACTTCCTCCCCCTTTCCCTAACGTCCTCCTCCCTCTCCCTCGAGTGTTCCCACCCACTCTGTCGTCCTCCCTAGGGACATTATTTCCCTAATAAGGAGACTCGTGTTACCACGAAGGGGGAGGGGGGGAGGTGGAGGGGGTAGGGGAGGGTTGAGGGCCAGAGGGAAGAAAGGAAGAGGTGATGTTAAGTGGATATGACGAGGAAGAAGGGGAGGGAGGAAGAGAGGATGAGAGTAGAGACAGTGGAGTAAATGAGCTGGAATGATGAAGAAGAGGATGGGAGGAAGTAAAGAGGAGTGAGTCAGGAGAGGGAATGAACGAGAAGAAAATGAAGTATAGTGGAATGTTATAGCAGGTGTGAAGAAGGAAAGAAGGAGAGAGGGAAAAATGAGAAAAGAGAGAATAAAAGAAAGGGGGTTAAAGAGAAAGAGAGGGGGAGAGAGAGGAGGTCAACGGAAGAAAAGAAAATATATATAGGGAATCAAAGGAATAAAAGTGAGAAGGAGGGAAGGAAGGGAGGAGGAGGAGGAGGAGGAGGAAAGGAGAGAAGGCAGGAAAGTGGAGAAGAGGAATGCCAGACGAATCTATTCAGGTTAGGAAGGAGTTTAGAGAAAATCATAATATATTCATAGAGGATAGACTGCGAGCTTCTTTAGATTAGGATATACTGTATACTAGATGCGATAAGTTTAAACTCCTAATCTTTTCCATAGGGAAAGGTACAAGGGAATGAAATCACCTGGCAACATAACGACATAAATTGAAACGGAGAGAAAGGTTATTTTTAGTGCCTTCCCTCTCTCCTCTTTTGTGGGTAGTCTCGCCATGTCGCACATTGTATCTTTATAAGATTATGATGATGGTGATGATGACGACGACGACGACGACGACGATGATGATGATGATGATGACGACGACGACGACGACGACGATGACGACGACCACCACCACCACCATTTGTTTTTATTTTCATATTCATTTTATTGATCTATTTCTTCAACTTTTTCTGTAGGAAATGAGGGTTTATTTATCGTGCTGTCCGACCTAGCAATTTTTTCTAAAATTCATACTGTCAATATTTTATGGGTGTGTGTGTGTGGGGGGGGGGTTATTTTGCGACACCGTATGGTCTAGAGTCACATATCATTCTTTTATTTTCACAGACTTATCTCCTCACAAAGAAGAAGAAGCTTAAACACTTTTCAACTTCTCATATTCCTCGTTTCTGCAAAATTTCCTGACACCACTCCTTAACCAGAGCTAGTAATCCATTCCTGTGCGTAACAAAGTTCTCAAGGACAAGAACGTTAGTCATAAATAAGTGGTATATCATTTCTAGATTTTCGTTATCTAGCGGCCTTGCTGTGGATGTGCTGTGTCTTGCGACACTGCTTCTGACCCAGGGCAGTGGACAAGGTGCAGGGATGACCCGTCATTCAGGAGGTGCTAAGATAAGAGGGAGGGTGGAGGGGTGTGGAGTGTATTCAGGGATGGAATGGGTGGGAATGATTTTATGCCTTTTTCTTTTTGGCTACCCCCCTTGTAAGGGGGAAAAAGCCTTGGTATATGTATGTATGTATGTACTATTGTCCAAAGTCTTCCCGTAAAGAAAGGTATCTATAATATTCTCAGCATTTTCATTACCATCAGATGTACCACGAAAATGAAAAAAATCGACTAGCGGCAGCGAAATGGCAGAAAGAGGAACACTTGGTTTGGAAGGAGTTAAAGCAGAACTCTCCAGTGGTTTTGTGCTTCGGGACAAAATGTTTTCAGAAACTCTGACAAGATTCATTTGACCAACTCTCTACATATCTTCACTTTTCCAATTTTTTTGTCTTTTGCTACTGGTTTCCCTTTGTCGAGAAATAGTAAATAGAAAAATAGATAAATGAATGAATAAGTAAATAAATGAAATACATAAATAAAACTAATACATAAATAAATAGATAAACAAATAAACAAAAATAAATAAACGAATGAACAAATAAATCAAATGATTAATTAGTTGATTAATTAATCAATAGATAATTAATACATAAATAAAAATACAAACAAGTAAAGCAAATATTTAAGTAAATATATAGATAAACAGATAAACAATAGACAGATGAACAAATAGATAACTATATAACTGAATCAGTTACTTAATTAGTATATAAATAATAAATGCATGAATAAGCAAGTAAATGAATACATAGATGAATAAATAGACAAATGAATAACTAATTGATTAGAAAACTAATTAGAATAATAAAAAG
>NC_134779.1:46823190-46838190 GCF_046742065.1 Oratosquilla oratoria | reverse complement strand
CTTACCTACTCTTTACTGCCTTCCTCTACCTTTCTTTCCTCTCCCCTCACTTCTACTCCTCTGCCTTCTCTTCCCCTCCCCTCACTCCTCCTCTCCATTCTATTCGCCTCCCCTCCCCTTGTACCTCTTCTTCATTCCCTTATTCATATTTCTCCTCTTCCACTCTCCTACCTGTCCCCTCTACTACACTCCCTTTACCTTCCCCTCCCTTTCCCTCCCTTCCCCTTCCTTTACCTCTTTTTTACTACCTTTCCCTACCTTTCGTTGCCTTCCGTTCCTCTCCCCCCATCCTCCCCTCTCCTTCATTCTTTACCCTTCTCCCCTTCACCATTACCTCTTCTTCATTCCCTCCCCCTACTCTTCCCTCCTCTCTTTTCCTTTCCTCTTTCCCTTCTCTTTCATTCTCTTCCCCTCCCCTTTCCTTCCCTTCCCATCCTTTCTTTACCCTCCCTTTCCCTTCCCTTCACTCCCTTTCCCTACCTATCCCCTACTCTCCCTATCCCCCTCCCCTCCCCTCCCATCTTCCCCCACCCTTGTTCCCCTCCCGTTTAATGAATAGTCAATTTCCTCGGCAGCACTTTTTCAATTTATTCGGATGTATGGTCGCGTCGAAGCTGAAAGGCAATCACACCCGATCCCCGTTCTTTACGCTGTATACATTGAATATATTATATATCTCAACATGGCGCCTCTCTTTCTCCCCATGTGGGCCTGGAGACAGCACGTAATGACACAGGCCAGGTTGGAAGCTTGTTTAAAGGTGGGCGTTGGCTAATCACACTCGACAGACTCTTTGATGTCCGTGGTCTTTGAGATATATTTCTGCACAGCTCTTGCGGGTTCGTTTGAACCTTCCTTGTAGCAATAGCCTAATGTTAGAAAAGGTCTCCTTTGCTCTGCCAGGTGATATCGATGCGGCGAGGAAATTGGTTCTATTGCTGGAGAAGCAGCCAGGGTTGAATAGATTCTTCTGGAGTTAACCAGAAAAAAATTTGTGAGGGACGTCAGTGTTTTTGTAGAATGTCTAAGGACAAGATTTAATGCATAATATTGGCGTGAAAATATATATAGATATGAATATGAAACATATACAAACATAAAATATATAGATTATACATAAGATACATATGAAATAAATAAATATGAATAAAAATGTCGTTCAATGTATTGAAATCACCCAAAGACAGCGAAAGGAATAATGAAAACATGATCGACGTAGTTCTTCATACTTTCACGGCGGTTGAGGGTTTCTATCAGACGAATAAAATCGTCTGGCGGCATCTAGACTAACCAATCATAGACGTAAAACGCAGCAAAAGGTTCAACTCCCTCACTACCGTAATGGTGGCGCAATCTGGTTTAACGTAGCGTGGAAGTTAATTAGCCATACCCTTGGTTCAACTTCGCCGGTGGCAGGATTCGAACCCCTCGACCTTCGCCGCAAATCACGACGCCCCAACCCACCCGGCTAGTGAGCTTCAAGCGTAATAGTAACTCAGCTAAATGAAATCGCTCGGCGGGAAACTGAATGAAATTAAAGTGTACCTCGAAAGGGAGGGATTAAGGGAGTTTAGGGTAACCATTCTGCGTGCAGTCAATATTCTAGGGGGACTTTAGTGACACCCCTATGGACCAGAGATACGCAGCACCCATGATTAGAGGCTAATCTCCTCTCAGAAAAGAATGCTGATCCCATTTATCTTCTTTGTGTCCCTCCTTTAAGTTGTCCTCCTCAGAAATATCCTCTGCACTTCCTCTCCTCCTCTCTCCCTTCCTCCCCTCCTCCCCTCATCTTCCAGCCCTCTTCTCCCCTCACCCTCTTGTAGGACTCCACCTCTTCAGTACAATATTAACCTCAAGGATAGAAGCGCTGGTTATCGGTGACGAGATACAACAGTCTTTGTTTTGCTATCGTTTGTTATTATTATTTGCTTAATTCACACTTGTTATTAGTTATATGTCAATTTATTATTATTTAGTATTTACCTGTTTGTTTCGTATTATGCATTTATTTATTTTATCTATTGTTATTTACATTATTATATTTCTATTTATTTATTTGTTTATCTATTTATCTATTTATTTATTTATTTACTTATCTATATATTCATCTATTTATTTATCTATTTATTTATTTATTTACTTATATATTTATTTATTTATTTATTATTATTATAATTTTTTCGCCTCCGACCTAGTTATGGACCAAAAGGTCTCCTGTCGGTATGCTCCGCCTTTGTAATCCTTTGTAATCCTTTAATTCCGAATGGAGGTCATATACAAATGAATAAAATCGCCCGCCGTCATTCAGGGCAAATTACTCCCCAGTACGAAAGAGATTTGAGTGTTGGTTCCATAATCACATTTCCATTTCAATTTTTTTTTTCTTTTTTTCTCTAGATTTGATCATGTTTATTACCGAAAAAAATTTAATCGGCGGGGGGGAGGGGGAGGGAAAACATTGAGTTTTCGAAACTGGAGTTATAGCTGCATAATGATTATGTGATTAAATTTTACATTTTATCAAAATGTCTTTTTTTTTTTTTTTTTTTTTTTGGTAGGTTATAAATCGCGATTAGAATTTCTTTCGTTTATTCTTTATTTAAGTCGTGAATTCATCATTAAGCCTTTGCTCCCCCAAGAGGGATTGGTTGCCATGGAGATGAATGAGATGTTCTGTTTGTATCTTTATATACTGATTGATTGATTGGTTGATTGTTTTTGTATTTGTTTATCTATAGTTTTGGTTATTAATTCTATTGCTTCATCCTTGTCGAGATCTTCTTCTGTTCAGTTCATTGTGATCATTATATAACGATGTGTGCTTCAACGTCGCATTGGGCCTCGATCTTGGCTCTTGACTGAGGAGGCTATGGTTTTACTCCCATAATTCATTGGTGACTCTCACTTGCTTTGGCTATCCTTGAACAAAGGGTCAAGGTGATGGTTTCTTCGTCAGATGAGTGTATCCAAACTTTCTTGTACCCATTTATTCTTGTTTTTTTTTTTAGATTCCACTTGGGTTAACATTGACGATGATTTTATTCAGCAGAAGAAACCCTAAGACCATATGGGTTGTATATTACCTTGTTAACTCATCCATTCCAGTATGTTCTTTTATAGTTTTAGTGCTGGCTAGCTCCACATTATTTCTATTCACCTTAGAGCAGCGTTTCCCTACCTGGGGTGCTGAAATCAATTATTGGAGGTGCTAGGAAGTGATGCACACAAAAATCACATTGATATATGTATCATTGATTACCTAGTTGTACATATTTTATTTTATTTTTGATGCTGTTTAATTTTTCTCTGGTGTTCTTATTTCTTCTACAAACCATTTTGTCAATTTGTTTCAGTTCTAAGGAATCAAGAAAATAAATAATCAAGCAGTACACTTCACTTTCTTTTATCCTAAAAAACAAGATAGAGGTCCTCGACTGCTTAGATATGACAACAGGGGGTGCTATGGTCGGAAAAGGTTGGGAAACGCTGGCTTAGAGGAACTTCTTTCAGCTTCCGTGAGTTAAAACAAACAGATTTCGCAGTTCCGACGTTCAGGACTGCAGAGAGTGACCACCAACTCAGGAGGCGCGTCCTGTGTAACCCAACTCCCTTCCAAGGGATGTAACCTGAAGATGACCAAAGGTTATCGCAACCTCATCTCACGAACGGTGGCAACTCCCGTCACCATCTCATCTCGACTTATATCCCGACACGGTAGCGTGCGTAACCTTATATCCCAACATCGTAAGGTACTTCTCAGCCTTACAGTCCGACACGCTTGTGGTCAACCTTATTAACCCAGCCAGGTGAGTCAGCTTTTGTTTGTATAACCGGACACTGTAGGGGCCACAACCTTATAACCTAGCCAGATAAGGCATTTTTCGTCCTTATATCCCAACATGGTAGTTGTCACAAGTATATAACCCAGCCAGGTAAAGGAGTTACCATCCTTATAACCCGACACGGTAAAGATCACAACCTCACATTCCAACCAGGTAGGTCAGTAATCATTCGTATAACCAGACACAATTGCGGTCACGACCTTACATCCTTGTCAGGTAAGGTACTTCTCATTCTTGTGTCCCAGCACCGTAACTGTAAGAACCCATTTTAAACATGTAAACCAGTTTCATATTGTTCGACATTGTAGCGATCGCAATATCATATCCCAGGTAGGTAAAATTAGTCTTATCCTTATATTATAACACGGACATCGTTATCATATGATTATACAATTAGGTCAAGTACAAGTTCACTAAAAAAAGAAAAAAAAAAATCCAATAACCATATTCATCCGCGGAAGCCATCATCTAATTTCCCAGCCAGATCAGTTACTCTCCATCCTTCTATCCCGACACGGAAGTGTCCGTAACATTGTCTCCCAGCCACTACCTTACCTGGACAAGGATACAATTTTTACCCTATCTCCCAGCAAAGTTAGGTACTATTACACGTTCATATATCATAACATGGAATTGTCTATCAGCTTATTCCTACCCATGTCAAATACCTCTCCTCATCTCTATAGCTTAATATGAAAGAAACTACAATATAATACCTTAGCTAAGTCAGACAATCCCCTCCCCTTACCATATATTCTTACACAATAGAAACCATCATTTCATATCACAACCAAGTCAGGCACCTCTCCTCATCCGTATATCTGACATGGAGGGAAACATCACCATATCTCCCAACCAGGCAAGGCACCTTTCCTGCTTTAAAACCCGACCCGTTAGAGAGGTCGACGTCTTACTTCCTGACATTGTAGATTACCTCCATACATATGAACTTGAATGTTTGATTGTAACTCCTCCCATACCTGGTGGTGCTTTATCCTCCATTCTGGTTACTGCCATGCTATTCTATTCAGAATTGTGCGGTCCTTTTGACAGAGAAGAGAGTCATGTAGTACTCGTAGACGGATTTATGGATGCAATGTAGATCTGGTGAAACAAATACGTATTTCATCTGTTTATATTAAAAGACAAAATGAATGTTCTACTAGAAAATATACGTATTATAAACCTCTAAAGCATTTATTTCTCTTTGAATATTTTTCCATCTATCGCTACGTGATTTTATTCACATGTGAGAAGCCCCTGACCTGAGGTCTAAGGTCTTATTGCATCACGGTCATCTTCATCAGGCGTCGTCATTCTCTCTACAAAGAAAAAAAAATAAAAGAAAAGAAAATCGTAATGCGTTACGCACGACGAAGACTCACGTCACGTCTGTCTGTCATGGCTCTACGACGTTATGCTTTAATACGTTGACTACGATTTGGGTCATTATGTGATATTCTGCCTGTCGCCAGACGATTTTATTCAACCAAGAGAGAAACTTCTTATTGATCAATATGTTACGTCTATCTCAACAATACTGACCGTGATACGGGTCACCATGTGAACAATAATGTCACCATCGTTGTTCAACGTGTATATGGACGGGGCGCCACGGAAGATGAATGCGAGATGCGGAGGTTTGGAGTTGGTGAGAGTAGAAGGAAGTGGAAGGTGAGCCAGTTGTTGTTTGCGGATGATATTGCTCTCTTTGCTTGATCAGAGGAGGGACTGAGGCAGCTAGTGGCGGAATTTGGGAGGATATGTGAGAGGAAAAGAATGAAAGTAAGTAGAGAAAAGTAAGGTAAAGAGATATACAAAGGGAGAGGGTGACAGTGAGTTGGAGGTGCGTTTAAAAGAAGAGAGGCTGGAGGAAGTGAAGTGCTTGAAGTATTTAAGGTCACATGTACAGGAGCAAGGGGTAGAGTGGGGAGAAGGTAAATTATGCAGTAAACGAAGCATGGAGATATCTAGTGGCGGACGGAAAGTGTCACCAAAAAAAGTATTTAAGGATGAAGACAACGAGAAGCTATACGAAGAACTGATTGTGCTCCCTATGACACTGTATTGAACTGAAACTTAAGATTTAAAGGAGGTTAAAAGGAGCATAAATGTATTTGAAATAATGTGTTTATGAAGAGTGGTGAGGGTTTCGAGGATAGATAGCGCGAGAAATGAGGAAGTGAGGCAGAGTGCTTGAATAGAAAGTTGACAGAAGGGGTTGATCAAGTAAGAGAGACTAGAAGAAGAGACTAGATGAAACAGTGTGGAAGTCAGATAAAGATTGGACTCAATTTGAGAAGGCCGAGAATGAGATGGATGGAGGAAGTAAAAGGGGCCTAGGTTACAAGGGAAATGTATATTTACCAGGAAAAGGAGAGAGCGAAATATAGGTGTGAGCGTAGGGTGGCTATGAATGGATGAATTGAGGCGGCCCAAAGGGATTTCTTTTTGCTTAGTCTGTAGGTTTTCGAGTGGACGATGGAGGGGGCTGTAAGTCACAATGTAATGAATCTGTGGAGATTAACCATCTTTGGCTGCCGAATCCTGCTGTAGAGCTGCATTGTTTCTGATCATGATCATTTTCATGAACAATTTCATGGCCTCGATCATGATCATTTTCATGACCATTATCATGATTATTTTCATGAATATGACCATGGTCAGTATCATGACCATTATCAGGACGACGACATCATCATCATCATCATCATCATCATCATCATCATCATCATCATCATCATCATCATCATCATCATCATCATCATCATCATCATCATCATCATCAGCATCACCACCATCACCATCATCATAATGTGTTTATGTGTAAGCATGCGCGTGTGCGAATGCACATGTGCGTAATTCGCAACCCAGACGAAGAATAGACCCGGAGGAGAGAGCGGGAGAGGAAGACGGGTGTGGGGGGGGTTGGAGGAGGGGGGAGGAGAAGGGAACAGACCGTCCATAAACCCGAAATCCAATTACAAAATCCCAAAAATCGCATAATACTTTACAGAGTCTGAAAGACAGAAGGACTCAATAGTCTCTCTTCGTCCCAAGACAGATTTCCTCTTCCTGGACAGCTGCCAAAGTGCAGACAGCTGCAATGTTACTAGCAGCTGAATGGCCTGGCCCCCAGACAGCTTCGACGTCAGGGAGATGTGCAGCTTCGGAGCTTGCAAAGCTGACAGAAACGACAGCGTCGGCAAGCAGTGCCGACTCTCGCATTTCCAGAAGTTTGCTAAATTGAATATTTATATGAATCCATCCCATTGCTGAGTGGGTGCTATAGAGAGGAATAAGACAGCCTAGTAGCAGCCAGAAGGAAAGGAAAAGAGCCATTCGATACAAAAGTTGTTAAGAAAAAATTCGCTACCAATGGTCGTCACGCGGAGATGAATAAAATAATCTGGAGACAGCTTTCCTAAAAAAGGAAAGTACCTACTTGAATGGGAAGGATCAACTCTCTTAGATAAAGATATGAATATATAGATTTACAGAGATGGATTGATTGACTGATAGAAAGATAAATAGAAAAGTTTGTAATGGTTCAATGAGGTAGACCGCCCTGGTCTCAGATGAATAAAATCCTTTAGCGTTACCCCCAGAAAATGTCCTTTAAGACTATGAATATAGTAAAGTGGTTAATTATATGGTGTTTGTAAATAGTACAACCAGTTTATATTGCCAACGCTCATGTTATCCCAGTAAGGAAAGTCGAACGGTGTATTTTCTTTATACTGCAAATAAAACAACTTGTTTCGGATCACCGCAAGGTTGAGGTCCGGGTGGGTCATAAACCTTAAAAAAAAAAAAAAAAAAAAAAAAAAAAATGGGCGAGAGAACTAGGGCGCTGACGTATGAAGGTGGAAAGTTAGACAGATGATGGTTCGAATCTCGTTAGGCGACTCAACGCATGGCAGTTCAAAGGACAGGTGGGCTTAAATTCCCCAAGGCTCTGATAAAGGCAATGGGTACCAAGTCACCTCGTATAGCGGGTCACAGTGGAGACTTAGATAAGGAAAACAACCATAATAGAAAATGAAAAAAAAAATGAAAAATGAAAATAAACCGTTGAATTAAATGAATAAATGTGAGAAAAAATATAGATCAATGAATATGGATATATATATATATATATATATATATATATATATATACATATATATATATACATATCTTTAGTATCCATCTGTACTTTACAAATGTTTCATCATAACACTAAACAATTTTATTCAAGTACAGGAAAGACTCAAGGCTTTAATACCTGAAGTGTGCCGAGAAGCTGTAGTGTGGGGGGTGATACGGGGGGAGTGGGGTGATACGGGTGATGGGGTATCAGTGGTATCACACATTCCACCACGATGGTTATCCGACCGGATCATTAACAACACTGGTGTCACCCGCGATGGTATCAGCGGGGCACACAACGGTAGGCGGGTGGGAGATAAGGGTGGGCAGGAGGAGGAGAAGGAGGAGGAGGAAGAGGACGACGAAGAGGAGGTTGTGGAAGAGGGGGAAACGCGAGAGGGAAAGACGACTGTGGCAGAAAGGTCAGGACGAAAGTTGGAAAGGGAAAAGGAGGAGGAGGAAGAAGAAGAGGAAGAGCGAAAGTAGGATGAGGACAGGGGAAAAGGAGAAGGAAGAGGAAGAGGAAGAGAGGGAGTAGGATGAGGGTGAGGAAAAAGGAGACGGAGGAGGTTGTGGAAGATGGGGAAACGGGAGAAAGAAAGACGATGGGGCAGAGAGGATCAAGATAAAAGTTGGAGGGGGGATAAGGAGAGGAAGGAGGAGGGAAAGGAAGAGGAGGAGAAAGAGGAAAAGGAGGAGGGAAAGGAAGAGGAGGAGAAAGAGGGAAAGGAGGAGTAGGAGGAGAGAAGGAGGAGGAGGAGGAAGTGGAGCTTAGGTGGGAGACGAGAAAAAAACGAGGAAGAATAAGACGAGGAGGAGGAGGATGTGGAAGAGGAGTAGGAAGTAGTAAAGATGTTATCTATTAGTCTAATTTTGAATATTATACTTTTAATAACTATTCAGACATGGGCCAAATTTCTCTTGTCCAGTTAATGGTTACCCTTTTTGGTAAAGAATTGAAATCCACTTTATGGATTTTGTTATGAGATTTTATTCTGGTAAAGTCAAAATTATTTAATTTAACTGATGTGGACACACTCGGGACATGAATAGTGCCTCTTTAGCCAGAATAAGATATTTGAATTGCGTTACTGCACTGAAAAGCTTTAAACGTTACCTTATTGAAGAGATTTAGACCTCATTTAGTGTCCCGAGAAGAAGCGCATATCACGCTCGACATAGCACCGGTTAAGTGCTCTAACTCGTGCTAGATTGCGGATCACGCGGTGTTAAATTGATTTCCTTGTGGGATCGGCCAGGCGAGCCTGAGATCAATTCCGAAACCAGGTGAGGTTGGATCTCGGCCGCACTGGTCCAATAATTACAAAGATTACCTTCTACCGTAACCTGCGTGGATTTAGCATTCTCTCATCGGACGTTATGGGCCCCGGTTAGCGTCTCTGTGTCGAGTTCCTGGTCTAGTCCCTGAGATACTACGGGGCTTTACAACCCCACTCTGCAAAGGAGGAGATCAGAAGTGCTTTAGACCATTGTTGCATATAATTACATTAGATACAGACTGCATTCACAGCTGTACTGTCCTAACACTACATATATATGACCTTACCATCCCGGAAGAAGCCAGCGTGGCGTAAATGCAGTGACTGTAAGTTCCCTTGAGGATTTGACTGTTGTTCTGCGGTTCACCCTCAAAGCAAACCAACCTTCTCTGGTAACGAGGATTGCCGGTCGAGGCTATTCCTGAATTTGGAGGGGAATTACTAGCTACGATTGAATACGAAATGTCTTCTCAGGCGTGGAAGCCCGTTAGAGTGTTCTGGACTCATAACATTTCTCAAGTCTTCACGTTAGGGGGCGGGCTATGGCCTGAAGAGGACTCGGTGCATCGTAACCCTATTATAGTCCATAACCAAATCCATGAAGTGTATCAACTTATCCGCGACCCTAATCCGCTCAAGGAGATTATCGTTATTTGTTGTGAATTCACTTCACCTATGGGAGGATACACACTTCCACTCTCTATCGGGGTCTATATATTGGGGTGACAACCACTACGCTGAGCAGCCGAGAGGATACATACGCAAGTAAATTGAATCTATTGTACAAATAATTCTACGCCTGAATGAAACACCATCGTTAAAATCATTATTAACATATGTATAAATGTACTAAATATTATTCGGATGTAAATAAATCAGTCATTCATAATGGCTTTATAAATGATAAGGTGATGAATTAAATCTGTTACATATTTCATCCTTTTCCTTGTGTGTGCATTTGGGTATGTGTGTGTGTATTCACTTGGTCTTTGGATCACGTGTTGGACTCGTGATCGACAGCTATTTCCCTCCTGGAAGAGAGCTCAGAGCTCGTAGGTCCGATCTATGGGTAATGCTATGACCTTGCACACACACACACCCCCAACTCCCCGCCCACGAGAGTTGGAGTAACACCCCTCAGCGCTGCGATACTGATATTATTTCAGCCCCGGGCGAGGGTCGAACCCGGACCTCCGTAGTGGCAGGCCAGAGCTCTAACCACAGCGCCATGAGAGGTGTGTGTGTGTCTGTGTGTGTGTGAGTGAGTGAGTGAGTGAGTGAGTGAGTGAGTGAGTGAGAGAGAGAGAGAGAGAGTTTTGCAAGTGTGTACGCACATGCGTGTTTGTATAAGCGTGTATGTGTGTGTGTGTGTGTGTGTGTGTGTGTGCACCCGCGCGTGCGTGTATATTTTTCCTTTCGTGCGTGTACATAACCCCGCCTTTGAATCAAAAACATGTATACATAAGATTATTTACATGCAGGTGCTCGCTTTAGTGACTGTACGCCTCCTTCCTCACGGAATGTTTTCCTCATTATTCGCCCGGAGTGGAGACGTAAAGAAGATCGTTCCCGCCGCGCAAGACTACATTTTCCCTTCAGCGCAGCTTCCAGCCGCATCGAATCCAGCGAAGGACCTGGAAAAGAGTATACAAAGACACACTCGAGTTGTGTGGGTCGGGTAGGGTCGGAGGTGGGGTGGGGCAGGGTCGTGGAAGGTGAATGGTAAGGCCGACTACTGTGGGTAAGAAAAACGACACAAGTGGGTAACATTCTTGATAAATACGATTATGAAACTGGAGGGTAAGGTAGAGTGGTAGGGGGGGAAGGAGGCGGGATTGGAGGAAAAGTGGGCAAACAAGGAAAGAAAAAAAAGGAAGGGGAGGGAAGGGAAGTGAAGGGAAGAGAAGAGAATGGAAGGGAAAGGAAGGGAAAGGTGATATAGGAGAAGAGTGGCAGGATATGGAGGAAAAGGGAGTAAAGGAGGTGGATGGGTACAAGATGGAGGGGAAGGGGATGTGGGAGGAGATGGTAAAAAGGAAATTAAACAAAATTTGATGATGAAGAAGAATGCTGAGGGGAAAGATGTGGAGGGGAAGGATACGGAGGAAGAGGAGGTAAAGGATAAGAAAGTGAAAGAAAAGGAAATGGAAGGGATGGAAGTGGGAGAAAAGAAGCTGTAGGCGAAGAGGGAGAGTCTTGCAAGTGTGTACGTACATGCGTGTGTGTATAAGCGTGTATGTATGTGTGTGTGTGTGTGTGTGTGTGTGGTCTTTGGATCACGTGTTGGACTCGTGATCGACAGCTATTTCCCTCCCGGAAGAGAGCTCAGAGCTCGTATGACCGATCTATGAGTAATGCTATGACCTTACACACACACACACACACACACACAACTCCCCGCCCACAAGAGTCAGAGTAACGACCCCAAGCGCAGCGATACCGAAATAATTTCGGCCCTGGGCAGGATTCGAACCAGGTACTGCGAGCACCACCGTACTTTGCAGTCCAGTGCTCTACCAACAGCGCCACCGAGTCGTGTGTGTGTGTGTGTGTGTGTGTGTGTGTGTGTGTGTGTGTGTGTGTGTGTGTGTGTGTGTGTGTGTGTGTGTGTGTGTGTGCAAGAGGTAGAAAGGAAGCTGGGATTGAAAAAGAACCATAGGGAATGTGGAAGAACGCGATGAAAAAATGAACAAGTCTAAGAAAAAATAAAAGAAAGAAAAATAAAAGTAAAACAAAAAACAAAACGTAAAAGAAAATGAAAAGAAAACCAAGATCAATTAGAAAAAAAAAGGAAAACGAAAAAGAATAAATAAAATAAAAAGGGGAAAAAGGAGGACAAAGATTAGAAAGTTAACAATGAATAAAAGAAAATTAAAAACAGAAAGAAGGAAAGCGGATGAATAATGAAAAAGAAGGCAAAGCAGAATAGAAAAGAGAAAAGGCCAAACATAAAGAAAAATACAAATGTGAAACAACGCACGAGCAAACACTAGGAAGGCAATAACAGACTTCAGCAGCGAGAATATGGTAATAAGGAGGAGGAAGAGGAGTAGAAAGAAAAGAAGGAAGAGCATGAGAAAAAGAAAGAGAAGGAAGAAGAAAACAAAGATAATAAGGAAATAAGGAACAAAAGGAGGAAGAGAACAAGGATAATAAGGAGGAGAAACAGGAGTAGAAAGTGAAGGAGGAAGAGAACAAGGATAATGAGGAGGAGGAACAAGAGTAGAAAGAAAAGAAGGAAGAACATGAGGAAAAGAAAGAAAAGGAAGAAGAGAACAAGGATAATAAGGAAATGAGGAAGAAAAGGAGGAAAAGAAGGAGGAGGAAGAGAACAAGGATAATGAGGAGGAGGAACAAGAGTAGAAAGAAAAGAAGGAAGAACATGAGGAAAAGAAAGAAAAGGAAGAAGAGAACAAGGATAATAAGGAAATGAGGAAGAAAAGGAGGAGGAGGAAGAGAACAATGATAATAAGGAAATGAGGAAGAAAAGGAGGAAAAGAAGGAGGAAGAGAACAAGGATAATAAGGAAATGAGGAAGAAGGAGGAGGAGGTAAGGGGAAAGGCGGACAAGGGGAAAGAAGAGTAGGAGGAGCAGAAGATGGAGTAGGAGAAGGAGGAGGAAGAGGTAGAGGGATAAGACCAGAAGGAAAAGGACAAGGAAAACAAGGGGTAAGAGGAGTAGGAGTATGAAAAGTAGGAGTAGGTGAAAGATTTGGAGTAGGAGTATAAATAGGAGTAGGAGTAGTAGGAGTAGGAGCAATGGAGGAAGTAGAAGGAGTAGGAATTGAAACATAGGTAGGAGTACGTGTAGGAGTAATAGTAATAAGAGTAGGAGTAGGAGTAGAAGTGGTAATAAGAATAGGAGTAGGAGTAGAAGTGGTAATAAGAGTAGGAGTAGGTATAGGAGTAGGAGTAGAAGTGGTAATAAGAGTAGGAGTAGGTATAGGAGTAGGAGTAGAAGTGGTAATAAGAGTAGGAGTAGGTATAGGAGTAGGAGTAGAAGTGGTAATAAGAGTAGGAGTAGGTATAGGAGTAGGAGTAGAAGCAGGAGAAGGCGTAGAAGTAGAAGTGGGAATAAGAGTAGGAGTAGTAAGACTATGATTGTGAATAAGAGAGAAAGTAGGAGTAGTAATAGTAGTAGGAGCGGGAATTGGAGTAGGATTAGGAGTAGGAGTAAGAAGAAAATAGGAGTAGGAGTAGGAGTATAAGTAGGAAGAAGAGAGGGAGGAAGTGGAAGAGGAAATGGAAGAAGAGTAGGAATAAGAGTAAGAAGAAAAGAAGAGGAGGAGGAAGAGGAGGAGGAATGGGTAGAGGGATAACGAGGAAGGAGGAGCTGAGAAGGGAGAGGAGAAAAGAAGGGGAAGAGGGCAATAAAAAGAAAAGAAAATAAAAAAAATGGAAAGGAAGGGAAGGGTGGGGGTGGGGGGCCACCGAAGGTAGGGGAGATAAGGGTGTGAGTCGGGTGGTGACGGGAATGAAAGGAAAGGAATATAGAGGGAACAGGAGGAAAGGGAGGAAACAGAAGATCATTAATTTACCTACAAAGGGAAGACGGAGGAATGGGGAAGAGTGAGGGAAAGGGAGAGGAAAGGGAAGCGATACAGTAAGGCGAAGGTAGAGACGGAGGGGTGAGAAGGAGAAGGGGAATTATCAAAAGTATCACCTGACGGCAGTCAAGGTAAAAGGAACAGTACCCCCCGGCACAGAAGGAGTCTCTAACCGTGAGCACTGAGTTGAAGAGACCATCACACGCTCGAGGTGACTTCGACGGAAATTGTGAATCAATTCAGCGCAAGGGACGTGACTCCCTCCGCCGTCCCACCCACCCACCTCCTCCGGTAGGGTGTCCGCGAGTTTAGGGAGCAAAGCCGCTTAGGGACCCCCGTGATTTTAATGGGGTCCCGGGATTTTCGCGATAGGAGCGGGGACGGGTGAGGGGGAAGAGAGAGAGAGAGAGAGAGGGAAGGGGAGCATTGATAGGCCAAAGAAAGTATACTGCTATCACCAATATAGCATTCTGATACAAAAAACGAGACAAGTAATTTGTGTTATTGCCGAGCGCCTATTCAGGCATTACGGGCAAGCGGATTGCCTTCTGGACAGTAACCCCGCTTCAAGGATCATCTCCCAAAGTGGATGAAGTTTAAAGAAATCTTACATAGACCGTGGTTGCGGCACCCCTAAGGACCTCAGTCACATATCTTTCTGGTGATGGATCGGGAGCCTTACCGGATTATTTCATTCAGCATAGTACCAAACTCAAGTATTGTACTTCGTTGCTGATAACCAGCGTTTCTAGCCTTGGGGAATAATATTGTCACAAGCATGTTGAACCGTAGACAAAGTAGAGGAAAGACATAAGGAAGGAGATATAATATATATATATATATATATATATATATATGTATATATATATATATGTATATATATGTATATGTATATATATATATATATATGTATATATATATATGTATATGTATATATATATATATAAATTATATTTTTTAGTTTTTTTTTTTTTTGTATAGATCCAAATCCAGTCAACAAAGAATGTTGCGTGAAACTGGTCCGAAGCGGGTGTCTTTTAAATCCCTACACGAGGCTGCACTCCAGAAGAAAGTTGTGTCTTGATCGATCAAATACCCGTTTGTTTATTATTCGTACACAATATTTCCAGAAATAGGAACAAAAATTATAATCATAAATAGATAAAGAGAAACAGAGAAAGAGATAGAGAGAGAGAG
>NC_134779.1:46795690-46805690 GCF_046742065.1 Oratosquilla oratoria | reverse complement strand
CTTTCACAAAGCCCAGTCGACTCAAGAATGCATGTCAGATACTCGTAATCTCTATGGTCATGTAACGCCAAACATGTGGCCTCCAAACTCACTAGATTAAAATCCTATGGATTACTACGTCTGGAGCGTTGTTGAAAGAGAAACTAATCGACATCCTTATGATAACATAGCTTCACTAAAGACTGCCATTGTTGAAGTGATGACCGATAGGAACAAAAACCACTTAGTGCAGGCATGTAAAATATTTAGGTCTCTTATTGAAGCAGTTATAGAAGGTGAAGGTGGATTTATGAAATAAATGTATAAATAAAGTTATTGAGATTTTGTGCATAAAATTTAATAAAATATGTTTGTTTACCACACCCTATACATGTGTATATATATATATATATATATATATATATATATATATATATATACAGTATATATATATATATATAAGTTTATATGTGCTAGATGGTAGCGTGATCCTATAACCTGAGTACGCCATAATATATGTTTTCCTGCAATAACTGAAGGGTGTGAAAAAAAGCTACAGGCTTTGCAGAATTTACTTAATTTTCTCGCCTCAGGATAGGAGACTATCTTTGCTTAACATACTATGTATGTTTCATATCCATCAAAAGATAGTAATCAGACAAGAAATGTAGTAATAAACAACAAAATGCCTCTCCAGAGAGAACGAGAAATAGAGCTCTCCCTTATGCACCGTATTCCACTTCAGGTGAATGAAATAGTCTAGCATTAGCCAGGATAAATCTTCTCGACGAAGACCTCTGGAGAAATTTATTGAGAAAGAGTTTTCAAGAGCAACTCGAATTATAGAACCATCAGCTTTTAGGTTTATTGAAAAAAAAAATGCAGGTGGGCACTTTAATGATGTTTAGAGAAATCTTTCGTCATGGAGAGGACATTATATAAACTTAGAATTTCAATTGAAAGTCCTTTCGTACCTGGTGGAACTTTTCGCATATTTAGATGCCGTCAGAATATTCGAATTATCTTAGCTATGCCCTGTCGGTAACGAAATTGTTTTAGCCTACCCATTAATGCCCACTGGCACTCATCTTATCTTGTATACAGTCAGTCTATTTTATTAATTTCCTTGTCGCCCCCTCGAAAGAGAAGTGGCTGATGCATATAAAAAACTGTCAAGTCATGAAACTGACATTAAACTACATAGAAATAAACGTGCCCCTAGCGGAATCGACAGTTACCTTAAGCTTCCCGCGAAGACAATCGAATGTAACACAATTGGAAATATCAAGACTCATTTCACCAAAACACCTGCTCGACATACACCAACTTTCCCCCTCCCTCCTTCCTTCCCTCCTTCCCTCCCTCTTTCACACCTGGCTTCGTTAAAAGCCAAAAGGTCTCCCGCTGGCTTGCTCTGCCATTGTATTCTCTTATAAAACGCCCCATGTTCTTCAATGGGTACCACCTGCTACTGACTCTAGGCACCGCACGCAGCTGTCATTTCACACTGGGCTGATCTCTGCACTGTACTGAAGAGAAAGAAAGGAAGAAGAGTTGGGATGGCAGTGGGAGAGTGAGAAGGGGAGGGCGGAGGCGAGGGTGAGGGAGAGGGTGATAGTGAGTGGCAAGTTGAGGATGATAGTAAGGTTGAGGATTAAGATAAAGTGGATGAGGATGAAGTTGAGGATGAGGGTGAGATGTAGGGTGAGAGAGAGTTGGATGATTATGATAAGGGTGAGGGTGAAGATGAGGATAAATGCGAGGTTAGGCGTGATGGTGAGGTGAGGGAGATGAAAAGAAAGTGTGAAAAGATGATAGAGAGAAGGGAGGGGAGAGGGTAAGGGTAAGATGAGTGAGGGTTAGGGAGAGAAAGAAGCAAAGGTAGAGGAGGGAGAGTTACATGGAGAAACGAACAGCAACAAACCTATTGGTCCTTACATGGTTGTTTTTGGTACCTAATCTTTCATTAATCTTATTATTACTATTATTATCACTATTTTTCTATTTGTTTTAATCTATTTACAAGTAATTTTACAAGTAATTCTAGTCGGGGATTTGTAGCTAAGTAAATGCCTTTTTTTTTTTTTTTTTTTTGAGTACCTCTGCAGTGGAACAATCGATGGCGTTGAATGATAGACCATTCCATATATTAACAACGCGATTGAATAAAGAGTACTTTGCTACGTCTGTCTGAAATTGTTTTCCTGTAACCTTGCATCCATTATACCTAGTTACGTCGGTGGTGTCAATCATAAAATATTTTTCCACATCCATGTTTTCAATTCCTTTGGCAATTTTGAAGACCTCAATTAGATCTCTCGTTCTCCGTTTCAAGAAACTATAAATATTTAGTTCACTTAAGCGCTCTTCGTACGGCTTGTTCCGCATCCTAGGAAGCTTTGTTAATCTACGCTGCACTCTTTCTAACTTCTGTATATCCTTTTTGTACTATACATACTCGTAGTATTCTAAGTTAGGTCTGACAAAGATATTGTAAAGATTAAGAATAATTTCTTCAATTCTAAACACAAAAGCTTTACCTATAAATATAATATATGTATATATATATTTTTTCGTTTTTAATGACATCCGAGCACTATTTGCTTGGTCTGAGATAATTTGAGATCATAACACTAAGGCCTTTTTCTTCTACACTTGCCATTTGTACACCATTCAAAGTGTAGTTGGCTTGAACATTACTATTATCAATATGAAGTTTTTTACATTTATCTGTATTGAGTATATATATATATATATATATATTATATATATATATACATTATATATATATAATACACATATATATATATATATATATATATATATACATAATTATATATATATATATACATATATGTATATATATATATATGTATATATATGTATGTATATATGTATACATACATATATATACATATATATATACATATATATATACATATGTATATATATAATATATATATATACATATATATATATGTATATATATATATATATATGTGTGTGTGTGTGTGTGTGTGTGTGTGTGTGTGTGTGTGTGTGTGTGTGTGTGTGTGTGTGTATCCGGGAGTTTCCCCCTCATTCGTATAAAGTGTTCAAATAAATTTGTAACTCTTGTTTTTGTGTTATGGATATTATCTTATTTGCAATTTTGGTATCATCTGCAAAGTTGGATAACTTTCATTTTATATATTCATCCAGGTCGTTAATGTTTATCAGAATGAGTATATGAATAAAGCTAACAGAGCATTAGTTTTCATTACTAGATCGGTAACGAATAGAATTGCAGAGGTAATTATCAAACTGTAACGATAGTTAGACCCATCTTTGACTACGCGGTACAGTTTTGGTCTCCGTCCTACAGAATGGGCATCAATTCACTAGAATCAGTACAGAGAAGAATGACCAAAATGATGCATGGACTCAGAAATTTGCCTTACGAAGAGAGGCTTCGGCACCTTAACCTACACTTTCTGGAAAGACGCAGAGTGCGGGGTGATCTGATAGAGGTGTTCAAGTGGATCAAAGGCTTTAACAAGGGTGATGGAAACAAGGTCATTATATTAGAATAACAGGGCAGGATTCGCAGTAATGGATTTAAAATGGACAAATTTAGATTTAAGAAGAAAATAGGCAAGAATTGGTTTACTAATAGTGTGGTCGACGAATGGAATAGACTTAATAACCATGTAGTAAGCGCTGAAAATATTAGTTGTTTTAAGAAACGATTAGACAACTTTGTGGATGAGGATGACAGGTGGTGATGGATACGGAGCTGTTCAGTGTAGGCCTTATGGTCTCTTACAGTCTCCTTCATTCATATGTTCTCATGTTATGTTCACTGACCCCTAAGGTACTCCACTTGATACACAATGCCGATCTGAGCCTTTACCATTCAGAACTACATGTTGCTTACGTTCAGACAGCCATTCAGAAATCCACTGGTGAATATGCTTCTAGTTTGTTTAGTAACCTCCTATGAGGAACTTTGTCAAAAACGTTTTTTGCGAGTCAAGATATATGATATCAAATGCCCTCCCATCTTCGTACAATCCATAAATATCATTCAAGAAGTTAAGAGGGTTTGTCAGACAAGAGCGCCTATTATGGAAACCATGTTGTGAATTGTTAATAATATTATTTTTCCCCAAGACATCCATAATTTTGTGTCTCGGGATAGACCAATAATGATCAGGATTGGCTTTGTCACCATTTTTAAACAAGGGCACAGCATTTACAAGCTTCCACTCTTACACAACTCTTCCAGATTGTAAAGATAAGCTAAACATCACAATGACACAATGAAAGGGTTACAGATTGTTTCTTTAACTTCCTTGAGTATTCTTGGTTAAATTTTGTCTGGTCTAGGCGATTTGCATATTCTAATTTTATATATGGCGCGTATCACATCGTGTTCTGCAATACCCATGCCAAGTAGACTTGTGGATACTGTCTATCCTGGTGAGACTGGCTATTCGTTTCTGCTGTTCTCAATAGTAAACAAAGACGTAAAACAATTATTGAAGATGTCTGTCATTGCCCTTTCTTCTGTTACTACCCTCTCCCCCCCCCCATCTGCTGATTGGAAGGAATCAATGGTGCTCTTGAATATTTTTTCCTTTATATATCTTAAAAATTGTTTAATATGTGTGTATATTTTTTTGTATTTAGAGGCAATATACTGTTTTTATAATTTTCTACTGATTTTGATAAACTTTTTAAATTCTCGACGACATAATTTGTGCTTTAGTCGTTCTGCTTTCTGTTTTTTATAACACAACATTATTAATGTCAACATTTCACCATTTCGGTTGGGCGTTGGAACACATTTAGGTTAGGCATTGGAACACATTCTTCAACGGCTTTTTTTTTTTTAGTATATTAACGAATATATCCCAAGTTTGTGCAACATCTTGTATTCTGTAAATTTCTGACCAGTCGACTGTTTCCATGTATGCCTCTCAATTTTTCTAAGTCTGCTCTCTGGAAGCTTAATAAATTTTCGAATGTTTTGTAGAAGAAGGGCGAGGATAAGGGAAAGATGGGTGCCTGAATGGACGATTGAGTCCCAGACAATAGTGCCCCGGACAATTGCGTACCAGGACAATTGCGTACCAGGACAATTGCGTACCTGTACAATGAGTACCAGGACAATTGCGTATCTGGACATTTGCGTACCTAGGCAATTGCGTACCAGATAATTGCACAACTGGTTAATTGCGAAAGTTATAAGGGATTTAGATATTTAATACATTAATGTTTAACCGCCCAAACATTTGTTTGTTAGAGACATGCAATACTGATAACAAGATAAATTTTTCAAAAGGTAATAGCCCACAACATACATATTTTTATTCATTTGATGGCAAGTGCATTCCAAATATATTATCACATCTATGGGCTGGTGGTCAGATGTCTGATGGGCAAATGTCTGGTGACCAAATGTCCTGTCTCGGTGTTCCAGCACAAGGAGCATTTTTCGATGGTAATTTCACTCCAATTCTATCATCACGTATATTTTTTCTGTCTCTAAGTTGTCACACGCCTCCTCTAAATAAACCGTAGCACACTGAACGGGTTGAACTCGCTTTTTAGTTGCTTCGGTACCGATCTTAAAAGGACCTTTTCTTCCAAACAGTCCTGTAGAGACTTCCATTGTAGCACAGAGGTGTCCATCTTGCGTCTTCTGTGGTATTCCTACCAAATAAACTTCTATTGCTATCCATTATTTGATATACTGAAAAAATTCAGACAAACAATTTTGATGAGCTTGATAATAAGATTTTTTAAAAGAATAGCTCACGACATACACAGCTTTTGATTTTATTTGAGATATGTTTTTTGCGCATGATTTTACTTCACACTTCTTTTTAAACAAAGAAAGTGCTAATAACTATTTTCCATATATGTTTCAATGTTACTCTATTGGTGTACTTTAAAGAAATGTAAAGATTGAATTTTTTTTTACTTTTTGATATCTAAATACTATCTGGTTTATACAATTACATATTTAGCCAAGGGCGCAAATGTTTGGGCCATTAAACAATAGTGTATTAGATGCTTAAATCCTTTATTCTTTATGATTTTCACAATTAACCAGGTATGCATCTGGTACCCAATTTTCCAGGTACGCAATTGTCCAAGTACGCAATTGTCCTGGTACGCAATTGTCCTGGTACTCAACTGTCCGGGACGCAATTGTCCAGGACGCAGCTGTACTAGATCCACATGAGTGAGGGTGAAGGAAAGAGAGAAGGAAAGGAAGAATAAAGAGGGGGAGGAGGAGGGCAAGGTTAAGGATGAGATGAGCGAGGGTTAGGGAAAGGGAGAGGAAGAGAGCAAAGGCGAGGTTAAGGGTAAGATGTGAAGGAGAGAGACAGATGAAGGGCAAGGATGTGGGTGGGTGAGGAGGACATGGTGAGGAGAGGAGAAATTACAGGGATACGGAGAAGGAGCGGGAGAGGAGAAAGAAGAGAGGGAGGGCGAGTGTGATGTTACAGGTAAGATGGGTGAGGGTAAGGGTGAAGATGAGAGAGGGGGATAGAAGGAGAGGGAAAGCAAGGGTAAGTTAGGTGAGGGAGGGAGAGAAAGCGAAAGAGAAAAGGAAGACGGGGTTAAAGGAACAGGGCAAGGTGAAGAAAAGGGAGAAGGAGAAGGGGAGTTATTGACGCAGGTCTAAGGTGATTGTATGGATAATATGGTAACGGTGAAGGTGTGGGAAAAGGAAAGGGGATATAGGGAGGGTGAAGGCAAAATGGGTAAGGGAGAGGGAGGGGAAAAGGGGAGGGTGAGGATGAGATGCTTAAGGATGAAAGTCAGGGTAAGGAAGAAGTAGAAGAAGGAGAGGAATAGGGGAGAAGGAAGGATAAGGTAGATGGAGAAGTAGAGTAAGAAGCAGAATATGAGAGCGAGAATGAGGGTAAGGAAAGCTGGTTGAGAGTGAGGATATCAGAGAGAGGGGGAGGGAGTGAGAGAAGGAAGCATTGGGTGAGGAAGTTAAGGGTGAGGAGTAGGGTGAATGAAAGGGGTGAAGGTGATGGTGAGGGAGAGGGTGAAGATGAAAATGATGATGAAGATGAGGACGAAGTTGAAAGTGAAGAGGTAGATGAAGGCAATGGGAAAGGAAGAGAGAAAGAGAAGGGGAAGGGGAAGGGGAAAGAGAAGGAGAAGGAGAAGGGGAAAGAGAAGGGGAAGGGAAGATGAAGATGATGAAGATTAACAAACATAATATTTACTGCAATGTGGAGGTTGAGGATGACTAAACATACAAGGAGAAGGAGTGGGAATAGAAGAAGGGTGAAGGATAGGAGGAGGAAGAGGAAGAGGAGGAGGGGGAGGGAAAAGTAGGACGACGCTGGGGGTTCTACAGTAATCAGTAAATGCAAGAGCGCTTGGGACATTACAAAGGCCTCCCTGACACTTCTTCTCATTCGATCACCTCCCCCCCTCCCCGCTTTTTCTCTCCCTCTCTACATGATTTATACATTCATACATACATACATACATACATACATACATACATACATACATACATACATACATATATATATATATGTATATATATATATATATATAGAGAGAGAGAGAGAGAGAGAGAGAAAGAGAGAGAGAGAGAGAGAGATTGATAGACTGATATATAGATAAAAAGTTAAATAGATATATAGGTAGACAGATAGACAATCATAGAAAGACAAATGTGATATATGGCGAGAGCGTGTGTGTATGTGTGTGTATGATTCACCATGGTCTTGGATCACGTGTTAGACTCGTGATCAACAGCTATTTTCCTCCCGGAAGAGAACTTAGAGCTCCTTTATGACCGATCTATGGGTAATGTTGTGACCTTTACAGGCACACACACACATCCAACTCCTCGCCCAAGAGAGTTAGAGTAACAACTCGCAGCGCAGCGATACTGAACTGTGTGTGTGTGTGTGTGTGTGTGTGTGTGTGTGTGTGTATTCACTTGGTCTTTGGATCACGTGTTGGACTCGTGATCGACAGCTATTTCCCTCCTGGAAGAGAGCTCAGAGCTCGTAGGTCCGATCTATGGGTAATGCTATGACCTTGCACACACACACACACCCAACTCCCCGCCCACGAGAGTTGGAGTAACACCCCTCAGCGCTGCGATACTGATATTATTTCAGCCCCGGGCGAGGATCGAACCCGGGCCTCCGTAGTGGCAGGCCAGAGCTCTAACCACAGCGCCACGAGAGGTGTGTGTGTATGTGTGTGTGCGTGTGTGTGTGTGTTTGTGTGTGTGTGTGTGTGTGTGTGTTTGTGTGTGAGAGACAGTGTCTATACGAGCATGTGTCGTCGTGCATGCGTACAGGTATACATACATGTGTGCGTAGTATACATTTACAAATCCCACAGTAGGATTCAATCCACTCAGAAGTGAAAGCCATTAAGCTCGGATACAAATCACCGTTTAATCCGCCATTCATGGTGTTGGTTACTGTACGCGATAGACACTGCTGATTCAGTTCAATCTTACTCATATAACATAACCTTACATAGATTGACGTCACAGAATTATATCACATAAATACGTCATTCATGAGATCCAATATGACGTCATATATAATCATATAATGCATGAAGATGTTATGTGTGACTATGTAATGCAGTGTGACGTCGTTTTCCTTATTGAGATAAAGTGACGCAAGAGGAATACCGTCCATACATCTTGTTTATCAAAACGCAGAGGTGCTGATCGACTCTAGGCCACTCAGGAAACAATCTGAAGGGATCTGAAAAATATTACAAGTTTATCTATCATTAATGTATCCACTTCGCTATCAAAGGTGATGGGGGCCATTCAGATGAAGAAGCAGCTTAGTACCAGTTAAAACAAAAAGAAAATGTTTCACTACGTATAGAAAGGGTCGAGGATGAAGGTGTCACCTGACACGGTGATGAACAGAGTCCCCCACATGTGCGTCTACGCGACATTTTGGCTTATAGTATCGTCGCTGCAGAAATGGGATGGGCAAGGAAATTATATGTTGTGTAGAAACAGCTGGATTTCGGCCTTGTATTACTATTGTGTAGATTAAGTCCATTTTACGCCTGTACTACAGGCATTTGTATTCTCATGAAAGCACTACCTTGGCCCTGCCAAGCCATGTTTCGGTGAGGATGTGCCCTTAGCTACTTTTCAGTATATCGGCTGTGTGTATAAGGAGCCAGGTTTTGGTTTCCATAGGCGGTTCTTTTCAGCAGCTGTAACTCAGTGGAGCGCGTCCCAAGGCCCACGCGGTCAACTTTGCGGTCGGGTCACCTCGGAGCCTAACCGCCCGACCCAGCCTAGGTCGACACTCGCACTAACCAAAATAAAGCCAACAAACACACTTGAGCTTTATCTACTCCCTCGGCACCATAGTCCAAGTAACGTTCACGTAATGTTACAACACCATTTAGATTTAAAACAAAAATCACCTACAAGATACAAAGAGACTAAAGGTGGTATTCTTACAAAAATATTTCCCTTACAAGGATTTATATAAGATTTATATAAGGAAAGATTACTTAAGAATACCACCGTAAGATTCTTTCGGTGGTGTTCTTAAAAAAAAATCTTTCCCTTCCAAGGAATTATATAAGATTTATATAAGGAATTTCTTTTATGAATACCACAGTAAGATTCTTACGGTGGTATTCTTACAGAAATCTTTCCCTTCCAAGGATTTATATAAGATTTATATTAGGAAATATATATCTTTTAAGAATACCACCGTAAACCTGTGCACAACATCCAACTATCCGCCACCCTCCATGGGCGTCGTTCCCCCCAACGCCCTATGGCCATCCGCTGCCGCCCGCCAGAGCTTGTTGGCATCCAATCGCATCTGTTGTCTTAATCCATTAGTGGTTATTCAGATTTCCATTTCCATTTCCATTTCCATTGGCCGAGGACTCGAGGCCCTGATGGAATTAGGCCGGCGGTCCTGAGCTCGACGATCAGATAATAATATAAAGGCAATGTTCCGAGTGATGCTGACAATGAAATTTGTAA
>NC_134779.1:46778190-46785690 GCF_046742065.1 Oratosquilla oratoria | reverse complement strand
CCCTCCCTTCCCCCTTCCCCTCCCAACTTCATCCTTCACCCCCTTCCTTCCACGGTCACTCAGCAAAGCTTATACTTCTTTTTATAGGTCGTTAATTAAACTCATCGCTGTCATCACTCGTGCATTTATTCTGAGTGTCATTAGTTGATTTTATTCAGCTGATGGAAAACCATCCTACAGTGTCAAACCCATGTTGGCCACTTCCCTATGCTTTAAAGATTATCATTTTATAATGGCTGCCGCCATATGATTTTATTCAGCTAATGGAAACCACCAGCTCTAAAACCTCTTTGGCATAGTTTATTGATTTATTCTGAGTACCGTTTGGTGATTTTATTCAGCTTAGGGAAACCCTTATTGACGGAGAGGGACTAAGGATTCATCCATTCAGCCAAGCGATTTTATTCAGCGGAGAAAAGGGGCCATGGAAATGAAAGGGGTTAAACATGTCTATCAACACTTAAGAGAATATATATATACATATATATATATATATATATATATATATATATATATATATATATATATATATATTACAACTGATCTCTTGCTTATTCAGTCGATTTTATTAAGCTGGAGTAAATAGCTGCAGAGTTCATAAGAATATTTTTTTCTTGACCTTCGCTTTGGAGGATTTTGTTAACTCTTCTGTCTGGCCTGACTGTCGTCAGGTAATTTCATTCAGTTGAGGCATGCTCACTGTGGAGATCATGTGTAAAAGTGCAAGTCATCGAAGTGGAGGGTGAGACGTAGGAGGAGAAGGAATAGGAGAATAGGAAGCAGAGGTGGCGTAGGAGTAGGAGCAGGAGGAGGAAGAGGAGAATGAGAACCGGGAAAGTCAGGATAACAATGGTGATTATGTGAATGACGACGACGACAACGACGACGACGACAACGACGACGATGGCGACGACGAGGAAGACGGCGACGAAGGTGACGACGACGACGAAGGCGACGACGACGACGAAGGCGACGACGACGACGAAGGCGACGACGAAGGCGACGACGACGAATAATAACAGAACGGGGGAGTGCGGCGATGAAGGTATGATTATTACGGTGATGATGATAATGCTAACAAATAATGATGAGGAGGAGGAAGAGGTTGAGGAGGTAAAGGGAAAGATAGAGGAGAAAGAAGACAAACAATGAAAGGAGGAGGAAGAGGAAGGTGAGAAGGTGTAAGAGGAGAAAGAAGATAAAGAGAGGGAGGTGCAGGAGGAGGAGGAGGAGGAGGAGGAGGAGGAAAAGTAAAGGAAATTACCGGGAAGGCCTGTTGGAGGCCTAGTTAGACCCAAAATTGGAGAACTTGTTGTACAGCGCGTCACAAAAGTTTATAGCATCTGTTGTTCACTCGGCTGTTAAGGGGAGGGCAGCTGCCAGACTCTGGGAGATGGGGGGGGGGGCTAAGGAGTGAGGGGAAGGAGGAGGAGGAGGAGGTGGAGGGGGTTATTGGGGCAGTATTGGAGGAGATGGGAAAAGAGAAGAGAGTAAGGAGTAGAGGGAAGGTATGAAAGCAAAGGAAGTGAAGTAAAGGAAGGGAGGGAGGGGGAGAAGAGAAAGAGGAAGAAAAGGTGGGTCAGTAGGGGAGGAGGAAGAAGGAGAGGAAGGAGGGGAGGAAGGGAAGGAGAGACAGCAGGGGGAGTTACATGGACAAACGAACAACAACAGACCTATTCGTCCTTACATGGCTGTTTCGATACCTAACCTAATCTAATACTGTGATACACACACACACACACACACACACACTCACACACACACACACACACACACACACACACACACACACACACACACACACACACACACACACACACACACACACACACACACACACACACACACACACACACACACACACACACACACACACACATATATATATATATAATATATATATATATATATATATATGTGTGTGTGTGTGTGTGTGTGTGTGTGTGTGTGTTTGTATGTGTGTGTATTCGTTGTTATATTTCATTTCATTTTATTGTGTTTTATTTTATTTTATTCATTTTTCTATATTTTATTTAACTTCATTTATTCATTTATTTAACTATTTATTTTTTATTTACAAAGGATTACAAAGGCGGAGCATGCCGACAGGAGACCTTTTGGTCCATATCAAGGTCGGATGCGAAAAAAAATATAATAATGATAAATAAATAAATAAATGAATAAATAAATGAATAAATAAAAACTATAATAAAGTAAATAATGATAAATAAAATAAATGCATATAGTTAAATAATAAACAAACAGGTAAATAGTAAATAATAATAAATTGACATATAACTAATAATAAATGAGAATGAAGCAAATAATAATAAACAAACAGACAAATGATAACAAAACAAATAAACAAATAATATAGAACGAATGAATCATTACAGCATCTTGCTTAGGTGTTTATCTAAATGATTCTTAAAGCTTCGAACTGAACTACATTGCACTGCCTCTGCAGGAAGTTTATTCCATTCATTAACTACACAATTGGCGAAGTTGTTTCTACCCACTTCCAAATTAAATCTATTCCTTGACAGTTTGAGACCAATGTTTCTTGTCGGATTCTCATTCAGTGTAAAAATTTTGTCACTAAATCTAATCGTTATGCATCCACTAACAACCACTAGCTTTTTTTTTTTTGAGGAGGGATGAGAAGAGTGGAAGAGGGAGAGGAATGGAAGAAGGGCAACAAAAAAGGGAAAGGAGAAGGCGAACAATAAGTGGAAAGGGAGAAGGGGGAGGGAAGCAGACGAGGGAGAGGTTTGGCAGAAATGGGAGTAAGCAGAGGAGAAGGAGGGCTAGTAGTGGGAGGAGTGGGAGGAGGGAGGAGATCTCGGGGAGAGGCAATAGAGGAAGGGGGAGGAGGTGGAGGGTGGGGTAGAGTGGGGAGGAGGGATAGAAGGGGAGTAGGGGAGGAGGGGTAGGAGGGAAGGATGGGGAGGGGGGTAGAAGAAGGGCGAGGGAGAAGATTTGGGAGGGATGGGTGTTAGAGAAAGGGGGAAGGAGGAGGGGAGGAGAGGGGAGGAGCTGAGGGAAGGGGGGAGGAAGGAGGAGGAGTGGGAGGAGGGGGAGGGGGAGATCTGAGTCCCTTTTGTTGGAGAAGTCATCGGGCACGCAGCTGGAAAAAGAAAAGAAAAAAAGGAAGAAAGAAAAGTATTGAAGAGCGCACTCGAGAAAGACTCTCAAGGTTGAAGTTCGTAGTGGAATGTAGTTCATAAGTGGAATGCAAGACAGTGTATACAAGGGATGGAAGAAAGTAGTTTATTCGTAAATGGAATATAAGACAGTAGTGGAATGTAGATGTGTTTTGTTTACAAGTGATTTATTCATAAGACGGAAGTTTATAGGTAGAATATAAGATAATGTGGATATGGAATGCCGATATGATTTATTCGTAAGTGAAAGTCAATAGTGTATAACTGAAATGCTAATATTTTGGAATATAAGTTTATAAGTAGAATGTAAGTGTAGCTTATTCTTAAGTAGAATGATTTATAGTGGAATACAAGATAATGTATCGGTGGAATGCAACCGTATTTTTCCTAAGGTAGAGTATGAGGGAGATGTAAATGTATTTTACCCCAAAGTGGAATGTGAGGTTATTGATTAATTATCAATGAAATGTAACATAATGTATAAGCGGAATTAATAATTCATAAGTGAAATGTTAAGCAATTAATTTCAAGTAGTGCAAGGCTGCTGTTTTCGTTTGGAATATAATGCTTGTATAAGTGGAATGTGAGTTCATAGTTTATTAATGAAATGTAGAGAAGATTACTTTAAGCGGAAGGTAGGATAGTGGGGCAGAGGTGGGATGTAAGCTGATAGTTGATATGTATAACATACGATAATTTGATGAAATTCATTTGCGGAGAAAAGGCTGTCTATAACTGGATAGTAACGTATGATATTAACTTTCATCTAAGATGTAAATAGTAATTTTAAGGAAAATGTAGTTTATAAGTGACTTCTGAGAATGTGGTGAGATAGATGGTTTATGAATTACAAAAAAAAAAAAAAAATCGTCAGTGGTATGTTACTTTTTCAATTGAATGAATGAAATTGTTGTTTTAATTTTTATATCTGTTATTATTAGTACTTATACATTCTCTTTTTATTTATATTCTTTTCTAATTCTTAACCTATTCGTTTGATTTTAATATATCTTATTCTATTTTCATTTTGTTTTATATTCATTAATTTGATTCAACTTGATATTGTTTTATCTTATCAAATTTCATTTCATCTTATTTTGTATTATATCACTTCATCTTTTTTATTTCATTCTATATTATTTTCTTTTTTTTTCAGTTTATTTTAATTGATCTTACTTCATTTCATTCTATCGTATTCTATTTTATTTCATTTTATGTTCTTCTATTTCATTCACTTGAAGTTATGTTATTCTATTTTCTATTTAACTTCTAGCGCTGGTTTAATGAAAAGAGCAGAGTGAATGACGGTATAGCTTGATAGGAGGCTCCGGAACTCTCCTTCTCTTCTTTCCATCTAATTACTACTTGAAATCTTTCAGAAGGACAGCGTCAAGAGCACGGACGTGAAATAGACTTTTTCGAAGAGGGGGAGGGGGGAAGGGGAAGAGAGGAGGAGGGGGGGAGGGGAAGGGAAGGGGATGGGGATGGGAGGGGTAGAGTGATGAAAGAGGAAGCGGGAAGCGATGATATGCGGGCCTTTTGTTCATACCACTCTTTATTTCAACTTTCACAATATTTTTTGTAGACATGTGTTTGTATATGTGTTTGTGTGTGAATATGTGTGTGTGTGTGTGTGTGTGTGCGAGTGTGTGTGTGTGTGTGTGTGCGTGCGTGAATTCACCATGGTCTTTGGATCACATGCTGGACTCGTGATCGATAGCTATTTCCCTCCCGAAAGAGAGCTCAGAGCTCGTATGACCGATCAATGGGTAATTCTGTGACCTTACACGCACACACACACCCAACTTCCCGCCCACGAGAGTTGGAGTAACGACTCGAAGCGTAGCGATACTGAAATTATTTCAGCCCTGGGCAGGATTCGAACCCGGACCACCGTAGTGACAGTCGGGGACTCTACCAACCACGCCACCGAGTCGTATGTGTGTGTGTGTGTGTGTGTGTGTGTGTGTGTGTGTGTGTGTGTGTGTGTGTGTGTGTGTGTGTGTGTGTGTGTGTGTGTGTGTGTGTGTGTGTGTGTGTGTGTGTGTGTGTGTGTGTGTGCGCGCGCGCGTAGATTCATGACGTCTTCTCTCAAGTGTGTTTTTCTTTAAGTGACGACAGTTTCAAAGTTATATTTTTCATTTTATTTTCCTCACTAGAGCTCGCTGCTCAGCTGAGAATTGTCACAGGAGTTGTGCAAAGTTCAATTTAGGTTTTTATTAAAGCTACATGAACGACGTTTTACTCTATCAAGACTCGTTCTCAATTCATGAACGAGTAACAAAAGAAATGGAACTGATACAAAGACGATTATTCAAGGAAGGATTGCAAGAAAACAGCGTTTGTAGGCACAGGGAGATGCACCGTGAGGAAAGCCGTCTTCAAGTTATACACTTTTGTGGCGCCTCGTGTGAAGGGGACTTGCAGTATGGATGAAAGAGAGAGAGAGAGAGAGAGAGAGAGAGAGAGAGAGAGAGAGAGAGAGAGAGAGAGAGAGAGAGAGAGAGAGAGAGAGAGAGGGTGAGAGAGTGAGGGAGAGAGAGAGAGAGAGAGAGAGAGAGAGAGAGAGAGAGAGAGAGAGAGAGAGAGAGAGAGAAGGAGAGAGAGAGAGTGGGTGAGAGAGAGAGAGAGAGAGAGAGAGTGGGTTGAGAGAGAGAGAGAGAGAGAGAGAGAGAGAGAGAGAGAGAGAGAGAGAGAGAGAGAGAGAGAGAGAGAGAGAGAGAGGGTGAGAGAGAGAGAGAGAGGGTGAGAGAGAGAGAGAGGGTGAGAGAGAGAGAGAGAGAGAGAGAGAGAGAGAGAGAGAGAGAGAGAGAGAGAGAGAGAGAGAGAGAGAGAGAGAGAGAGAGAGAGAGAGAGAGAGAGAGAGAGAGAGAGAGAGAGAGAGAGAGAGAGAGAGAGAGAGAGAGAGAGAGAGAGAGAGAGAGGTTGAGAGAGAGAGAGAGAGAGAGAGAGAGAGAGAGAGAGAGAGAGAGAGAGAGAGAGAGAGAGAGAGAACGAGAACTAAAGCGAAAATGAGGAGAAAATAAAAAGAAGGAGTAAGAGAACGAGAGAAGTAGAAAAAAATAGAAAGAGAGAGAACCAGACAGCGAGAGAACAAGAGAGTGAAAAGAGAGGTGAGCTATGGGAAACGGAAGAGCACAGGAAAAGAACGCTGAATGTTTACAACAGGATGTGTTTGATGTCATCGACGCTGAACGAACGACACCACGCATATTCGAAGAATCCCGACGGGGAAGGAACCTCACGACGCCGACGGAGACGACACCGAACTCGGAAGGTCATCACCCAGGAAGACCCCACGAGGCGGGAGGACGAGAGAAAAGGCTCCTGGGAGCCAGGGAGTGGAAACGGCCGAAGGACGTTCCCAAAAATGGAACCCGGGAAGAGGGAAGCCGTATGTCGGAGGAGGAACCAAATTGGCAAAGGGTCCGTCCCGGATGAAAGAAGGTGAAAGTTTACAGAAACTCTTGATGAAAAAATATCAGGGATTGATTGAGGGGGACCCAGAGGGAGGTGGGGAAAGAGGAGAACTGCGATTGCACGCGTGTTTGTGAATGTGTATGTTTGCATGTGTACAAGCAAGCGTACATGTGCACATTTAGTATACATCTCTACCAATGTAGTGACTGTCCCTATAGGTACAAGTGTTGTACATGTAGGTTCTTATATGAAAAAATTGCGACTGCACATAAAATGAATTTACACGTGTATGTAAGTGCGTTTACGTAAATGTATATACTTCAATTGCATTGCATGTCTAAACGAGCAAAATTATTACGTCCAACTCTAGACAACTAATCTTTATTTCCTCAAAACATTTATTTGCTCCTCTCCCTCTACAGTCTACCTCCGCCCTCCACTCCTCCATTCCCTGCTACATGTGACCCTAAATGTTTAAAACTGTCCACCTCGTCTTGCTTCTCTCCTTTAAGACTTACCTCCAACCCACTACCACCATTGACACCTGCACATCTCATCACTTTAGTATTACCCTCGTTTACGTTAAACTTTCATATACTCTTCCAAACTCAGCCACTAGCTGCCTTAGATTCTCCCCTGACCCAGCTATCAGCAAAACAGCAACTGGCTCACCCTCCACTTCCCTCCACTCTCTCTAGCCATCTCCAATCCCTTTGCCCATCTCGCCTGCATTTACCTCTTGTACCACCCCATCCATATACACGTTGAACAACCATTACACAGTCCAAACATAAGTTCTACTGCTCACGTAAAAAGGAAAGCTTGTATATGTCCAACATAGAATTATCTAGCAAGGGGAAGGATCCTGATATTTAGAAGGTGAAATTTCAGAGAGAAAATAGAAATAAGAACACGG
>NC_134779.1:46770690-46773190 GCF_046742065.1 Oratosquilla oratoria | reverse complement strand
AAACTTATTCAAAAAATGCTAAAGACCTAGAATATTTTTTTTTTTTTTTTTACGAAGGCTAGAATGGGATCCCAACTCATTAGATAATTTTCTTCTCCTTTTATTCGAGTAAAAACAAACTTTTGATTAGTTTTCTAAGTTGATGGACACCTTCATCTTGACGATGTCCTCTGGCAACGGCGGGAGGGGCTCTGGGGTCGCCACCTTCTCGTCATCCTCCTCCTTCTCCTCCTCCTCCTCCTCCTCCTCCTCCTCCTCCTTCTCCTTCTCCTTCTCCTCCTCCTCCTCCTCCTCCTCCTCAACTGCTCCTCCACCTCCTCCTCCTCCTCCTCCTCCACTGCTCCTCCTCCACTGCTCCTCCTCCTCCTCCTCCTCCTCCTCCTCCTCCTCCTCCTCCTCCACCTCCTCCTCCTCCTTCACTGCTCCTCCTCCACTGCTCCTTCTCCTCCACTGCTCTTCCTCCTCTTTCACCTCCTCCTCCCCCACCTCCTCCTCCACCTTCTCCTCCTCTTCCTCCATCTCCTACTCCTACTCCTTCTATTCCTTCTCATCCTCCTATGACCACCATTATCTTATTTCTACTTAGACGTCTTCTTTCCCTACTCCTCCTTCTCCTCTATCTCCTTCCCCTTCTGCTCATACTCCTCTTCGTTCTCCTTAGCCCCCTTCTCTTCCTCTCCCATTTCCTTCTCTTCCTCTTCTTCCACCTTATCTTCGTTCTCTTCCTTATCCTCTTTCTTCTATTACGTCCCTTCCTTCTACTCTTTCTTGTCTTCCTCCTCCTTCTTTTTATGTGCTTCTTCTTCTCTTTATGTTCTTCTTCAATATTCATCCATCCTTTTCAACTTCTCGTTCTCCTCCTCTACCTGTGTCTCTTTCTCCTCCACCTCTCCCTGCCCCTCCCCACCCCTCCACATCTCACACTCCATTACCGATGAGATCTATTCACGTTGCAAAAAGGAATTAATTAGGCAAAAGTTTTAATTGTCTGTATTTCTTCGCGTCGTTCAGAAGTTTGATTGGATTAGGATTCAACACTCCGAATCAATCGGCGTCATGCTTCGAAGACTTCTCCGGCCGGATTAGCCGTCCACTATAGATTATACATTCTTTCCCAGACCCTTCTCTTTTATACATGTAACTCTGATCTGCTGTAAAGCGTTGGTATCAGATATTAACTCACCACAACTTAAGCACAGGTTCGAACCCTTCCCTAATCAACCACTACAAATGAATACCATTTCTCTCCAGTCAAATGAAATTATTAGAAATTAACCATAATAAATTCTACAGTGTACAAAGATGTATTATCATAACAAAGAAGGTTAATCCTTTTAATGAAGGTGGAGGTTTACCACAGCTGATTAAAATCATCTATTGGCAGTCAAAAAATAGAAAATAAAAATAGAAAATGCAACGAAAATGTGAAGGCTCAAACACATACGCTAGTATTAGTATACTTTATTGTTTTATACACGACACACTTGAGCATTTCTAATAAACTTTAACATTTGTCCAATTCTTTTATCACCTATATTCACTTCCGTTTCTTATGTAATATTTCAGAAGCTTCTAGTCATCTCACCAAAATCGTTCAAAAAAGAAATAATAAAGAAGACGTAAAGATGAAAGAAAAGAGAGACAATGAGCAGGTCAGAGCGTGTACCATCGTCACGAAGAGGAAGGACAGGAGCGCATCCATCTGGACTTTCAACATTAGGCCCCACTCTAGCTGCCACCGGGCGAATTTATTTGGCCCATTTTATGATGGGAAAGGTTACATCTATCACGGATAATCCAGTCACTGCTGTTTACGACGGGTTTGTTTTAGCTGTCGTCAGGTGATTTGATTGAACCGAGAAAGCAACGCTCTTCAATGAGTCGAGGTAACCATCACACTTTAGAAATATGGTCCGTCTTGCACCTTCCCCTCTTCGATGGGATTAATTGGTTTGCAAGAATGCAATTGCATTTCTATTGCCAACTACCACAGATAGATCTAACTCCTTTGCTACAGAAGACACGCCACGGAGGTGAAGGAAATCATCTAGCGTCAAACAGAGCAAAAGAAGTGCCACGACGTAAGCAAGGAGTAAGAACTGTCCATCAGTTACCCTAATTCTATTCAAAAACGGTTTATTGTTTATATTCGTGTCGCTTTAGAAGAGATGATAAGCCAGAATTGGACACTCAAATGCCTACTTAGACTCGTAACCACTTTGGTATCGTGTTTGTACGTTTGTGCGTACGTATATCCTCTTTTTGCCTCATTTTTTCAACTTCATCTTCTCTCCCCAAGAAAGGAGGGTCGCCCATCCATCTTCATGCGAAGACAGGTTTCCCAACCCTCTCGAGATGAGAGGAGGAATGGGGTAACTCCTCTCCACCTGATAGACTATAAATGCCTCAGCCATGACTCCGATACAGAAAGAAAATGATTTGTAAGAGAAAAAGTTGGATTCAAATCGAATATGGTAGAGACACTCAGACCTTCATCAAC
>NC_134779.1:46748190-46755690 GCF_046742065.1 Oratosquilla oratoria | reverse complement strand
GCTTTAGGTATTTGGGGTCACATGTGGCAGGGAAGGGAGGAGTGGAGATTGAGAGAAATAGTAGATTGAGAGAAGCAAGTAAATGCCTTGGGGGATTGAAAAGTGTTATGAGAAATAGGCAATTGGGAATAGATGTAAAGAGGAGATTGTATGAAGGCGTGATTGTGCCAACGGCATTGTATGGAGTTTAAGTGTGTTTGAGATGAGATATATAAGAAGTATGGTAGAGGTTAATAGATTGGATAGAGTGAGGAACGACAAGGAGAGCGGGAGTGGAAAAGGAGATGGTAGATAGAGCTGATGAAAGAGTATTGGGATGGTTTGGACACATGGATAATATGAGGGATGAAAGATTGGTAAGAGCGGTGTGGAAGGCGGAGGTGGAGGGAGTGAACTTGAGGAGACGAGCGAGGATGAGATGGATGGATGGGGTGAAGAGCCGCTGACCAAGAAGGGGACGTTTGTTGAGCTAGGAAGAGAGAAGGTAGGAGACAGGGATGAGTGGAGAATGACTCTGTATGGATGAGCAAGGAGGAGAGGGATGGGGAATGGGTGGGTAGGAGTCACTTATGTGTGAATGATATTTTGACGCAGCCCGAAGGGATTTCTCCCCGTTTTATCTTTTTCTGCATGAGGGGACGGAGAGAGGGTCGCCGATTAAGTGAAGCAGCCTTGCTGTGGATGTACTGTGTCTTGCTGCATTGTGTTTGATTCAAGACAGTTGGCGGATGCAGGGATGACACGTCGTCCGTGAAGAGCTGAGATGGGAGGGGTGGAGGGGGGGGTGGTAGGGAGTAAAATGGGTGGGAGTAGGTACGTGCCTCTAACTTGGTTACCTCCCTTGTAAGAGGGAAAAAGCTCTTGGAATGTGTGTGTATATATATATATATATATATATATATATATATATATATATATATGTGTGTGTGTGTGTGTGTGTGTGTGTGTGTGTGTGTGTGTGTGTGTGTGTGTGTGTGTGTAGGCATATACATAATTTCAATATATTCTAGTATATCTGAATATCTCAAAATCTTTTATGTACTTGGACGTGTTTCCGTATTTACCCCTCATGTTAGTGTACACGCTCTCTCTTCGTCGAGGAGCTGGAATTGTGATTCCCTAGTCACAGTGTCGTGCCGGCCCTTACACCAATGGTGTTTGCAGACCCTTCGTGGGGCTAAGGTCCCATCGTCTGAAGCTAGCAAAAGGTGGCACTTGTTCTTTTATTCTAAAGGTGGAGAGGGGGGAGAAGGAAAAGAAAAAGAAGAAGAAGAAGAAGAAGAAGGAAGAGTAAGAGAGTGGCTGAGTGGTGGAGGAAGGAAGGTGAGTGAATGAGTGAGTGAAGAAGGTAAGGAGGAAGGGAGGGATTGAGTGGGTAAGGAAGGAAAGGATGGAGGGAGGGTAGGGTGAGAAGTACGACCTTATAACAAATCACCTCTCCACTCGACAACATCTCTACACAGAATGATCCTATCTTGTAATATACAAAGAACACCCCAGACAGCCAGGTACTAGGAACGGGCCTAACAAATAACGTACAGAAAACGCTCATAAGAACGCCCTGAGTTCTTCATTTACATGTACACTGGGTGTACCTAGCTGCTAAGGTACTAAGAATAGCCCGACGTAGCGATGAAAGATTGTTCTCATTTACAAGGAACGTCTCTGCTTTGTGAAGTACAGATTAGGGCAGACATCTCTGATCTACAGTTGGCCAACCTTACTCGGGAAGTACCAGGAACTGCCCTGCCATAGAGTTTCTGACAATTGTAAGTGGCACACTTGCAGGAGAGTGAACCTGGTACAGTAGTGCGTTGGTTGCTGGAGGTGTTTGGTTACTCTAAAGTGTATAAGTGTATTGTGTAAATAAGTGTAAAGTGTATTGCCGCGAAGTAAGGGTACGTTTAGCTGTGCCTCTTAATCCGTCACCAAAGATATGTACGAGTGTGTGATCATGTTACAGATCATACATACGCCAATAAACACTGAACTGTACCAGGTACATGTGTCCACAGCTGACATAAAGAGTACCATACCACTGTGTTTACTCACTCGTCTTCAGATTCCTTATGGAAGCTATTAATTTTTTTTTTTTTTTTTATGGAAGGATACTTGTTGTTTTATTTTTGCTGCCGCTAGACAAATGTATTCAACTGTTTACACCCTCACGAAACTGGTTTTAGTCATTTTAATGTACAAATGCAATGTCGTCTTACAAGGGATATGCCGGTATTCACGCAATGTAATCAAATGCTGAACAATTAGAAATGTCCATCTTTTCAGCCTGAAAGCTGTCGTCACTTGTTTTCCTATTGGTGGAGACGAAGGTTATGGAGTTCACTAGTATGAAGGGAGAAAAATGTGTTGAAGGATGAAGAGGAGGAAAAATGAAGTGGAAGTGGAGGAAGAACAAGATATTATTTATCGAGCCGAGGACGGGGGAAAAAAAGACGGGAGGGCGAGGAAATTGGGTGTTCACACAGGTGGAAGGCAAGCTGCGCAGAGGAGGAAAAATTCGGAGAGTGAGGGAGATGCAAAGGCGAGAAAGGAGGGGGTAAAGGTGGAACAGAGGGAGAGAAGATTACGTGGAGAGGAGGTGGGGAGAGGGTGAAGGAGGAGGGAAGAAGGTGGAGAAGGTGGGAAGGAAGTGGGAAGAAGATGGAGAGGAAGTAAAATGAGGGTGTAGGTGGTACGTAGGTGAAATAATCAGATAGTGTAGTAGAGAAGGTAGGGAGAAAATATAGAAACGATAAGAATAAAGAAAGAATAGATCGGGGAAGGTCAATGCTAGAAGAAGTGGAGCAGGAGATGGGAGCGGAAGTGAGGAGGAGGTGGGGACAGAGTTGAGGAGGAGGTGTGAAAGAAGTGAGCTGGAGGTAAGGATGTGAGAACGAGGTGAGGATGACGGGAAAGAAATCAGGAGGAGGTGGAGGAGGAGATGGAAGAGGAGGTGGAGGAGGGAGTGGAGGAGAAGATGGAGAAGAGTTGGGGGATGAGCTGGAGGAAGAGATGGGGAGGTGGAGAGGAGGAGATGGGGAAGTGATAAGAGTGATCATGGACAGGAAGATAGCTAGAATTGGTAATGCGTGGGTGAAAGATGGGGGGAGGAGAGGAGGGAGATAGGATACAAGGAGGATGGGGGGGGAGTTATTTGGGGAGAGGAAAAGGAGGGTGTGGAAAGGCGTCGGGTGAGTAAGATGAACCAGGACATGGGAGCTAGGGAGAGTAATTTTGGGTAATACATAGGGAAGGGAGGCGAGTAAGATGAGACTGGGAAGAGGGAGAAATTCGGGGGCGAGAGACAAGTGAAGAATTTGAGCAAGGAGGTCGAAGGAGAAGGGGAAGTAGGTAGCATCTTGAAAACTAATGGGAAGTTTTGAGGAGACGGTGATTTGAAAGAAGGAACATATAACAAGGAGAAGGGGAAGTAGGTAGCATCTTGAAAACTAATGGGAAGTTTTGAGGAGACGGTGATTTGAAAGAAGGAACATATAACAAGGAGATAATGAGAAAGCACATAAGGAAGAGAAATATAGAGCGGGGAAGAGGGTAATAGCCCCGTGTAGGTTAGTGACCACGTAAATGTTGGGAAGTCATTATTCTAAAGATTTGAGTGAGACCTATAAAAAACAGAGGTACGGAGCAATATGCGATGATTGGAGGCTAGTTTTCATGAAAAAAAAATACTGATCACTTCTGTTATTCTTTTGTTCTGACACACTACCTAAATCTTTCCTTGCTCACCTTTGTGATTCCACCGTTTTGGTTTGATATTGTTCCTAAGGACAAAGACGCTGGCTATCGACGACAAAATACAAGATGGTGATAGAAAACGGAGAAGATTAAGATTAATGAGGTAGAGAAGTGAGCGGGAAATTAGATTGGGAGATAAGAGGGAGGTGAGGTGTAGCACTGGGGGAAGAGAGGAAGAGGAGTAGAGGAAGTGGAAAGGAAAAGAGATGAGAAAAAGAAAGAGTAGAGAGAAAAGTGGAGGAAGCGAAAATAGGAGAGAGAAAAGTAGGATAAGGAGGAGGAGGAGGTAGAGGAGGGAAGGAAGACAAGAATGTAGAAGAGAAAGAGAGAAGGAGTAGAAGTGAGTATAAGGAGGGGTAAGTGGAGTTGGATGAAAGAAGGGATATTTGAATAGGGAGGTAGAAGAGAGAGGAAAAAGGAGAGAGGAGGGAGGAGAGAGGAGAGAGGAAGGCCACAACAGGATAGCTTTGTTCTTGGTTGCACATGAAGAGCACTTGTTGCAGAGGAGGAAAGATGGAGGGGGAGCACTTGTTGCAGACTTGGAGGATAAAGAGGACGTGGAGGTGGAAGAGGAGGAGGAGGAGGAGGAGGAGGAGAGAAGCAGGAGGAGGTAATTTAGAAGGAAGAAGAAGAGGAAGTGGAGGAGCAGGAAAGGTGGGAGTAGTGGAGTAGGAGAAGGAGGGGTAATAGGAGGACGAGGAGGAGGGGAGGAAAAGGAAGGGGAAGAAGAAGTGAAGGAGGACAAAATAGAGGAGGAGGATGAAGAGGAGGTAATGGGGAAGGACCTGGAGGAGGGGGGAAGGGAAAGGAAAGGAAAGAGGAAGTGAAGGAGGACAAAATGGAGAATGAGAAGGAAGAGGAGGTAATGGGGGAGGACCTGGAGGAGGAAGAGGAAGAGGAAGAGGAAGAGGAGAATATGACACAAGAAAAGGAACATGAACAAAAGACGTAGCAGGAACCGGAGGAAAAGGAATATGAGGAAAAGTGAGAGATTAAGGAGGGTGAGGAGGAAGAGGAGGTAATTGGGGAGGACCTGGAGGAGGAAGAGGAAGAGTAAGAGGAAGAGAAAGAGGAAGAGGAGAATATGGCACAATAAAATGAACATAAACATAAGAAGTAGCAGGAACCGGAGGAGAAGGAATATGAGGAAAAGTAAGAGATTGACGAGGGTGAGGAGGAAGAAAATGAGGAAGAAAGAATGAAACTCATGAGAAGAAGCAGAAGGAGCAAGAATAGAAGGAAGAGGAAGAAGAGGTGAATTAGGAGAATATGGACGAGGGGAGGATGTGTAGGAAGAAAAGGAGGAGGGAGAAATGGACATAAAAAGATAAAGACGCATGAAGGAGTAATACAAAATGACAAGAACGAGTAAGAGAGTCATAAACAGATAGAGAAGAGGAAACAAAGAGAAAGTGACTTAGAAATTGAACGACAAAATTTTTCAAGAAGTAAGAGTTACATGGACAAATGAACAGCAACAGACCTATTGGTCCTTACATGGCTATTTCGTTTTTTTATATGTATAAATAAATATAGAGACTTTTTTTTAATACATCTATAATGGAACAGCCGATAACCTTGGATGGTAGACCATTCCATACATTAACAATGCGATTGAAGAAAGAGTATTATAAACGTTTGTTTGAAATCATTTTGCTAAAATTTAGCATTCATTACTCCTAGTTGAGTTGGAGGTGTCAATTGTAAAGTATTCTTCCACATCCAGGTTTTCAATTCTTTTGGCAATTTTGAAGACCTCGATTAGACCTCCTGTCAGTCTCCGTTATGAGAGACTGAACAAATCTTATTCACCTAGGCGCTTCTCGTTCGACTTGTTCCGCAACCTAGGAATGACCTTTGTTATATTGCACTGCATTCTTTCTAACTTCTCTGTATCTTTCTTGTAATATGAAGACCAGCACTGAACAAAGTATTCTAGGTTAGGCCTAACTAGAGCATTGTTCAGATTAAGAACAATTTCTTTAGATTTAAAGTCAAAAGCTCAACCTATAAATCCACTTAATCTATTTGCAGTTCTTACGACCTCTGAGCAATGTTTACTTGGTTTGAGATAATTAAAAATCACTACACCAATGTCGTTCTCTTGTTCTACACTTGTCAGATGTACACCATTCATCGTGTAGTTGGCCTGGACATTGCTATTATCAATATGAAGTACCTTAAATTTATCTATATTGAAAAACACCTAGAAAATTTCATCCCATTCGCATAAAGTCTTCAAATGAAATTGTGATATTTTTGTTGTGTTAAAGATGTCATCATATTTACGATCTAGGTATCATCTACACATTTAGATACTTTATACTTTACATTTTCATCCAAGTCATTAATGTATATCAGAAATATTACAGGACCTAGCACTGAGCCCTGAGGCACTCCACATATTAAACAATGCCAGTCGGATTATTTTCCATTCAAAGCAACACGCTGCTTACGATCGGACAACCATTTAGTAATCCATCGGTGGATATGGCCTACTATGCCATGGGCTTCTAATTTGCTTAATAACTTCTTCTGTGGAGGTTAAAGAGGAGGAGGTTAAAGAGGATCTCATGTGGCAAGACCGAATCCCGTTACGGTGTAACAATGTCATACGTGGTAAGACATGAAAGCTAAAGTAAAATAAAATAAAGCGATATAAAATCTAATAAGTTGAAATAGATTAAATTATATTTCATAAAAGTCAATTAAACTAACTAAAAAGAGAGAAGAGGATAAACAGAATAATATGAAATGTAATACAAAACAAAATAAAACAAAGATAAGATAAACGAAACAATAAAAATAAATGAAAACAAGATGAAAAGATGAATAAAACTGCGAAAAGAGGTCAGATAAAATTCAATAAAGTAAAACGCAGAAGTAAGGGGAAGCCGGCGGAGGAAGGAGAAGGAGGAAGGAGAAGGAGGAAGAAGTTCGTAGGAAAGGCAGGAATATATTGGGTTTACCAAAACGTCAGTTTGTAGTCAAATTCGCTCGACCAATGCTCTATGGTCTCTCTGCGCCTTCTAGCCAGTTAGGGAACAAGAATAGCGACAAAAACATGAGTGACGTCATACATAATGATGTCAGGTATTATGAAGTCACAAACATGACGTCCTTGTTATGACGCCTTGTATCATGGTGTTATTCCCCCACACAAGGGTACAGCGTCACATAAACACTCCTTAGTGTATTGTTTTATCTAAAGGTACAAGGTGGCCATAGGGAAGCCGGCCAACGTGCCTGAACTTGGACCTTGACACCTGAGACTTGCGGTCCCCAGGCTAGGCGTGGCCAGCAGGGAAGAAAATTAGGTCGAGCAGAGGGAAGGACAAGGAAGTGAAAAGGAAGGAAGGGGAGAAAAATGGAAGAAGTGAAGGAAAAGAGAGAAGGGAAGGGCAGGGCAATTGTGGGCGTAAAGAGGACAACTAAACGGGGAAAGGACGTCAAGAGAGCGAACAGGAAGAAATGGTAAAGGAAAAGAGAGAGGAAGGAAAGAAAGGCAAGAGAAACGGAGGGGAAGAGAGAGAAAGGGAGATTAGGGGAGAGAAAGGGAATGGATGGGGCAGGGGAGGGGGAGGAAGGGGATGGAAAGATAGTTGATGGGGAAGGAAGACAAGGGGAAAGGGAAGAGATAGGAGGGAGGAAAGGCGTGGGGAAGACCTGGAAGAAGAGGAATGGAAGAATTTGAGATGGTTGAGATGAGATTGGGAGAGGATGAGGGAAGAAAAAGAAAGCAAGAAA
>NC_134779.1:46718190-46740690 GCF_046742065.1 Oratosquilla oratoria | reverse complement strand
AATTCTGTCCCATTTTTATACATGAAATGGTGCCCTATATGCTCGGATAGCCAGGATATGTGGAAGCCAACGGGAACCCATAAAGGTAGTTATTACGAAGGTTAAAGTTAAGCTATCTTGACTGATTCATGTGGAAGTTGTGTCACGGTTTAAGCCAAACGATTTTACTAAGCTGAGAAATTTCTCCGTTTGTAAAGGACACAGAAAAATATTTCCGAAAAAAAAATACTCACATATGAAAAAAAATGAAAATGTTTATATGTAAATTGTATATATTTGACTTAAGAAAACACTTTGGGGAAAATCTACCCCTTGTAAAATATATATTTTAAGGAAATAAATTTGAATCACATAAGAAGATACATTTGAAAAGAAAAATAATAATGGAAAGAAAATATTTGACTTAAAAAAATAAAATTATTATTCACATAAGAAAATACATAAACAGAAATGAATAGTCTTTACCCTCAGCTCTATTTTCAGGTCACATAGATCATACGAACCCTCCAAGCATTCCCCGGCTGTTGTGTGCGCAAACTTGCATTCCCACTCGTAAACGGTCGCCGGGCCTTGTTACATTTCCCGCCGCTAATGGCCTTCCCGAGTTTTCCTTCCCATTCTTCTTCTCCGACTCCAACGGCTCAGCGATGTTCCCCGTAAGTGATCGCGCTTGACATCTTCAACACGGCCACGAATTTTGTAGACCTTTTACCCAAGCCAAAAGAAGTTTATTCTATTGCAAATAAGGGAATTCTTTCGGCCTGAAGAGGTTTCCACAGCTGAACGTCTTCCCCGGGTTCTTCCACGTCCTCAAATGCACCAAATATTCTTAGCCAAATAAAAATATATATAAATACGTCACTGTATGGAAGGGGTAGAGAGTTCCATTTTAGATCCACGTAGCTTCCGGGCTCTCTTGAACTCAGTTCCATAACTCCTCACGTACTAGATGGCACTGTTCTTTGCTTATTCCGACTGCCACCAGGCTATTCTGTTCATCTCCGGGGCTATATCACGGTACCAATGGGGCCGTGTGCTCTCTCTCTCCCCCTCTCTCTCTCTCTCTCTCTCTCTCTCTCTCTCTCTCTCTCTCTCTCTCTCTCTCTCTCTCTCTCTCTCTCTCTCTCTCTCTCTCTCTCTCTCTCTCTCTTCCTCCCCCTCCCCCCTCTCTCTCTCTCTTTCTCTCTCTCTCTCTCTCTCTCTCTCTCTCTCCCTCTCCCTCTCCCTCTCCCTCTCCCTCTCCCTCTCCCTCTCCCTCTCCCTCTCCCTCTCTCTCTCTCTCTCTCTCTCTCTCTCTCTCTCTCTCTCTCTCTCTCTCTCTCTCTCTCTCTCTCTTTCCTTCTCTCTCTCTTTCTCCACCCCCTTGCTATTTCTCCCTCCCTCTGTTAAACACTTCATTACCAGTTGGTACTTTGCTTTTTATTCCATCTACCGTATGGTTATTTTATTCATGTCTGTGGCATCCTCTAAGTAGCGAAAAGGCATTGTAACCAATCACATCGGCCAAACACCTGCATACCCTGTGACACTTTTTTCTTTTATATTCTTTTTTACCGACAGGATATGTCATTCGTCTCTGTGACACTTCCCCACCTCCTCCTTTGGTAGTGAGAATGGATGGCATTCTATTCAATTATTTCTTTCAAGATCTGGTGTCACGTTGAGTCTTTCTCATCTCCTTGGAGCTTCCTTCTTAGGCGAACGAAAAAAGAAAATACATAAACTCTTTTTATTGTATGAAGTGAGAGGAAAAGAGTACAGAGATGAATAAGAAAAGAGAGAATGAATGAAAGAAGGAAAAAGAATAAGTATAGAAAGGAAAAAATCAAGAAAGAAAAAGGAGAAAATTTTGTATTGGGTGAAGAGAAGGATGAGAGGAAATAAACAAGTAAAAAAAGGAAAATAAGATAGAAAGACATGAAGGGTAAAGGCGGACAGAGAAAAAGATAGTTAAATTGAGAGAGAGAGAGAGAGAGAGAGAGAGAGAGAGAGGGGGGGAGAGAAAGAGGGAGAGGGAGAGAGAGGAAGAGGGAGGGAGAGAGACTGAGAAAGAGGGAGGGAGAGAGACAGAGAAAGAGAGAGAGAAAGAGAGGAGGGGAGAGAGAAAGGGATGGAGGGAGAGAGGTAGAGGGAGAAAGAGAAAGTGAAAGGAAGAGGGAAAAGGAGAATGAGAGGGAGAGGGAGAAAGAGGTAGAGGGAGAGGGCGAAAGAAATACTGAGTAAAAGGAGGAGGGAAAGGGAGAGGGAGACAGAGAATGAAGAGATGGGTAGGTAGGTAGGGACGAGTAAGTAGGTCCCAGCTGTATTCACGAGGAAAGGCGTCTCGAAAGTTGGATTAATTCACCCGCTTTCTGTTGATTCATGCGGGACCTATTGTCACACCAGTCCTCTTCCCGTCTCTTCCCTTCTCCCCAAATCCTATCTTTCCTGTATGTCCTCTCACCTACATCTTCTTTCCCCTTCACCTTTTCCTCCTTCACACGTTCTATTCCATCTGTTCCCGTCTCCTTGATTACCATATCCTTGGCCCCACTTGCCTTCTTCATCCCCTCCCTCTCTCTTTACCCTTTCCTTCTTTTCCTCTCTTTCCTTGCCCTGCCCCTACCCATCTCCTTTATTTCCCCTCTCCTTCTTTCTAACTTCCTCTTCCACTCCTTTTCCTATCACCCCCTTTTCATATACCCTCTCCTTCCTTACCCTTTCCCCTTTCCTTTCCTTTCACCTATTCCAGTCCTTCTCCCCTCCTTTCCCTTCCACACACTCCTTCCTCTCCTTCCCATTTTGCCCCTAATATCCTCCTTTCTCTCCCCCTCTTTCTTCTCCTTCCTTCTCTGCATTCTCCTCTTCTCCCTCCCTTCCCATTTCTCTCCACTAACGCCTTACTCACCTTCTTCTCCATCTCTTCCTCCTCCCCTCCTCCACCTCCTTACCCTCCCTCTTTCCCACTCCTCTCTCCCCTCCCCTCCTCCTCCACCTTCCATATTGGTTCATTACTTGAGCCACTTAGGTGTCTCCATTAACCCACTTTCCGTTACCATCTTCCTTCACCTCCCCTCTAACATTCTCCTCTCTCCTCCCCTCCCCTCCCCTTCCCCTCTTTTCCCCTCCCCTACCCTGCCTTTCCCTTGCCTCCCTTTACCTCCCTCCAATCCCCTTACCTTCCTTCACGTCTTCCCCTAGCACCATACTTCGCTTTCCCCAGTCCTTCCCCTTCACATCTACATAACCTCTCTTCCTCATGCCCTCCTCCCCCCCAACCTACCCTCCTTTTCCCTCCCCATCCTCCCCTTACCCTCTTTTGCAGACCCTTTCCAACCCACCCACTCCCCTTCGCCTTCCCCTTCCCTCCCTCTGCTGCCCTCATTTTCCCCTCCTTTCCTTCCTTCTCACCTCCCCTCCCTTATCCTTCCCCTACTCATCTTATTTTCTCTCCTGAACCTACCTCTACCCCACCCACACCCTATCCCAATCCTCTAAGGTCTTTCATGTTGACCCATGTAGCACCCACTACGGTGGAGGACCAGAAGATAAGATAAAGTTTCCTCCTCCTCCTCCTCCTCCTCCTCGTCCTCCTCCTCTTCCTCCTTGTCCTCCTCATCCTTGTCCTCCTCTTCCTCTTCCTCTTCCTCCTCCTCCTTGTCCTCCTTCTCCTCTTCCTACTCCTCCTTGTCCTCCTCCTCCTTGTCCTCCTTGTCCTCCTCCTCCTCCTCCTCCTCCTCCTCCTCCTCCTCCTACGCCTCCTCCTCCCCTTTCCCCTGCAGTCCAATTCCCACCGTCATTAAGTCCCGCGGTCTTTTCACTTCCTTCTTTTCTTGTGCTTCTTTGTTTTCTTTCTCCGTAAATCATTCCTGCCATCTTTTCTTTTCCTTCCTGCCTTCTCTCCATTTTCCAATGTTCGTTCCAGGGCCTGAATTTGTTTCAGGCTTCAGGTTTTAATGGTCCTGAAAGTGTTTCTGGTCATCAAAGCTTTATGAGCCTTAGGGTATTTCATGAGTTTCGGGCATTTCAGAACTTCAGCGGAATGAAAGAGTTTCAGGCACCTAGACCTTAAGATACCTTAAAGAGCCTGAAGGGCATTCAGGGTTTCAGGCCTGAATGGGCCCAAAAGAGTTTCATATCTCCAGATCTTAAGAAGCCTGAAGGAGAATTAGTTCTTCAGGGTCCAAGGGGCTTCAAGGTCTTAAGCATAGCGATCTTCACGAGCCTAAAAGTTTCAAGTAACGCTTGACTCCTTTCTGTAATTCACCATGGTCTTGGATCACGTACTGGACTCGTGGTCGACAACTACTACCCTCAAGGATGAGAGCTCAGAGCTCATGTATAACCGATCTATGTGTAATGCTGTGATCTGACACACACACGCACCCCCAACTCCCCATGCAGCGATATTGAAATTATTTCAGCCTTGTGTGGGATTCGAACTCGGACCGCTGAGTTAGCAGTTGCAAACGCTACCACTGCGCGTGTATGTGTGTGTGTGCATGTGTGTGTGTGTGTGTGTGTGTGTGTGTGTGTGTGTGTGTGTGTGTGTGTGTGTGTGTGTGTGTGTGTGTGTGTGTAAACATGAAATTTGCTAAAATCCATAATGAAAATATGAGACGTAGTCCAGTTGTTTTCGTCTATATTGACATCTATAGTAACTATATAAATTCTACAAAAACATTCACTAAAAAAGAAGAGCGAAGACAAAAGAACTATGGGAGACAATGACCTCAAGCACTCTAATCATGGCAAAAAAAAAAAAAAAAAAAAAAAAAGTAAATTTCGGTTTGTACAAGTTAAATGATTCAATGACCAAGAACCTTGGACGGTCCTGGTTCATTGCTCACACCCAAGTTGAATAGGATCATTGGGTTACTGCCCCTGGTTCCTTTCCTTCATCAATTGCTTTTTGGATTTATTTTATATTTTTTCATTCCACGAAGCTGGCGATTTTGATGAAAATCTGTGGACTACGGCTCCAATTTGACCAGTGGTTCATATATATATATATGTATCCATATGCATATATATGTATCTATATATATATAATATGTATCTATATATATATATATATATATATAGAGGAGGGATTGAGGAAGCTGGTGGCAGAGTTTGGGAGAGTATGTGATAGAAGAAAGCTAAAGATAAATGTGGGTAAAAGTAAGGTGATGAGATGTACAAGGGGTGAAAGTGGCAGTAGACTGGAAGTGAACATTAAGGGAGAGCGACTGGAGGAAGTGGATAGTTTTAGATACTTGGGTGCAAGTGTAGCAGGAAAAGGTGGAGTGAAGGTGGAGGTAGAATGTAGATTGAGAGAAGCGAGTAAATGCCTTGGTGGTTTAAAGAGTGTAATGAGGAATAGATATTTGGGAATGGATGCGAAGAGGAGACTGTATGAAGGAGTGATTGTGCCAACAGCACTATATGGGGCAGAAACGTGGAACATAAGAGAAGAAGAGAGAAGGAGTTTGAATGTGTTTGAGATGAGGTATCTGAGAAGTATGGTGGGGGTTACTAGGCTGGATAGAGTGAGAAATGAGGAGGTGAGGAGGAGAACAGGGATGGAAAAGGAGCTGGGAGATAGGGTTGATGAAAGAATATTAGGATGGTTTGGACACATGGAAAGAATGAGTGAAGAAAGACTAGTAAAAGAGGTATGGAAGGCAGATGTGGAGGGAGTGAACATGAGGGGACGTCCTAGGATGAGGTGGATGGATGGGGTGAAGGGGGCTTTGGGGAAGAGGGGAATGTCTGTTGAGGAAGGAAGGGAGAGGACGGAAGACAGAGGTGAGTGGAGAATGGTTGTATATGGATGATGTTGTGACTGCATGAGGAGGAATGGGCGGGGGGGTGGGGGTGGGGTAGTATGTGTGAGTAAATTTTGATGCAGCCCGAAGGGATTTCTCCCCGTCCTCGCCTTATATGCAAAGGGGGACGGAGAGGGAGGGTCGCCGATTAAATGAAGCGGCCTTGCTGTGGGTGTACTGTGTCTTGCGACACTGCTTCTGACCCAGGGCGGTGGGCAGGGTGCAGGGATGACCCGTCATCCAGGAGGTGCTCAGATGAGAGGGAGGGTGGGAGGGGTGTGGAGTGTACTTAGGGATGAAATGGGTGGGAGTGTTTTTATGCCTTTTCCTTTTTGGCTACCTCCCTTGGAAGGGGGAAAAAGCCTTGGTATATGTATGTATATGTATATGTATATATATATGTATATGTATATATATGTATATATATATGTATATATGTATATATATATATATATAAAATAATTCAGACTGTCGTCCCTGGATTCGAACCGGGCTCGTGAAATCACGAAGCCATCACCCTCCCGACTGAGTCATCGAGCCTATAAAATTCTCTAACCTGAAAGTTAATCTACTGCCGAGAAAGTCAACTGCAAACTGCCGTCCTTACTAATTTTTACAGAGAACCAGGCCAACTTGAAGCTAGTGGTTAAGCTGGTACGTTTTCTTGATGGATTTATCGTCGTTGTCATATCTGAATAGAATCACCAGTGACGGTGTCGATCAAATAATTCCGACTGTCGAAATTACTTGATCGACATCACCGTCACTGAAGATTCTATTCATATATCTAAATATGTATATATATATATATATATATATATATATATATATATACTATATATATATGTATATGTACGTACACACACACATATATATATGTATATATATATATATTATATATATATGTATAGATAGATAGATATATCTGAGTGTGTCCGTATGTTTGTGTGTGTGTGTGTGTGTGTGTGTGTGTGTGTGTGTGTGTGTGTGTGTGTGTGTGTGTGTGTGTGTTTGTGTGTGTGTGTGTGTGTGTGTGTGTGTGCGTGCGTGCGTGCGTGTGTGTGTGTGTGTGTGTGTGTGTGTGTGTGTGTGTGTGTGTGTGTGTGTGTGTGTGTAAACATATATTCATATATGTAAATTCAGTTATGAGGGATAAGGAAAAAAGTAAATGGAACGAGAGTAGAGGGATGAAAAGGAGGATATGTATGGGAGAGAGGAGAATGAAAGAAGGAAGATAGATGAAGGAAACTATGGAAGGGAAGGAGGAAGGGAAACAAGGGGAAGTAGGGAAGGTATAGAAAAGGGAAATACAAAGAATGAAGAGAAGAGAAAGAGAGAAAAGGTAGAGAATGAAGAAGTAGAAGGAAAAAGTTGAAACAGAATGAAAGAGTATGAGAAAATCAAGGAGGAAAGAGAGCTGAAAGAAGAGGAATTAAAGAGCAGGTAAAGAAAGACAAAGGAAAAGGAGATTGTAACGTTAAGGCAAAGGAGAGAAAAGGCAAGAGGCAGGAAGGGAAAGAGAGTGAAAAGAGATTAAAGGGAGAGAGAGAGAGAATAATATTGAGAATTGAAGAATGTTAGGAATTTTGGAAATGGTCGGACGGGACCTGTGGGAAGGGGAGGGGGAAGGAAGGGGGAAGGGGGAAGGAAGGGGAAAGAGGGGAAAGAGGGAAGGCAAGAGAAGGGATGTGGACTGATCAGCGGTGCACAACGAAGGAGAAGGAGGGGGGGAAGGGAAAGAGGGGGGGAGGGAAAGAGGGGCCAAAGTGAAGATGAGAGAGGAGAAATGGCTGGAGGGAAGAAGAAGAAAAAAAGAAGAAGAAGGAAAGAGGAGAAAGGAGATGCAAAAAGAGGGAATTGTAAAATGAGGACGGGAAGAGAAAAGAAGAGGGGAAAGGGGGAGGAGAGGGAAGAGGGAAAAGAGGAGAAAAAGGACGTTTGAGAAGAGGGGAAGGGTGAAGGGGAGGGGGAGAGGGAAAACGAAAGGATAGAGAGGGAAACTAGGAGAAAAGGGAAAGGGGGGAGATAGTAAGGGGAAGAGGTGAAGGGGAAGGAGGGGAAGAGGAAGGGGAAGGGAGGTGAAATGGAAATGATGGGAAGGGAGAAGAGGGGAAAAGGGAGGGGTGGAATGGGGAAGGGGGTGAAATGGATGTAGCCTCTGAGAACAGCCATCCGTTCTGTCTGTTGCTGCACAACCTCCGCTCCGGCTTCAGAATGGAAAAAGGAAAAAATCACCTTTCAACTAATGAAGGTTGGCAACATACGAAAGAAAATGGAATAAAGATAGAAAACGGAAGACGAAAACAAAAAAGAATGGGAAGTGAGGGGGGTGCAAACAAAAGTGATAAAACGAATTCGAATAGAAAAAATGAATAAAAATAAAAGAAAAAGAAAATAGACCGTGAGGGGTTGCTAGACAACGATAGAAAATGGAGGAGAAAAGTGTGAGTTAGTTCACATACAATAGAAAATGGAAAATCCAATTAGAAAACAGGAAGTGACCAAAGAACGAGAGAATGAAAAAATACAAAAAAGGAGAATTGAATTACGAGGCCGAGAATAAGAGGGAGAATTAGAAAACGGAGAATAGAATTAAGAGACAAAGGATCGGATCAGAAAACGGAAAGTGGGAAGCTGCCAACGCAATTTAGAAAATGAAGTCAAATGAAAAAAATGGGAAATCGTTTTAGAAAACGGGAAAGTAAGGGGATACCAGCCAGGTAAAGAAAACGTAGAATCGAATTAGAAAACGGAGGGGAATCGAATTAGAAAACGAAAGGTAGTTTGGACCGGATCGTGGTTTTTGAAACCTGAATGAGGACAACAAGGGTCAATCCAGGTCAGACTATGTTTATCTAAACGAGACAAAGATTTCCTTTATTACTACACTAATTCATATTTCACAATTCTTATTTCTTTGTATATTTTTTCACAAATTTATAATTTTTCATAAAATCTCTAAACCTAAATATTTTAGAAAAAAAATATTACTCATGAGTGTCTCTGGTCCCCTCAACCCCCTATGTATGTTTGTCCGTGTTACTTAATGTAGAATAATAACCTGATGAGGACCACAATGGAAATAAGCGTTCATGCTTTTTGTGTCATCCTCGGCAATTTACATTTATTATTTCGAACTATGTGTTCTTGTCATTATTTGCACTTCATGTACATTGATTTATTGTCAAATAAAGTCTATCTATCTATCTATCTAAAGTCTGATGTCCCAGCGTTTAGAGTACTGATCTCATGCAATGACTACATAAGGCTCGAACCCATTACCGAAAAATTTCCGCTTCCTTAAGTCACCAATCGTCCTTGTATCTTCCCCCAAGAAGCCCTCCGTTATTCCATTGAGAGAGATCTCGTCAGGAGGCGCTTTGCTGAAGCCGAGATCGTTACCTTTGCCCTGCGTGTTAGAGCATCCAAATGCAATCGCGCGCCAATCTAGAATGGTTCTTACTCTGCCGAGATGCAGAAGAGAAGAGAAGAAAAAATAATGAAAAAGAGAAGAAAAGAGAAAAAAAGAGAAGAAAAGAGAAGAAGAGAGAAGAAAAGAAGAAGAAAAGAGAAGAAAAGGGAAGAAAAGAGAAGAAAAGAAAAAAGAAAAAAAGAGGAGAGGAGAAAAGAGAAGGGAAGAGAAGACAAAAGAACCAAAGGGAACAGAGCAGATGAAAAAAGAAGAGAGGAGAGAAGAAGAAGGGCGGAGAAGATATGAGAGGACTAGAGGAAGGAGAGGAAGTGGTGAAAAAGACAAGATACCGGATGAGGAAAAAAGACGAAAAAGAAAAGGAAAGAATTTAGTGACGGAAGTTTTAAGTCGAAAAGTAAAGCAAAGGAATCCCAACAATGGGAAAGAGTTCAAAGGAGAATGAGGGGTGGAGAGAAGGAGGAGGAGGAGGAGAAGGAAGAGGAGGAGGAGGAGGAGAAGGAGGAGGAGGAGGAGGAGGAGGAAGAGCACGGTAGTAATAGGAGGAGGAGAAGCAGAAAGGGGAGGAAGGCCGGGGAAGGCAAACGTAGGAGTTGAGGAGGAGGAATAGGAGGAAAAAGTAGGAGGTGGATAAAGAGGAAAGAGGAAGAGGAAGAGAAAATATTAGGAAAAGAAAAGGGGAAAAGGAGGAGAAGGGTGAGAAGGACAAGGGATTATGAAGGAGAGTAGGAGGAGGAGGAGGAGGAGGAGGAGGCGGAGGCGGAGGAGGAGGAGGACAACAGATAGTGAAGGTGAGTAGGATAAGGAAAGGGGGAGGGAAAGAAGAAAAAGAAGAGGAAGTAGAGGATAAGAAGAAAAAGGTATAGGGGGTTATGAAAAGGAAAAGAAAGTAAAGTAAAGGAGAAAGGGATAAAATAGGAAGAAGAGGAAAGCAGAAGATGTGGAGGCGGAGGAAAAAGCAAGAGAGGGCACAGAAAAAGAGAAGAAAAAAGAAAGGAAAAGGAGTTGAGTAGGACAAGAGATGGAAAATGGGAGAGGAATGATGAAGAATTTGAGGGAGAGGGAAAGGTGAGAAAGACACTGAGGTATAAGGAGGAAGAATAAAAGGAGGAAACGTGGAAAGAGAACTAGTAGGGGAAATAGAAGAAAGAGAGGGAGAAGGAGGAGAAGGAGAAGGAGGAGTGAGTGAAGGAAGACTGGTAAGGAAGGAGGAATTGTTGAAGAAAGAAAAGGAGATAAAACAGGAGAAGGGGGAATAGAAGAAAGAAGAGTAGAAGGAACCCAGCCACTCGTAGGGGAGAGAGAGAGAGAGAGAGAGAGAGAGAGAGAGAGAGAGAGAGAGAGAGAGAGAGAGAGAGAGAGAGAGAGAGAGAGAGAGAGAGAGAGAGAGAGAGAGAGAGAGAGAGAGAGAGAGAGAGAGAGAGAGAGAGAGAGAGAGAGAGAGAGAGAGAGAGAGAGAGAGAGAGAGAGAGAGAGAGAGAGAGAGAAAGAGTGAAGGAAAAGTAAGCAACACGTGGAGTAGCCTAAGGACCATGTGCGCATACGTAATACACTTGACATGCGCACGGTCATGCGCATAGATAACACTTTATTTGTCATTTCGGTTACACCTACATAAAGGAAAATTACTTTGATGTAGAGTTCAGAATAGAGAGTAAAACACATAAGAAATAATATACACAGCACTCATTAGTCTAAAAGAAAAACCTGTATCACTTTACTCAGCGCCTGTAACGTTAACATCCGAGATGGTTATGATGGAAAACTGGGAGGAGGAAAATATGTGGAAAGAAGAGAAGGAGGAAAAGGAAGAGGTGGATGAGGAAGGAAATAAAATAACAAGGGGAATAGCAAAAGAGGAAAAGATAAAAAGGAAGAGGGAGTAGAAGAGAGAAATCCTACTCTTGTTTCATGGTAATATTCATTTTCTTTTTTCCATAGTTTTATTCTCGTTTATTTCTATTATTGAATGAAAATTTCGGGTTTTGATAGAAAAGATAATTATGAAGTATGAAAAAAAAAATGAAATGGATAAAAGTCAAACATAATTGCTTTGCCACAAGAATTTCACATCTGTCGATCAAAAAAGAAAAAAAGGAATAAAATATAAAGGGTTACTTGCTACTTGCTCGTACACATTCACACCTAACGGGAACATTAACGTAATTTGTTTAATGTAAATGCGGAAAGCTTCCAGTTCGTGGATATCGTGAGGTCTGCACACATATACACACAGATGCACACACAAACACACACATACACACACACACACACACACACACACACACACACACACACACACACACACACACACACACACACACACACACACACACACGCACACACACACACGCACACACACACAAACACACACACACACACACACACACACACACACACACACACACACACACACACACACATACACACACACACACACACACAAACACACACACGCATTGTCACTTAAATTTGACTTGTAATATCACTCGTCTCGAGGCCCCTTGCCTCTCGTTACGTGAGGTTCACTAATATTCAAGTTCCTCTTAAGTAGTAGGCCCAATGCCTTCTTTTTCCTGTAGTCTCACTATTTTCTAGGCCCCATGCCTGTTCCTCTCGTCCTTTGGGTTAATAAAAGGGAGGTGAATTTTCTTTCTTCTTTCACTGTAATTTCACCTTCAGCTTACACTCGGGATCTCTTTTCTCTCGTCTCTACATCGTCTCCTGATCCTCTCTCTACACCCTCTCTATATCTTCTCCCTATATCTTCTCTATCTCTTCTCTATAGAACGTCTGAAGAGATCCCGTATCTTACGCTGAGCTACCTTCGTCTGACGTCACTAATTTTTCTAAACCAATCCCCGGTGACTTCTCAAATAAATGTCACTCCTTATGGGCGTGACTTTGAATTCCTGCACCAATAGTTTTTTTCTCCTTCTGCACCTTGCACCAATCCGGAAAGCCATTTCAATGCCACTAGCAAAAATTGTTTACCTCAGCATTAGTCAAACGAAGGTAACCTGCGCTTACAATGTTGTGATTCATAAGCGATTATAAAAACAGTCACCACCGTCGGTGTGTTTACATAGACAAACGTCGCCCTCACCTAGACATAACATTGCCCTCGAGCAGGCGTCGAGTCTGAATTATTCTAATACCCTAGCTCATTTCCATTCGTACACTACCGGCCTCTTACAGGGCTCGGCAGCTACCCTTGGTCGTCCCGACCAATTCTTATTTCCCTCTTACAGGGCTTGCTAATATATTTCTAGAATAAGCTAATCTACCCTTGCGTAATTGTTAATCTACCCTCCAAAATACATCATTCATGCAATAAATTGGGAATAATACATAAACATAATACCTATAAATGTGAATAACATGCATCTCAATATATATAAGGTATTGAATTAAGCGGTTACATGGTTGATTTGCTTTGACAGAGCCAATCTCCGGAATACAACAAAGGCAATCAGTGCTGCCACTAACATTGAAAGTAAGGGTATGATAAGGATTGGTAACATATGTAAATCATTTGAGGGAGATCTTGACAATGGTCTTCTCTTAATTTTCAAGGGAGGGGAGTTTTCAGGCAATGTGAAGTTGAAGGTTGAAATGTAGGTGTCCTCGGTTAAATGCATTGTATTAAGGGTATTAGAAATGGTGGAAATAGTGTCTGCATGCAATTCGCAGTTATCTTGAATAGAGACAAGACCTTCAACCAAATCCAATTTAGGACTCAACCCGGGACAATTTATTGATACCTTTGTCTTGTTAGGGAAAAACAGGTAATGAGATCCTTGTATGTTACAATGAGGGATCTGGTCTACCAAAATTCGTTGGTAATGACAATTGTTCATAACAGACATATTCCTAACCAGAGAGTTCATGCGAAGCCTCTCGAACACAAAAGAGATCATGCTTTCTCTTAGATTGTCTACAGAAAAGATATAATTGATTAGAAAATTCACTATGAGCACTAGCTTTCAATTGTGATGATAGCAATTAATTTATCAAACACACTATTCTAGAGTTTGAGTGTCTCTTCTTGTTCAATATTCATAATTTCATATATTATTTTTCAACACACTTCATTTTCAAAGACAGTCTCATTACTTTAAAATGGTCACAATACTCATGTGTGTACTCAGATGAGAGGTCCTTAAGTCCTTAAGGTTCCAAGTCTGACCACAGCAGATCCTAGGTTTTAGGTTTCCATGTATCTGCTTGACACCAAGTTCCAGTTGTTTAGGTCTCCCATCCCAAATACATATAAATGGTCAATACTATCTGTAAAATACATCAAGATTAATGTTTAACTCTTGAAAAATATCATTATAATATTCTCCATATTCTCCAGGGTTATCAATATTTATGCACAAAGTATTACTATAATCATCTTCATAGATCTGCAAGCTAATTTTCCTTATGTCATCTAAATGTCCTACCAATTCTTCTCTTGATTCTAAATGTTTAAGTTTAAACTTGTTTCCACCTGCAGAATCAATTACCCTATATGGACCAGTGTACCTTAGTGAAAGTTTATTATTGGGTGAGGTTGCTTTGACCATTACTAATTCCCCAATTTTCAATTTTAGTTTACGAGCTATTTTGTGTTGTTGTTCCCTCATCTCTTGTGAATACACCTGCATATGTTTCCTAACTCTTTGGTGAATACTTTGAAGAGTATTTATCCTATTGGATATATAATCATCCATATTATATATGGGTTTTTGCTCTGCAGTCAACATTTCATATGGCAGAGTTTTGTCCTCCCCAAAAATTATAAAATGAGGTGTATCCCCAGTTGCTACATTAATTTGATTGTTCAGAGTACACTTAACACAAGGAATCCAAGTATCCCAAGTTACACTATGAGGACTTATTAGTGTTCTAAGACATATAATTATCTTTTTGTTTAACCTTTCTACTACTCCATTACTTTGGGGATGGTTAACGAGTATATTGACTTTCTTGATGTGGAACACATTACATAGATTTTCCAAGATTTTGTTATTAAATTCAGTCCCATTATCTGAAACTAGGATGTTAGGTGTAGTAAAATTACAGATTATCTGATCATAGATTACGGAAGCAATAGTTTCAGCTTTCTTATTGATTATGGGTTGTAATATACAAAATCTTGAAAAATAATCAATAGCAACAAATAGGTATTTAAAGCCGTTCTCGGTTAGTGGTAATTCCAAAGTATCCATGTGAACTCTTTCCCAAGGTTTCTGTGGAATGGGATAGGTGAGTATAGGAGCAGGTTTTGGTGTATTTCCTTTCACCTTTACACATTTTACACATTTTTCTATATAATCATATATAGTTTTCTTCATACCTAACCAAAAGTACTTAAGTTGTGCTTGTCTATAAGTTTTATCCTTTCCAGGATGTGAACTACAATCACTATCATGAAGTAACTTCAATATCTCATTTACCAGAGTTTGTGGTATAACCAACTGATTTACTTGACCTCTAGAAATATCTTTCCCATTTACAAATGTTTTCCTATACAAAATTCCATTAATCAAATGAAATTCCTCTATCTTATACCCCTTTGGTAGCTTTGGAGGATCTCCTCTTGGGTTCATCAAATGCTTGATTATTGAATCACATGTCTCATCATCTCCCTGTTCTCTTATTAGCATTTCTTCATCTAAAGTTACTAATTCTTCTATACTACAAACAAAATTAATCAACCCTGTCCCAGTCATTGGTTGACTAATGTTTCTAGAAAGTGGATCTGCTACATTCCTTCTACCCGGAATATAATTAAATTGAACATCATAGCACTGAAGTATCGCAAACCATCTAGCAAGTCTGCCTCTAAGATTCTTATGCTTAAATAAGTTCTGAATAGCTGTGTGATCAGTCCAAACTCTGATGGGATACCCTAGTATCATATCCCTAAAACTTTCTAAAGAATAAATTACTGCTAAAGTTTCTCTTTCAGTTATAGAATAGTTTCTCTCCGCACTATTACAAAGTCTGGATGTGTAAGCTATGGGTTTCAAAGTTCCATTTCTCTCTTGCATTAGTATGCCTCCTAACCCTATGTCAGACGCATCAGTACAAAGAATAAATTCTTTTTCATAGTCGGGGAAAATTAAAATAGGTGAACTTGTGAGTTTATCTTTCAACTTGTCAAAAGCTTGCTGTTGCGCAGGTCCCCATATGAACTTTGAGTCCTTTCTCAACAAAGAACTTAGTGGATTAGCAATGTCAGCATAACTTTGAATGAATTTTCTATAATATCCTGTTAATCCCAAAAAGCTCCTAACCTTGTCTACATTGGTCGGAACTGGAAAATTCTTGACAGCGTCCACCTTTGAATTTACTGTACTTAGTCCGTGTCTGTCTATCTTATGTCCTAAGTAAATGACACTGTCTTGCAAGAACTTACATTTTTCAAGTTTTACTTTTAACCCAGCTTCTCCTAGTCTTGAGAATATCAAATCTAATTTCTTAAAGTGCTCCACTGCAGTCTGAGAAACTATTAAAATGTCATCTAGAAATACACTGGCAGTGTTTCCTAACAATCCATCTAGAATAGTATTCATTAATCTCATGTAAGTTAATGGACTATTACATAACCCAAATGGCATTCTCTTGAACTCATAATGTCCTGTTGTAGTAGAAAATGCTGTGAACTCTCTTGAATCTTCATGCAATTCTATTTGCCAAAAAGCTGATTTGATATCTATAGTACTAAAATATCTATTCTCAGTTCCCAAACTTCTCAAAATGTCACCGATAATGGGTAATGGTAACCTGTCACGAATGGTGTGCTTATTCAGTTCCCTGTAATCAATAACTGGTCGCATAGTCCCATCAGACTTTGGTACTAAGATCAACGGAAAATTCCACTCACTCTTACTATGTTCAATAATATCCTGTGATAACATTTCAGTGATGAGTTTATCTACTACAGCTAATCTAGAGTGAGGAACTCTGTAGGCTGGTATGTAGATAGGTTGTGTTCCTGGTTTTAACTTAATATGATGTTTTAAAACAGTTGTTTTGCCTAAGGCGTCCCCCGGCAAAGCAATTGCTTTTTTATGTTTCATAAGCAAAGCAAATAAAGCTTCATCCAACTCAGGGCAATTAGTTGATTGTAATAATTCTTTATATCTATTTCTTAAGTCTATGCCTTCTTGTACTGAGCAAATTGATGAAGTTGGTAATTCTATCTCCTCACTATTCTCATTTAAAATCTTAATAGGTTTAGTACACACCTGAATACATCCTATTTGTGTACCTTTCTTTAAAACTATCTCTTTATTCATAGTATTAATTACTAATACTTCTACTCTGTTCTTATTTGTCTTATAAATCCCTGAGTCCCACTTCAATCCTTTAAGTTTAACTGTTTCTGGGACTGTAATTACTTCAGAGTCTACATTGATTCCTTTCAAACACACTTCAACCTTATTAATTGACATGGGATGTAACAATGTCGACCTTGTTAATCCGCAATCTGCAATTCTCAAGGCATCTGTGGTTAATAATTTAGTAATCTCTGGGATTTCCTGAACTTCTGAGTTGGGTTCACAAATTGTTTTACTTTCTGTAGGGTTGGACCGCTCGGCCTCGCTATCTAGGATAGAAATGTTATCTAAGGATTCATTGATTCCTGTCACTGGTCTTAAGTCTGGTTGATTTAAGAATGGGATTAACTGTGACTTCACTAAAATTCCTAAGTCAGCAGGACAAATTACCATGTTTTCTTTTCTCATAGTTGCAAATCCTATCAATAAATCTCCTGGAAAAACAGACTCTTCTACCACTATCACTGGGATGTACAATTGTTCATTTGTATATAAGGCAACTTCTAGCTCAATCTTGCCTAATGTTTTTAACTGATTTCCAGTTACACCTTGCAATGTGTAACGGATTGGTTCCAACATTTTCACTCCTGGGTTCAACTGGTTTAAAACTTTACTAGTAATTACATTAACTACAGACCCTGTATCAATAAAAATTTGAATAGGCTTATTGAACACTTGACCCGCAATGAGAGGTCCTACAGAAGTTTTACCAACAGTAATTATCAGTTTGTCAGTTTCTTTCATCTCCCTTGCATTCCCATATTTAACACAATACCGCCTATCGGTATATATATGGGGAGGTCTGAAATGGTTTATTCTGTGTCTGGGGGTTTTCCTCTTAGCCCTGGGGGTACCCGAAAATTTCGGCACTCATGAGTTCTGTGTCCGATTTTATTATGGTAAATACAGAATGGAGGGTTCCTACATTGATACTCATTGTGACCTTCGTATTTGCAATTTCTGCAAATAATCCCATAAAAACATTCTTGTGCCTTGTGTCCCCAAGCATTACAATTAAAACATAGGATTCTGGTATCCCTATCCCTAGATGGACTTCTAGCATGCCGCCTATGTCCTACTTCTGTTTTCTTAAACTCTCTAGAGTTCCTATATTGGCTTTGTTGATTTATAGGCATTACATATGGGTTTATTGTTCTGGTCTCACTGTATCCTTGAAGAAGATAATCTACTTCTCCTAAACAGATATTTGATTTTAAATCTTTGTACAGCCTTTCTGCTGTTAAGTCATCAGAATTCTTTGCCAATAAGCTAAATGTAATCAATTTGATTACCTGTGAGATTTTCATCTTCTCACTAGATCTTTCTATCCAGTCTGAATCTTTCAAGATAGAATTCATGTCTTTTGACCATCTATCTAATCTAGCTAAGTACTCTGTGTCAGTTTCACTTGTCCTAACTTCCTTAATCATTTTTACCAATGATCTAATAGGATCCTGATCACATTTGGACATGAAATGCTTGATAAATGCCTTCTTATAATCATCATATTGATTAATTGATTCCATTTGCTGGAAGTTAATGACAAACCTCGCCCTTCCATGCTCTGGATCTATATTCTCCTTGAGAATCTCAATCTTACGATTCTCGTTTGTTATATTTTTACTAACTATAAGAGTGTCAATGAGGTTTAGGAACTTGTTTACACCATATGTGTTAGACTCTCCTGTGAATTTTGGAATATTTGTATTTGATGTGTGAATTTCGTGTCTCAACACGTTAGAATTCTGAGGGGTACTCATACTTTACTAATACCTTGCTTTAGCCTGGCTGCTTGCGATGTCGCTTCGTGATGTCAATGTCTGGTTTGACGTCCTTCTACGGTCTTGTCATTCCTCAACGACGTTGTTCCTCCTCCATCACACACTCTGCCTTGAAGACCGCCTTGTAGATGATGATCTCCTTGAAGAATCTTGAAGAATGCTTGTTCCCAACGTAGCAGTTACTTGAAGTTGTAGATTTCTCTCGTAGTCGTAATACACTCTTGATTTTGGTTGTCTTGTTCCCGTAGACTTCAGGCGCCACTTCTCTTCGGAGGTGTTTAACACCCAGATCGTTCGTTCCACCGCTGAGCACCACTTTCACCTCCCCTAGTCACCACTGTCACTTAAATTTGACTTGTAATATCACTCGTCTCGAGGCCCCTTGCCTCTCGTTACGTGAGGTTCACTAATATTCAAGTTCCTCTTAAGTAGTAGGCCCAATGCCTTCTTTTTCCTGTAGTCTCACTATTTTCTAGGCCCCATGCCTGTTCCTCTCGTCCTTTGGGTTAATAAAAGGGAGGTGAATTTTCTTTCTTCTTTCACTGTAATTTCACCTTCAGCTTACACTCGGGATCTCTTTTCTCTCGTCTCTACATCGTCTCCTGATCCTCTCTCTACACCCTCTCTATATCTTCTCCCTATATCTTCTCTATCTCTTCTCTATAGAACGTCTGAAGAGATCCCGTATCTTACGCTGAGCTACCTTCGTCTGACGTCACTAATTTTTCTAAACCAATCCCCGGTGACTTCTCAAATAAATGTCACTCCTTATGGGCGTGACTTTGAATTCCTGCACCAATAGTTTTTTTTCTCCTTCTGCACCTTGCACCAATCCGGAAAGCCATTTCAATGCCACTAGCAAAAATTGTTTACCTCAGCATTAGTCAAACGAAGGTAACCTGCGCTTACAATGTTGTGATTCATAAGCGATTATAAAAACAGTCACCACCGTCGGTGTGTTTACATAGACAAACGTCGCCCTCACCTAGACATAACATTGCCCTCGAGCAGGCGTCGAGTCTGAATTATTCTAATACCCTAGCTCATTTCCATTCGTACACTACCGGCCTCTTACACACACACACACACACACACATACACACACACACACACACACACACACACACACACACACACACACACACACACACACACACACACGGCCCGGTGGCGGATTGGTAAGGCACTGGCCTCACAAGCCGGAGAACCGGGGTTCGATTCCCCGGCCGGGCGGAGACAAGTTGGGTTTGTCTCCTTTCACGTGTAGCCCCTGTTCACCTAGCAGCGAGTAGGTACGGGACGTTAGTCAAGGAGTTGTGACCTTGCATTCCCGGTGTGTGGAGTGTGAGTGGTCTCAGACCTACCCAGAGATCTGCTAATAATGAGCTCTGAGCTCACTGCCGTAGGGTGGTGTCTGGCTGTCTCGAAAAGAGGCTGCAGCAGATCCGAGGTGAATACACACACACACACACACACACACACACACACGCACACGCACGTACACACACACTCACACACCACACACACACACACACACATACACTCACACACACACCACACACACACACACACACACACACACACACACACACACACACACACACACACACACACACACACACACACACACACACACGCACGCACGTACACACACACTCACACACACAACACACACACACACGCACGTAAACACACACACACACACACACACACACACACACACACACACACACACACACACACACACACACACACACACACACACACAGACACACACACACACACACACTCACACACACACACACACACACACACACACACACACACACACACACACACACACACACACACACACACACACACACGCACATACACACACACATACACACCTTTATTTTTCCTCTATTTTTTATCTCTTCCCATCTCTTGCCCTTCTCTGCCTACCCCTTCCTTTTCCTTCCCCTTCCCTTAACATTCCCTTCCTGTCTATTATGACTCTGTTACCTTTCCTCTTCCCATTTCTCCAAATCCATCCTCTTTCTCCTTTCCCTTTCCTTTTTCCCTTTCTTCTTTCCCCTTTTCTTTTCAATTTACACTTCATATTAACCCTCCTTTCCCCCTCTACTTCCGTTTCCTTATTTCCCCTTCTCCAATTCTTTATTCCCTTGCCCCTTGCCGCTTCCCTATTCTTATTTTCCCTTGTCCTCTTCCCCTTACCTCTCCTTACCACCTCCATCTCCCCTTCCCCTTCCCCTTTCTTCTCCCTTTACTCCTTCTCCTTCTCCATTTCTCTTTCCCGATTTCTCCTTCACTTCTGTGTTTCTCAATCTCAATTTTCTCTTTCCCCATCTCCTTTTCCCATTCTCCTTCTCCTTTTCCTGCACCATCACCCTACTACCTCATTTTCTCCTTCTTTTCCTTTGTCCTTCCCTTTCTCCATCTCTTGCCGCTTCTTCCTTTTCCCCTTTTCCCCTCTAACCCTCATCCCTTCTTCTCTTCCCCTCTTCTTCTCCCACTTCCCTTCCCTTTCCATTTCTTCACTTCCCTTCCTTCCCGTTCCCTTCCCTTCCCTTCCCTTCCCTTTCCCTCCCTTTCCTTCCCTTCCCATCTCTTCCCTTCCCTTCCCTTCCCCTCCCTTTCCTTCTCTTCCCTTCCCTTCCCTTCCCTTTCCATTTCTTCACTTCCCTCCCCTCCCCTTCCCTTTTCTTCCTTTCCCTTCCCTTCCCTTCCCTTCTTTTCCCTTCCCTTACCTTACATTACCTTTCTTTATTTTATTTTATCATTTCAGCTCCTTTTCTTTTCCCTTGTCTTTTCCTTCAATTCACCTCCCTTCTACTCCTTTTTCTTTCTTTTCCTTCCTTCCCTACCTATTTACTTATTTCCTTTCCTTGCCCTTTATTTTCCTTTTTTTTCTTACCTTTATCTCCGAAATTCCTCGAAAGGGGAAGGCTGGTCGGCATTCTGCACGAAGAGAGGACGTTTGCTCTTGGCCCGGTGCAATGATGGGACTTCACCTCACCATCAGTCGCCTCATTTTTCTCCTACTTTTCTCCTATTTCTCTTCCTCCATGTATCTACCCACTTTCTCCTCCTTATTCTCTCAATCCTCCACATTCAAATTTCTCTTTCTTCAGATTCTATTTTCCTCATATCTTTTCATCCTCCTCGATCTTTTCCTCCTACTCCTACTCCTCTTCCTCCTCCTCCCCATCCTCATCTTCCTCTTCCTCCTTATCCCCCTCTTCCTCCTCTTCTTCCTCTTCCCTCCTCCTGTTTATTCAGTCCGGTGTCGTCTTTCTCCTGCAGCCCCGCCTCCCTCAGAGAACAACTCGCCGATGCAGGGCGGGCAGGAGGAACTGTCAGGTGTAAGGTGTCCCGGCCGGGATTGTGTGCGGTTCCTCGCTGGGTCGGTAGGGTTTCGCTCACGGCGGCGCCGAGCTGAGGGCAACCCGCTTCCCCTCCACTATGGGGAAGGGAAGGGGAGGGGAGGGGAGTGGTGGAGGAAAGGGGCTGGGTAAAAAAGGCAAGTAGGAGGAAGGGAAGGAGGGAAGAAGGGTAAGTAGGACGAGGGAAAGTAAGGAAGAAGGGAAAGTGAAGGGAAGCCCGCTTCTCCTCTACTATGGAGAAGGGGAGGGGAGGAGAGGGGAGGGAGGAAGGAAAGGGGCTGGGTAAAAAGGGTAAGCAGGAGGTAAGGAAAGAGGGAAGAAAGGTAAGTAGGGAGAAGGAAAACAATGAAGAAGGGAAAGTGAAGTTTTTGAAGAGAGGGAAGAGAGAGAAGAATGGAAGGAAAGAAGTGAAGAAGAGAGTGATAGAGGAAACAAATAAGGAAATGCAGAGAAGGGGAAGGGAAGTAGATATGGGGATAGGTAAGAAGAGAAGGAAGAGGAAAGTAAGGTAGGAGGGAAAAATAAGGTAGGGGTAGAGGTAGGTAAAATGAAAGAAGGCAAGGGGAGGGAGGGATATAAACAGGGAAACAAGAATGGAATTAGAAAGGAAAAAAAGAAACAGAAGAGGAGTGGAAGAAAGGAAGACGGGAAAAGAATGTAATCGGCGTGATTTCATTGCAAAGAAACAACTTACACTTCAGTAAAAGCTGGTGTATTTTTGTATGCCATCACCTGGCCTAAAATAATACTAACGAAAAGAATAATAAGAAACAGAATAGA
>NC_134779.1:46703190-46710690 GCF_046742065.1 Oratosquilla oratoria | reverse complement strand
CTCCTCCTACTCCTCCTCCTCCTCCTCCTCCTCCTCCCCTCCTACTGTTCTTCCTCCTTTCACCACCTCCCCACCCTTCTTCCCAATCAAGATTTTTTTCTTCAAATTTTGAATGCTTCAACCTCCCTTCGTCCTCTCCCGACCAAACCTCTTCCCCATTCTTATCTCCCTTCCCTTCCCATCTCTCTCCTCATCCCCTCTCTCCCTTTTTCTCTCTTCTCTTTCCCTCCCCTACCTTCCTTCTTCTAACATTAGCCTCTCTCTCTCTCTCTCTCTCTCTCTCTCTCTCTCTCTCTCTCTCTCTCTCTCTCTCTCTCTCTCTCTCTCTCTCTCTCTCTCTCTCTCTCTCTCTCTCTCTCTCTCTCTCTCTCTCTCTCTCTCTCTCTCTCTCTCTCTCTCTCTCTCTCTCTCTCTCTCTCTCTCTCTCTCTCTCTCTCTCTCTCTCTCTCTCTCTCTCTCTCTCTCTCTCTCTCTCTCTCTCTCTCTCTCTCTCTCTCTCTCTCTCTCTCTCTCTCTCTCTCTCTCTCTCTCTCTCTCTCTCTCTCTCTCTCTCTCTCTCTCTCTCTCTCTCTCTCTCTCTCTCTCTCTCTCTCTCTCTCTCTCTCTCTCTCTCTCTCTCTCTCTCTCTCTCTCTCTCTCTCTCTCTCTCTCTCTCTCTCTCTCTCTCTCTCTCTCTCTCTCTCTCTCTCTCTCTCTCTCTCTCTCTCTCTCTCTCTCTCTCTCTCTCTCTCTCTCTCTCCTCCCTCTATACGTTTCCTTCTTTCGTATCGATATCTCCATTACTCTTTTCCTCCCTTCACCTCTCTCCTCCTTACCCTCCCTCTTTTATCACCTAACTATCCCTCATTCCTCTTTCTCTTTCCTCTCTCTTTTCTCCTCTATTTTCTTTCCCTCCTCTCTTTCATCCACCCTGAAACACTCCCCCCCTCCACCCTTAAAACTCTCTACCCTTTCCTCTCTCCCTCTCCTCCTCCTTCCTCTCCTGCCCCTCTCATTGGGTTGTGTCCCTGGTTGCTCTTCTCAGCGGGGAACCACTTGTCGGTTACCTACTCTACATCCCAGTAGCGCTGATTGCGGTTGATGGTGATCGGGGGGGGGGGGAAGAAGGGGAAAAGAGGAATTGGGTGGACGGGGAGCAGAGAGGGAAGAGTAGGAGATGGGTTGAACGGGGAGAGGGAGAGAAGTGGAGCGGGTGAAAGGGAGAGGGGAAGAAATTGGAGAGGGTGGAAAGTGGAAAAATGGGGAGATTGAGAAATGGGGGAAAGGTATCTCAATAAGAGCACACAAGTTCACACAATCATACATACGCACATGCATACACATATATACATACATACATACATGCATACATACTCGTACATACATACATATATACATCCGAGTACATATATACATACATACATACATGTATGTAGGCATGCATACATACATACATACATACATACATACATACATACATACATACATACATACATACATACATACATACATACATACATACATACATACATACATACATACATACATACATACATGCATACATACATGCATACATACATACATACATACATACATACATACATACATACATACATACATACATACATGCATACGAGTACATACCTACCTACATACATACATGCATACATACATACATACATACATACATACATACATATAGAAATACATACGAAAATTGGTAATGTGTTCAAATATTTCTGTTTTTTATACAAGAATTGGCTTCCTGTCCTTGTCATCATGTTCAGTTTCTTACGTCAATTTCTGCGTATCACCCAAGACCCTAAATGACTCTATGGGTATTCCTTCTTCTTCTTCTTCGCCTCCCAATAACAGGGTCCCGCTCTCACCCATGAATTTAGTATTTCAGTTTTCTTATGTATGGTGTTCGCACACAATTACGCATATTCACACGCAAGTACACTATATGCATGGACATGCACACACAACAAGCAAACACACACACATACACACACACACACGCGCGCACACACGCGCACACACACACACACACACACACACACACACACACACACACACACACACACACACACACACACACACACACACACACACACACACCTCGTGGCGCGTTGGTTAGAGTTCTCGCCTGCCACTACGGCAGTTCGGGTTCGAATCCTGTCCAGGGCTGAAATAATTTCAGTATCGCTGCGCTGCGGGGTGTTACTCCAGCTCTCGTGTGCGGGGAGTTGGTGGTGTGTGTGCGTGTAAGGTTATACGAGCGTGTAAGGTCATACGAGCGTGTAAGGTCATACGAGCTCTGAGCTTTCATCCGGGGGGTTAATAAGTGTCGATCACGAGTCCAACATGTGATCCAAGACCATGGGGAATGAAACACACACACACACACACACACACACACACACACACACACACACACACACACACACACACACACACACACACACACACACACACACACACACACACACACACACACACACACACACACACACACACACACACACACACACACACACACACACACACACACACACACACACACACATCTACACATATGCACACGCGCACACTGTCCCACTCTCGCAACGTTAAGGTTCTTATACCGCTTCCGGTCAGAATCACGAACTCGAGTTCGGTAATTGTAGTCATTATTCTTCGTTTTTCCTCGCCCGAGGACACGTTGTCCCTCGACGTGTAGAGCAGAGCGAAATGTGTTCTTCAACACTTAGCTAAGATATATTGGTGTTAAGTGGCCATAAGTAATCTAAAAAGCGTCTTCTTGTAATAGTCTTCAAAACAGAAGTAAACAAGAGACTTCGTTTGTTTTTCGTAATAATTTTCTGTAAAATAGTTTCCTACGTCTTTGTTACTGAAGACGAAGAATCTATTCCAGAAAGAGACGAAGACCTTTTTTCCTCGACTGTATGCGGGTTTCTTGGAGGTTCCCCTTCGGCAGCCAACGATGAAGGACTGAGTCGCATAAGAACCTGATGTTGGGGAGTTTTTCTTCGTGCGGTTGCCAACACACACACACTTCGAGGTGAAGATTATTTGTGTCAAAACCCGGGTTGGCTAAAATTTAGCGAATGAAAATTTCACTTTACAGTGATTATAGTGAATGAGGATGTCTGCAGGAGACCTTTTCGCCTACATCGCTGCCGGATGCAGGGAAAGAAATGAATAAATAAGTATACTAATAAATAGATAAATAAATAAATAAATAAGAAATAGATATATATCTGCATAGATAAATAGATAAATAAATAGATGAATAGATACATATTTAGATTAATGGACGAATAAATGAATAAGTAAAAATATATAGATAAAATAACCAATAAGTATATACATAAATAGATAAATTAATCAATTGATTAAAAGATTAATTGATTAATTAATAAATGATTAGATAAATTAATAGATTAGTAAATAAAAATGATTAATAAACAAATAAATGCATATATATATATAATATATATATATATATATAATGTATATATAATGTATACATATATATGTATATATATATATATATATATGTATGCATATATATATATAATGTATATATAATGTATACATATATATGTATATATATATGTATATATATATATATATATATATATACATATATATATATGTATATATACTGTGTACATATACTGTATATATATATATATATATATATATATATATATATATATATATGTATATATACTGTATATATATATATATATATGTATATATATATATATATATACATACATAAATGTATATATATATATATGTATATACATATATATATATATATATTTATATATATTTATATATTTATATATAATATACATATATATATAAATATATATATACATATATATATATGTATATATACATATATACATATATATATATATATATATATAATGTGTGTGTGTGTGTGTGTGTGTGTGTGGGTGTGGGTGCGTGTGGGTGGGTGTGTGGGTGTGTCTGTGTGTGTGCGTGTGTGCGTGTGTGTGTGTGTGCGTGCGTGTGTGTGTGTCTGTGTGTGTCTGTGTGTGTGTGTGTGTGTGTGTGTGTGTGTGTGTGTGTGTGTGTGTGTCTGTGTGTGTGTGTGTGTGTGTGTGTGTGTGTGTGTGTGTGTGTGTGTGTGTGTATGTATGTATATAATAAGGAAATGATAATTGTATAAAAATACTTCAGTAAAATAGATAAATACTTGTATAAATAAGCAAACAACTAAATAAATAATTAAATATGTAATTTTTCATGAATAAATGTCAAATAAACAAATGAATTAATAGATAAAGAAACAAACAAAATAAGTGACTAATGACTTCATGAATAAGTAGGTAAATAAATAGATAAAAGAATAGATATGTAAGTAAAAAAAAAAGGAAGTGTATAGATAAACTGATAAATAAACAATTAAATAGAATGTAAATTAATAATTGAATAAATGAACAAATTAATAAATAAAGAAAATAAATGTTAGTTGAAAAATAATATGTCATTAAATACATAGATAAATTAATAGAGAGAGAAATGAATGAATAGATAAATGAATAAATAGAAATAATAAATAAATAAATAGACAAATAAAAATAATAAAAATAAATAAACAAATAGGTAAATTAACAAATAAGTATATGAATAAATAAATGAACAAATCAAGAAGATGATGAATCACAAAGTAAATAAACAAATATTTAATAAAGATAGAAATAACTAAATTTGAAAATTTGTAAATTGATAAAAGAAGAAATATATGAAACAATGTATTTAGCATATAGATCAACTGGATAAACTAACATAAGTAATTGTGAGGCAATACCAAACGATATTTACATGTTCCTGTAAAATAGAACGTTTTCATGCTATATCTACTACAGGAAGTTTATTTCAATCAATGTCTACGCTATCATTATTATTTCTACCTATTTTACATTCACACAAACATACACACGCACACACACACACACACACACACACACACACACACACTCACACACACACACACACACACACACACACACATTATATATATATATATATATATAATATGTATGTAAAGACAGACAAATATGGAGGTGAGATGGCAAATAAAACGTTAAAGCTAGAGTATGGAGCTTCATTCAGAACCAGACGTTTCGACCTCTTAGGCCTTCCTCAGTGGACTGAGGAAGGCGCAAGAGGTCGAAACTGGCTCTGAATAAAACTCCATACTCTAGCCTTAACTTTTCATTTGCCACCTCACCTCCACACACACACACACACACACACACACACACACACACACACACACACACACACACACACACACACACACACACACACACACACACACACACACACATATAATGTATATATATATATATATATATATATATATATATATATATATACCTATATATATATATACATACATGTAATTCCTTGAAAATGTTGCACGATATTAATTTTGGAATAGACATTATATATATGAAAATATCAACTGTATACTACTTTCTATAATTTCTCTAAATTTTCTCTATAAGAAATATATTCCTACCTAAATTGTTTGCTAACTACCCTTTTCAACCATTACCCCCTCCCTCAAAAAAATACATTTACATTAATCTTAACTGGTGTGGTGTTGTGGACTATGATGCGACATTGACAACATTTGTCTCTTCGCCAAGGAATTGAACGCGGAAGTGAAAAATAAAAGACGTGTTTTCCTTTTCGTCATCCAGGATTCGGTGATGATGATGGCAGACTTCTTCCGCTGAAGCCGGAGGCAGAACCACTACGGTATTGACTCTCTCTCTGGGGCCAACGTCCCTTCATACGAATGAAACTATCCGGTGAGTGACAAAACAAAATCTGTAATGTGGGCTACTATACCAGAAGGAATAATCGAGTGAATGTAAAAAATTTGGAGCCTTGAGAACTCCAGAACCACTGGATTTCCAATGGATCTCCTCGAACTCCATCAATTATAATTAATTACCCATCACATCTGAAATCCCTCCCCCCCCCCACACACACACACACTCCCTTACTGCCTCGGCCAAATTAAATAACCTCACGTAAAAGAACATTTCTAAAAGATGCCAACACGCCCTTCATATAAGTAAGGTCATTTGGAAGGAACTGAGAGTGTCAACCATCTTAATCTTAACATGACTATCTTTGGTCAGTTAGACCATAATATGTAAAGAGTGTCATTGTGAGGAGCCTAACAATTTTCCCTTAATTAAATCGTCTAAAGTTAATCAGAATAAACTTAGTAAAGTGTTGTCCCTTGTCGAAGGGTTTGATGGAAATATTCTCGGGCACTACAGATGAAGGCTACCCCCCGTGTAAGGGGGAAAAAGCCTTTGGTATATGCATGTATGTACTACAGATGAATAGAATCGTCCGAGGTGGGCCAGAATAAAGTTCGTCATCGTGGCGGAGAAGTCTACTGAGGAAGACACTAATCCCTTTACGTGAATTTAATCGCCTGACGACACCAAGACCTGTAACGAGCGAGAACGTTACCGAAGGAGATTTTTGCACAGAAAGGTGAAGTTGACGTCAACCTGCTGATCACGTTGGCCAACTACATTGACCGATTACACTGGCCAATTATATTGGCCGATTACATTGGCTGATTACCTCGGCCGGTTACACTAGCCGATTACATTTAATGACTAATTATCCTTTTGGCGTCTGTGTCCGTTAGCCCATAATTGCAATGGCCGGGCCCTATGCAACCACAGGACCCGTCCCTCGTTACCTGTGTCATCATTATCATTATCCTAATGACCTCAGAATGACGTAATAGACACGTCACGGATATTCCCTGGACGCAGAGTTCTTCGAAGAGGAAGATTTCCAAAAACCGTTCCTATGGTCCTAAGCCATTAGGGTTAGAATTGAGGGCGTGATGGTGCCGATGGAAAATTGAAATGGAGAGAATAGAAGGGGCGAGGTTCAGGTGTGTTTCCAGCGGCGGCTCCCTGGAGATTAGAAAACCGGCGACGGTCATATGACCGTCATAATGGCACGTTTCCCTCCATGGAAAGCATATGGGAGACATTGGCCTAACCTTTTCTTTGCCAGGAGTCTCCTAACTCCTTCAGTTGGCTGAATAAAACATTTTCGTATAAACTAGAATAAAGCATCTAAAGTGAAATGTAGCACTAGTATGAATGGCTAGAACGAGTTAAGCCATTTCGATTAACTACTGTAACAGTTCTTTTATAAATCATAGATTCCATTCTGGCCGTGTCATTTGATTCCTTCTTAGTGCTTGCTTTTCACCACAAAACACCTATATTTTAGAGTAAACGGATTTATGAGTATATAACATACTTGGTGTGCAAAGTAGTGGGTCTTTTTCTGCCTGCGTTCGAACCCTACAGCTGATGGTGACTTCTACTTGCACTGAAAATCCGAGCTCATGGGGCACAGGTGCAGACCTCAGTCATACATCAGAACCTCCTGGCGTCTATGGCACATGCCCAACGACGCCTA
>NC_134779.1:46680690-46693190 GCF_046742065.1 Oratosquilla oratoria | reverse complement strand
TATCGGTGGGATATCGTTCCCCGATCTGAATAAGAAGACTAGTAGAAGCGGCATACATCACACCGGGAAAGGTTACGAAAAACAGAGACAGCTTTGTCAACCTATCTCAACCTATCATTGGCTACTGCCAAGCTACTCCTAGAAGGAGAATCGGACCAATCAGCGTGCTCCGTTCTAAGACGCCCAGCGGGATGATCCACAATGAGAGTATATATATTGTTAATGAACGTTGTCTGTTACTCTGAAGAAGACTTGTAGTCGAAACGTCAGTAATATAGTGTTCCTACTCCAACCTGCGTTTCTCTACCACCTTTTCCACTCACATATTCGACTAGATATTGCTATAATAAGCCAATAAACTCCGAAGAGACTTTGTCACTCATTGCGTCACGCGATGTAAAAAAAATACTATAGATCTGGTCGTAATCGGTTTTCAGAGAACAAGAACAAAGATTAAGAATTGTTTATATATGTATACTTTATTTATACATACTCTTACTTTATACATAACCTACTCCCGCAATGATAGCGCAATTGGCAGCATGTACTGGTCCCCAGTACATGGATTTTCATCTTATCAACCACATTATTTTTTTTTTCCATTTTAATTCCTTGCAAGCACAATCGAGACTAACAGGAGCTCAATGGAAGCATATTCGAAACTGATACCCTGTCGGGCTGAGGACTCAAACCTAGTCGATAAGTAACAAATGGACAGTGACTCAATTAATTGCGCTATCTAGAACGATATGAATTGGACGCTATTTCTTATATACTATATGTATGCTCGAGCTACTTATACACGACTTTTATACTTAACCTACCTCACCATGATAACGCAATTACGCTATACTCGTACTCATACACATACTCATACTCATACTCATACACATACATATACTTATAATCATAATCATACTCATACGCATACATATAATCATAATCATACTCATACTCATACATATACTCATATTTATACTTATGCTCATAGTCATATTAATACGCATATTCATACTCATAACTATAATCATACACATACTCATACTCATATACTCACACATTCACTTTCTCATATTTATACACTCACACTCACAATCAAACTCATAATCACGTTCACTCTTGAAATTTTACACTTATACTAGCACTCAAACTCACACTCACGCTCATACTTCACGAGTTCTTGATTTCTCTTAGCCTTCGTCGCCGTGGCTAATCCGAACTCGACTTCGATATCGCCCCTTCGATCTCGGAGGTTCTTCGTCTTCTTCTTTGTTCCTCCGTCTTCGGGAAATCGAACTCTGCCAAGAACTCCTACAATTTACCCTTTTCTGTAATATATCTTTCTTCTCCTCTTCCTCCCCCTCCTCTTCCTGCAACAGCTCCTCCTTCTTCAATTCCTTTTCCTCCTCCTCCTCCTCCTCCTCTTTCTTCTCTTCTTGCTCTCTCTCTCCCTCTCTTCGTTTGTTCATCATGGGATTCTCATCTGCACCCATCGTTGTACTCTCCCTCACTCTCACTCTCTATCACTTATCTCCCACTCGCCCCTGAGGCCTTATCTCTTCGGACCCTGAAAGCACTGCTTTCTTATCGGGTTTAATTGTTTCGCTATTTTCGCGTTGTTGCAAAGGCCAAAGGATTTTCGTTTGGTTTAAAGTTCGCGCAAAGTTTTCAGCTTTCGGAGTTCTACACTGAATTACAAGAGGAAATAGGAATGGTTCGGAGGTATGTACGTATGAATACGTACACGCCTAGGTATATATACACTCAAATACCCACGCACTCGCGCAAACACATGCACACACGCACAAACAATAAGTACACATACACACACACACGCTCACATACTCACAGACACACACACACACACACACACACACACACACACACACACACACACACACACACACACACACACACACACACACACACACACACACACACACAAGCACACACGCACGCACGCACACTCACACAGACACAAACACATAGAAAGACACACACACACACACACACACACACACACACACACACACACACACACACACACACACACACACACACACACACACACACACACAAACAAACAGTTTCCTTAAGCATTTTCACTTCAGTAATAATCTGTCTCTTTTAAACTATTCTTATTTCTTTTCCAATCTATATCTTTATTTTGTGCCCTCTTCAATCTTGGAATTTTCATTTCTTGAAATTTAAAGCCAAGTTTCTCGCACCTTTTTTCCCTCCTCTTTTCATCTCTCTTCATACTCCTCCTCCTTTTCCTCTTACTCTTCTTCCTCTTCCTCATCCTCCTCTTTTGCCTCCCTTCATTCTCCTTCGCCTCCTACTCTCTCTCCTTCCAATTTTTTTCGCTTTTCATTCTCCTTCTCCTTCTCATTATCTTTCCCTCCTACTCCCTCTCCTACTCCTCCTACTCCTCCTCCTCCCCTCCTACCTCTCTCTTCTACTCTTCTTCTACCTTATCATCCTCATCTTCCTCCTCCTATTCTCCTTCTTTCTTCTTCCTTAATCTAAAACCAATAACTCCTCGTATTACCTCTTATTCAAATTTTTTTTATAACTACAATTTTCCACGCTTATTCTAATTTTTCCATTTATCAAATTTTACTACTTGTATATGTATTAACATAATTATATACTGTATTCACTGAAGATAATTCTATATTTTCTTCTTTCATTATTTGTTTATATTTTTGCTTCGCTTTATCACTTCTGATTTTATTATTTTTGTTCTATGTATCTGGTCGATGGGAGTTGGAACTTTGTTGTCAAAAGAATGCGATTTCTTTCGTTATTCGTTTATTTATTCATCTATTCACTTATTTATTCATTTATGTATTTATTTATTCATTTATAATTTATTTATTCATTCATTCATTTGGTTATTATTTGCCCGTTTACTTGATAATATATTTTTATATTTATTCATCCATTTATCTACTTATTTATTTATCTATTTATTTGTTTATTTATATGTATTTTTATTTATCATCTATTTACTTCACTGTCTATATACTTATTTATATTTTCTTTCATTTTATATTTTTCTTTATTCATTAATACATTAACTTGTTCATTTACTTATTTATCTACATATCTATGTATCTATCTATTGATCTATTTATTAACTTACCTTTACTTATTTACCTATTTACTTAATAATTCATTTTTCAATTCATTCACATATTTATTTATTTATCTAATTATCTGCTTATCTGTTTACTTATTCATTTATTTATGTTTTCTTTATTTGTCTATTTGTTTGTTTATCTATTTATGTATCTTCTATTAATTAATTTATTTATTTATCTATTTACTTATTTGTCCATTTACTAATAAATTGATCTATTATATTTGTTTATTTATCTATTTATATATCTATTTATTGATTTGTTTATTTGCTTATTTATCTATTTATTTATTTATTTATTTATTCACTTATTCACCTACTTATTTATTCATCTCTTCATTTGTTTATCTATATTATATGTTTATTTATTTATTTATTCATTAATTTATCTATTTTATTTTTATTCATTTATTTATTGATTAATTTACTCATTCATTCACTGAAGCAGAACTATAGTGATTAGATGCTTTATTGTCATTACTGATAATTATACTAAGATCTAGTTTATCTAAATATGGTGTACTTGTGCTTCCTATCATTTTCAAGCTAAGGCAGTAACTTCTTGCTTTTAGGTTCATAAATCGTTTACAAACACACAAATGGTTTAGTTTGTCTTAATTATTTTCACCATCTACTTGGTTTAATTGCTCATTTGTTATTACGCACTTCTTGGTATATTTGATGAATCTAGATATTGTAGATTTGAGCTCATGATCTATGTTATTGGTATTTACTTTCAACAGAAGTGGCCCAAAGACGGAACCTTGAAGAACTCCACTTGTAACATCTTTCCAACGCGAACTTTTGTCTTCTAAAACAACAAACAACGTGTTGTTCACAATGTAAAGATATTTCAGGTTAATTTTGTAATTTTTGCTTTTTTCCTCCTCTTTTCTTTCATAGTCTTCTTTTTATACTTCCTCGTCTTATTTACTTTTAGCACTTTTCCACACTACTCTTGTTCTTATTTTTTCATTAATCTTTGTCTTCGTTATCTTTTTTCTTTTCTTTCCGCATCTTTATTTTATTTCACCTTTCCTACATACTCCTCTTCTCAATTCTCCTCCTGTTCCTTCTCTTCTCCTTCCTCCTTTTTTCCACACACTCTTTCGCCTCCTTTTTTTTTCTTCCTCTTCTTTTTCCTCCTCTGCATCTTCCTTTTGCACCTTTTCTTCTTATTCATCCTCATCTCCATCCTACTTCTGTCTTTCCTTCTCTTTTTCCCTCTTTTTTTTTTTTGTATTCTTTCCATTCTACCTCCTTTCTTCCTCATCCACCTCCTCCTTCCTCTTCCATCCTCCTATTTCTTATCCTTCTCCTTTTTTTTCTCTTACTTCTCTTTCTTCTCCATACTTCCTATTCCCTTTCTATCCTCTTCCTCGTCTTCCCTCACGTATCATCTCCAAGAACCACTTTACCCTCTTGTACCATGACCTAGTACCCTTTTCTTAACTCACCGACCCCTTTATCCTAGGAACCTTTCCACCCTCCCACACCCTTTCCATCTCCTCTCCCTCCCTCATCTCCCAACCCCCGGCCCCACGGCGCTTCCACCCTGTCCCGAAATCAGAGGTCCCTCCAGGCAGGATAGGGCCCATGAAAACAATGGCTGTCGCTAAGGAATGCCAAGAAGAGGATGGTGGGGGGAGGAGGGGGGAGGGGAGATGGGAGGGTTTGCTGAAGGTGTAAGGGTGGTGGAGGGTGAGATGGAGATAATGATGGAGGTAGAGGTGGAGATACAGCAAGAGGTCTAAGGAAAATGAAGGAGAAAGTGGACAGGTGGAGGGAGATTTGTAGAGGGAGTTTGAGATCGAAGAAAATGAGGATCTGGTATTGCCCGACTTGTAGAAAACGAACGAAACTGGAGCAGGTGAAGAGAGAGGGTGACCTAGAAACTGGAAGATTGAAAAGGGAGACTTTTAAATAAAGTCGTCTGCCAACTATAGATACAACCAAGCGGTAGAATCACACACAACTGAAATAAGATATCACGGTGATAATCGTAATAAAACGTTAAGGGTATTGTTGGTGGGTCTATCAGCTAGTTGAGAAATTGATAAACCTCACGTTATTGTAGCATCTTCATAAATTTCTCCTCAATGGTTATGGACATCAAACGGTCAATGCAACGGCCAATCAGGTGCAGTAATGAAAATGCAGCTATAATGAGAAGTTTATTACAGAAAGAGACTCTGGCACGGATAGGTTCTAGGTCCGATGGTACAGTAATGAAGCTAGAGGCGTACTTGGCCCAAGGGCTTTCCTCACAGGAACAGACAGCTGTGAACACTAAGAGATTATTAATTGGTCTGACCAAGAGGAGCTGGTGTTGATCCAATTTCTCTCTCTCTCTCTCTCTCTCTCTCTCTCTCTCTCTCTCTCTCTCTCTCTCTCTCTCTCTCTCTCTCTCTCTCTCTCTCTCTCTCTCCCCCTCTGTGTGTGTGTGTGTGTGTGTGTGTGTGTGTGTGTGTGTGTGTGTGTGTGTGTGTGTGTGTGTGTGTGTGCTTGTATGCTATATGCGCGTGTGCGTGCCTGTATGCCTGTATGTGTGTGTTCGGGTGCATGTATGTGAGTATGTGTGTGCGTGCATGCTTGTATGTTTGAATATGCATACATGCTTGTGAAAAGGAAATGACATGAAGGTGGCTATTCAGATATGACATACATTCAGGCTAGCGTGGGAATTGTCAACCAGGTGACAAAACAGCGGTCGACTAAGCAGGAGACATCTACTGGAACCTTGAGGAACTTGGTCAGTCATGAGGCATAAAACCAAAGATCGTTGCTTGTTTGTAGCTCCTTGACAAAGTTGAGTTCCCGAGTTGTTGGAGAGTCTAAGTTACTGGCTGAGTTTCAGGGTGTTTTAATGGTTGTGTGTGAATTTCTAGTTGCCTGGGTTTCGGTGTATTTGAATTTCTATGTGTATAAGTGTGGGGGTCAGAAGGATTTCCAGATTTAGGGTTCCTAGCTTCCGGGCTACTGGGCTTCCAGCCTTCCGAGTTTCTGAGGTTTCAAGCTTCTGTGATCCTGGAATTTAGGGAATCTAGGGTTCCGACCTTCCGAGCTTCTGTGATTTCGGGCTACCGGGCTTCCATGGCTCCAGGTTTCCGAGGTTCCGGACTTCCGAACTTCCGAACCCACAGACTTCAGGGATTCCGGGATTCCAGTATTCCGATCCAACAGACTTCCAGAATTCCGGGCGTACGGGTTCCTGGGATTCCTGGATTCCAGGCTTCTGGCTTTCCAGGACTAAAGTGTTAGAGAAATGCTCAGTCATGTAATGACAGGTCCATAAGGATGAGAGGTCGTTTGAGATGCTCTCTGCAACTTGATAATGGTGTCCTTGGATTGCAAGATTTCCACATCATATTCATATTTCGTATTTGATAACCTACGTTTCTATCATTGGGGATAATACTGCGTTGGTGGAACCTAATAAGTGGTAAAGAAGAGAACTGAAAATAAACAAAATAAAACAAAGAAAATCACGTGGTCTGCATTGTTTTTCAAATGGTGATGAGTCTTCATTTATGAAAGAATTCTACCTGTATCCCCAGTAGTAGTAATATAATTAAATTTTCTGAAATATTGACATAATATTTATTCAGCAAATACCCCAAAACAGATTTTCCATATTAAAAATAAGCATGATGTTTGAATCATGCAAATATTTTGTAGACTATCAATATATTATATATCGTACGAAGTGTAGCTTTATGACAGATATTTTAACAAGTATTGTGCTGCATGGAAAACAAGGTACCACATATCATACGGACTATCAGCGTAGGTATTCTAAATTGCAGATAAATGCTTTCCTTCACTTAGTATTATACAGTGCGAATCACATTTTATGACGTGTCTGAATACACTTGCACATAAACATAAACTTATGCATGTACAGATTAATACACAATCACACAAATGTATATATACATATATATATATATATATATATGTGTGTGCGTGTGTGTGTGTGTATGTGTATATATATATATATGTATATATATATATATATATATATATATATATATATATATATTGAGACATTCTGACAGGTTGAATAAGTGGAGTAGGAAACACAGGAGTCCGAGTGTATTCCTGACTAGTTTCGCAGGTATGCTTTTTCAAAAAAACATACCTGCGAAACTAGTCAGTAATAAACTCGGTTTAAGACTCCAGGGCTTCATATCTATATTGTCACATATATTCCCATATATGTAAGGTGGGGATAGTATAACTTTGGATAACGGCGCCCCGTGATAACGTGGGCATCAAATTACAGGACGAGTACTGAGGATGCGTGGGAAGGAGGTCCATCCATACAATGGAGTATTTGTTCTAACACTCAGCCTAGAACGAAGGAGAACGTTTTTAGTTAATTGACCAATGAGGTTCAACCACCATAGACGCAATTCCTATGGGCCAATCAGAGGATTTTTGTAGAGAAAGATCAGAGCGCCTTGGGCGTGTCAGTCTCAGTTTGAGGGTAGAGGGGAAAGTGTAAAGGTGTTGCCACCTCGAAGGGGTCGTCGGCTGAAGTAAGTCCTCTGTACTCCCCCTGTATTAGTCATAAGACCTTTTAACTCAGCTAGTAACACCACTAGTGCTTCATGTAGTGGTGTTAAATGTTTATAGTAGTGACTTAGACAGTGTTTTCGTTGGTAAAGTATTAATTAATTAATTAATCTTCTTTCACCCCCGTTAAAAGTTTTCGAGCGGGAATCTTCTGTTTTGAAATATATATTTACTCATTTGAATGTAAACTTTTTACACACTTGAAGTTTAGTGATTGTAATCCTTCATGTAATCTTTAACTTAAATTAATATTGTTAAACGTTATTCTGTGCGTTTCATTTTTCTTGATTTTCTTGATTTTAATAAAATCAAGTGGCGACCTTGTAATTTCTATTGGAGTTTTCCCAAAGACATGGGGTCTTGGGAACTCAGTCACCCATTCACTCTTACTATGTGTTACGAGTCTGACAACTTTACAATTTCTATTTGAGTTATCCCAAAGACATGGGGTCTTGGGAACTCATTTCACATACTTAATCTATTGCAAGTCAGATAGGTGAGCGAGATTCGTAACATATAAATTGGCGACCTTGCCAGGATTTTAACGGTAAAGTGAAAGAATTACCAACGAAAATATTTAGTATTAAATAGGATCAATAGTGTGAGAAAATGAAGTTGACAAGTACAGAGGAGGTATTGGAGTTTGTACACAAACAACCTACTAAAAAGGAGATACAGAACCTTACTGCTAACGATTTAAGATTCATAGCACAAAGTCTAGGGGTTGAGCACGCACATGAGGCAAATAAAACTGAATTAATAAGAATTGTTGTAGAAATAGTGCATAATCGAGATGAAAGTGGGGCAATGAGAGATGAAGGAAGGGCAGATAGAGAGTCTGTCACTTCAGAATTTGAGGGAGAGGAAGAAGTGGAAGAGGAAATGGAGAAGGGTGAATGTCAAAACACTGAGTCTCGATTAAGCGAATTACGGTTGAAGTTAGAGATAGCAAAGATAGAAGCTGAAGTAAGAAGGGAAGAAACTGAGAGAGCTAAGATAGAAACTGAAGTAAAAAGGGAAGAAACTGAGAGAGTTAAGATGGAAACTGAAAAGGCTAGAGTAGACAATGAAAACCTTAGGCTTCAAGTTAACTTGCAAGAAAGTAGACGAGTGCTATCAGAATCTCAATTCGTGAATAGAAGGCTCAATTTTGATGTAGTACATAACGCCTTTGAAGGAATAGCGGAAGATTATCAGTGGCCGAAGCAGTATTGGCCTGCATTGTTGCGAACAAGCCTCAGAGGCAAACCGCTAAGAGTTTATGGTGCTTTGGAGGATTCACAAACAAAGGATTACGATGAAATCAAAGCAGCCATCCTACGAGCCTGTGAATTAGTGCCTGAAGTTTATAGGGTAAAATTTAGGAATCTGAGGAAGCAATCTAATATCTCACACGTTGAATTTAGTAGAGAGAAAAGAATGTTATGGGACCAATGGGTAAGATCCCGTAACGTAAATGGAGATTATAGGAAACTAGCTGAGTTAATGTTAATGGAAGAGTATCTGAGATCCATCCCTAAAGAGGTGTCATTGTACCTTCAGGAGAAAGAAGTCTCGAAGTTGGAAGAGGCTGCTGTATTAGCAGATAAATATGAAATACTTAAACCTACTGCAGGGAAATTCTCAGTTACTCCAAGGGGGAGAGAGGAACAGCCGAGGATCCCACAATCAACCTCCTCAGGTGGACCTACAAAATTCCTAGAGGTCAAGAAAGGTGACTATAGTAAGTCATCACAGATAATTTCATGTAGCTATTGTGGAAGGGTAGGCCACCTGATGAGGGATTGTTGGCACAGGAGAAGGGAAATAGAGGGGGTTAAACCCATAGTATTATTAAATAGATGGGACACCCACATAGAAAGTAAAGTCCGAGAGGGGGAGGACGAGGAGGAGACCACCAAAGTAGTGGCCCTCATGAGTAAGGGTGCCACAGACGGCATGGAGAAGGATGAGATGAAACCTCACTTGAGAGGTTATGACCCGTTCCTTTTTCAAGGAACAGTCACCATAAAGGGAGAGAAGAGAAAAGAGGTGACCATTCTGAGAGACTCAGGAGCCCTCCAATCAGTAATGCTGAGTAGCTTAGTTGAAAAACCTGTAGCAAAAGGGAGAGTAGTTATAGGCTTCCTAGGAGGCCTAGCCAAGGTGCCACTGGTAGAGGTAGATATGGAATCACCTCTATATGAGGGACAGGCAAAGATAGGCCTAGTAGATCAGTTGCCAGTGGAAGGAGTTGAAGTCATTCTAGGAAATGACTTAGTGGGTGGGAAGATGTGTCCCACACCTACATGGGAGAGAAGAGTTAGAGAAGGGTCTAAGGACCAAGTGAGGCCAATAAAGGTCTCGAGAGGGGAAGGCTGTGGAAATCCTAAATGTAAGGACAGTCTGAATCCCGAGGGAAGAATCCCTAGTGAAAATACTCAAGTCGAGACAGAGGTGGACTTGAGGTTCCTGTTCCGTGAGGAACGAGACAGCGAGTCGGAAGTGTTTGACCTGACTCGTCTGTTTATGGGAGAGAAGAAGGGAGATGGAAAGAGTCTAAATGACTCACACAAAGAGGGAGAGAAGAAAGGAGAGAAATGAAGTCTAAGGGACTCACACAAAAAGGGGGAGAAGACAGGAGAGAAAAGGAGTCTAAGCGACTCATACAAAAAGGGAGAGAAGACAGGAGAGAAATGGAGTCTAAGTGACTCACACAGAAAGGGAGAGAAGAAAGGAGAGAAGTGGAGTCTAAGTGGCTCACACAGAAAGGGAGAGAAGACAGGAGAGAAATGGAGTCTAAGTGACTCAAACAAAAAGGGAGAGAAGAAAGGAGATAAATGGAGTCTAAGCGACTCACACAGAAAGGGAGAGAAGAAAGGAGAGAAATGGAGTCTAAGCGACTCACACAGAAAGGGAGAGAAGAAAGGAGAGAAATGGAGTCTAAGCGACTCATACAAAAAGGGAGAGAAGACAGGAGAGAAATGGAGTCTAAGTGACTCACACAGAAAGGGAGAGAAGAAAGGAGAGAAATGGAGTCTAAGTGACTCGCACATAAAGGGAGAGAAGAAAGGAGATGGGAGGAGTCTAAATGACTCACACAGAATGGGTGAGAAGAAAGGAGAAAAGAGTCCTAATGACTCACAAAGAATTGGAGAGAAGGAGGGAGAAACAAGGGGTCCCAGTGTCTTACAGGGAATGGGAGAGAAGGAGGTGGAGGCAATGAGCCCCCGTGGCTTACAGAGAGTTGGCTCCGAATTGGGAGACCGGAAGGAAGGAGTGGTGAGTGAGAGTGAGTTGTCAGAGGAATACTCTTTAGAGTCGGGAGTACTATTCCGCAAGTGGGTGGATAGTACCGGCTCTACTGATGACGCAGAATTTGGTAGGCGACAAATAGTGTTGCCGAAGGTCTACAGGGAAGGAGTTATGCGATTTGGGCATGATAATTCCTTTGCAGGACATAAAGGTGATCCAAGAGTGATGAAGTCGGTGGAGGCAGTGAGAAGAAGGTTGACCTCATGTTGGCAGAGTGTTCAAGAGCGAGTGAAGGCGAAAGTGCGAGAGTTTAAACGAGGAGTAAGGTTCAGCGACCCGTACGACGTGACAAAACGAGTGAGGGAACTGAACAAAGTGGTTGTCACTCCGGGTAGGAGACGGAAGCAGCAGTTGTGTCACCTCGGTGTGTGGAAAGCGTACCAGGAGAGGGACAAGAGTGATGTGGGTGTGTCTGGCGGTAGTGTGCATGCCGTCTCCATCGGGCCTGAGGAAGACGAGGACTCGACCTTCCCCACCTTTGAGATGACGTGGAAGGCGAATGCAGAGGTGTGGCCACAGGTGGTGAGCCAGCTGGGTCATCTTTCGGCTGAGCAGCAAATGGACCTACTGGAGTTGCAGAGACGATACCAGGAGAGCTTTCGGGATGCCCCTGAGAGGACCCACCTGACGCTGCATGACGTGGACGGGAAGATGCGACGCCCATCAAGCAAGCCCCGTATCGTGTGAACCCGCAATAAGTGACTATCATTGAGGAAGGAACAAAGTTCCAGTGGACAAAGACTTATAATTCCGTTGTGCTTAAACTAAGAGTGTCAAAGAAAAGGGTATGCCATCAATGATCTTAGCAATTAAGTATTTTGTTGTGCATGTCCATGTTGGTGCCCAGGTAACGGTTTTCACAGACCACCATCCCTTGAAGTACCTTAACAAGTTTAAAGATAAGAACCTCCGCTTAACCAGATGGAGTTTGTTTTTGAAGGAGTATCATTTAGATGTTCGTCATGTACGAGGGAAGACAATGTGGTAGCCGATTGCCTGTCGATATTGTAAGTATGTTCTCCCTCAAGTAAACACACAAAAAAAAAACAAAAATCTTTTCAAGATTTTTTTTTTTAACCTTAAAGAGGGAGGTGTCACATATATTCCCATATATGTAAGGTGGGGATAGTATAACTTTGGATAACGGCGCCCCGTGATAACGTGGGCATCAAATTACAGGACGAGTACTGAGGATGCGTGGGAAGGAGGTCCATCCATACAATGGAGTATTTGTTCTAACACTCAGCCTAGAACGAAGGAGAACGTTTTTAGTTAATTGACCAATGAGGTTCAACCACCATAGACGCAATTCCTATGGGCCAATCAGAGGATTTTTGTAGAGAAAGATCAGAGCGCCTTGGGCGTGTCAGTCTCAGTTTGAGGGTAGAGGGGAAAGTGTAAAGGTGTTGCCACCTCGAAGGGGTCGTCGGCTGAAGTAAGTCCTCTGTACTCCCCCTGTATTAGTCATAAGACATTTTAACTC
>NC_134779.1:46668190-46673190 GCF_046742065.1 Oratosquilla oratoria | reverse complement strand
TCAGCACTTTAAATTACATTTTTTTATTAAGCCACCTGGTGGTAGTTGGAAAAGACAAACAATAGTTATAAAAGAAGTTTTTTTCAAGCAAATTTTACTTTCTTAAGTGGGCGTCACAGTTATGAGTCATTAATTAGGGAAAACATCTTGATACGTGAATACCTCTCCAGCAGATAACATCTAAAAAACGTGGTTTAGGAAGACACATAGCTTAAACGAATTAGACATTGAATGAGCTGGTTTAATGATTATCAAGGCAGATGGTCAGCACCCGCAGCAGATCGAGGTGATTAGGACGAAAGAACCACAGAGCCAGATGGTGCGTGTGTATTTTTCTACTTCAAAATATATGATTTACAAAAAATATATATCTACTTGTCTTTCTTAATTCTATGAATACCTTTTCTAGAATTGTTTATTTTTTGTATGTCGTCAAGCGATTTAATTCATCTGTGGGGGGGGAACACCTGGAGTGTAAATTATGAAAAAATCCATCTATCGCGATTTCTACGAGTATGTGTATTATCTTACCAACAGGTGATTTCATTCACTTGAAGGACACAAAATATTCTAGACAGCTTGATCATCTGTGAAACGTTCCACCACAGATGGTTTACATGAAAATGGAATATCAAGTCATGTGGCTTTCCCCGAATAAAACGTTACCTATTGCATAAAATCCATTTTGCTGAGCCAGATGGGTCACAGAAAGAGGACACTGACTATACAGACCAGCTGAAACAAGTACCTACATCCTGCAGCTCACACAAAAACAGATGATTCACAGAAAACGGAACTATCCAGACAGGTAGTTTGCCTTTGAAAAAGATGGCTTCCTTCCAAATCCCACATGAATAGTTGGTTCACGGAAAGGGAGGAATGTTCAATGAGATTTCACTCCTAACCAACACAGGCATAAAAAACCCTTGACATTCTTCGTAGTTTTTATTCTAGCCAAGAACTGTCGATTTTATTCGAAAGAGGGAACGAAGCCAGAGTTTTCTGACGCCAAACGTCTTTATTCAGCTTAGACGATTCCTCGGTCTTAGAAAGTTTTTTATTTCTACATAGATGCCTTGATTAAAAGGTTTACGTTCAGTGGTATTCCCACACCATGAATAAAATCGTCTAGAGTTAATCAAGACTAATTCCAGATGGGTTTTGATATATCAGCATTATAAGTCTGTCTGTGACGAATATGCCTTACTCAAAAGGTTTTATTCTATCTAATGTCGGACGATTTTACTCAGCATTAGCCAGAACAAAATCTTAAAAGAGGACACTGGGTCTTAATGAGTAAATCTTAAAAGCTTGTGAATTTTTTTCTTCTATATTTTGTTCTCCCTGACGCCTGACGATTCTGTTCGGCTTAAAGAATCCTTTTGGCGCCAGAGTGATAAAAGAGCAGCCATGGGCAAGAGAGATATATCACCCCCCCCCCATTCCCTCCCCATTCCCCTGCCCCCTCCTCCTTCACTCTTTCCCTCTTCCCTCCTCCTTCCTCCTGGTCAGAAGACCTCCTTTGATGTCGTCTCTGCTTCTTGATGTTCCTGTCCCAGAAGACCCTTTCATCTGTGTCCTTCCTTTTTCCTCCAAGTTTCGCTTCCAGGGTTTCCTTTGGCCCTCGACGGGGTCTTCGCCCCCCCCCCCCACAGTACCCCTTTTCCTTTCCAAACCCAACACCCAGCAACCTACATTCTTCTTTGGTGTCTTCTCCTTCAGATGCATTTCTTTTTTGTCTTATGGGAGACGGATGGTGGCTTCGGCATGTTCTTACCTGGAGACTCCTAAGAAATATTTTAACGGGTAGATATGTTCTGCGGGTGTGCAGGAGTTTTAATCGTTCTGTACTAGCTTCCAATCTATAACCATAGATGTATTGGCAGGCTGGTTAGACATTTTGAATGGTACCCTGAAGGTCCATGGTTTGGATCCCTTTTCTGCTCCCCGTCTTCCACACCCCAGACTACGGACCCCAGGGCCCAGAGCCCAGAGCCCGTATCCCGGGCTCCGGACCTCGGACCATCGACTCCGGATACCCAAACCCTGGAACCTGGACCCCTGACCCCGGAACCCGGATCCCGGAACCCGGAACCCGGACAGCGGAATCCGAACCCTCGGAAACTGGACCCCGAACCCCGAACCTCGGAACCCGGAACCCGGACCTCGGAACCCGGACCTCGGAACCCGGAACCCGGAGCCCCGGACCCCGGACCCCGGAACCCGGACTATGGATCCCGGACTCCGGAGCCCGAACCCCGGAACCTGGAACCCGGAATCTGGACCCAGGACCCAGATCTAACTCTTTGTCCCCAAGCCTAAGCTTCCCGGCCCCGAGGTCACAGCCCTATATCCCTCAACCCCCGAGTCCCCAAGTCCTCCTGGCCTCTAGCAGCCCCGAATCCCCAACCGACAGTACCACATCCTCATAAACACAGAGATCCCGGACTCCCGAGCTTCCAGCTCCCAGATCCCAACTCCCTAGTCCCAACCTGTACACTACCAGCAGTCAGAGCATTGGGCTCATGACTTGGGAGTTAGATGTTCGAATCCTTCTTATAGTGCTTCCGGTTCTACGTAGAACTAGGCTCTTCTTGAATTTTTTCCAGAATTTTCCCCATGCGTGAAGGTAGGTAGGAGACACATTCAGAAAATAAATTATTTAGGAGAAATAAGGACAATCGAATGGGCAACGCTCATAAAAGATGAATTTTTTTGTTATTGTGAACATCTGATCCTGTCTTAGGATACGTTTAGAAATATAAAAATATATCTTGAGCTGTTATTGCACTACAAAAATTTTCTTGGGAAAATAAAGTCAACATCATTAAACGAAAACTTTTGTAGAAAGAAATATATTTGGTATTCAACAATAAGCAGTATGTTAGTACACTTTTGAGTGTCCGAAATAGTACAACGCTGACGTTGCAACGAGAAATGAGAAGGGAAGGGAGGAGGAATATTGTACTTTACCAATCTCTACTCTTTCATCTTCCATCCTGACTAAAATATACTCTTCTAACTGACCACTCTTCCTCTCGTACACAGTCACAATTTTCCTCTTTTAACTAATGTACCACTCTTCCTCCTTCTCCTCAACTAATTTTCTTCTTCTGACCATAACAGCCTTCTCCTGGCTCATCTCTCCCTACCAATCATGTCCTCCTGGTGCTCCCTTGCCAATCATCTCCACCTAATCATCCACTCCCTTTCCCTTTATGAGGTCCTTCCCATCTTCTTCTCCCGAGGATTCATCTTTGATATCTCCGTCTTCGGGTGCCCCCCCCCTCCTTCAAGCCCCCCCCCCTACTTCTTCTCCTCAGGGTACTCCTCCACCTCCCCTCGGACCTCCTTTGATGTCCCCCTCGGCTAGCTCAGCCTCGAGGCTCGAGTCCCTCTTGTCCAGCCGAATTCAAACACTTTGGGGGTGATTCTTCCTTTTTATTCTTCTTCTTCTTCTTCTTATCCCTTTTCGAGGTCCTTTTTTCCTTTCAATTTTTTTTTATAAAGAAAAAATCTACAATTTTTAAGCATATTTTTGGCTTCCTTTTTTGAGAAATTTAATGTGTTTTAAATTTCTATTTTTTTTTTTCAAGTTTTCTAATCTCTTTTTGATGATTTCTATTTTTGAAAGGTTACTTTTACAAATTCTATAATAATTTCTTTTCGATTTATTGTTTTCAAAATTCCTTGACCCTTTTCTAGATTTCTTCTTCCTTAGGCGGAAAAAATCCTTTATGAAATATTTCATTACTTATCCTTAAGTCGACCCAGTATATAAGGTATCCCACGAGGCTGAATGGGTTGAAATATATGGCACCTGAGACTCATCTCACTCTCACCTCTCACAACCTCTTCCTGTACATTGATCAGCTTTTGAGACCTTTCGTAGCTTATGGTACTTCTCTTTTCCTACTTCCTACAGTCAGCGTATTTCTTCCTTATCTATGGCCCTTCTTCTAGGTAAAGTAATGATTAAGCATATATCGGATATCCTCTTCCGTGTCATGTGGCATTTATCCTTTTGTTCTTCCTTCCGGCAAGAAATTTCATTAAAAAAAAAAAAAAAAAAAAAAAAAAAAAAAAAATCAGCACCATAGGTAACCCTTTGTCGACATATTGTTCTCCCGAGCTGAATGAAATCACCAGTAGACAGCCAGAATAAAATATATAGATTAACTTCGCTAGCTAGAAGGTTAATGTGAGACTTTTTAACACTGGAAGTTTCCCTAAACTGAAAAAAATATCGTCTGGCGGCAGCAGCAGGAATAAGATTTAATAGTCGACTACGGTAGTCGGAAACTACGAACTCTGTCCAATTCTCCCAGCCACACTCAGTAATGATTTGATGCTCTGTGCGCGCTCGCTTATTCAACTCTATTACCTCCACCGCCCACCCAGCCTCCTCCCACGCCCCCACAGCCCTCATGAACATACCAATCATTCCTACGGACACGCCCACCATTCTCCTGCTTGCCTCTATTCACAAGTCACCAGCCATTGTGTTAGGCGTCTCTTTCTTTCTCTCTCTTCCTCTCTCTCTTTCTCTCTCTCTCTCTCTCTCTCTCTCTCTCTCTCTCTCTCTCTCTCTCTCTCTCTCTCTCTCTCTCTCTCTCTCTCTCTCTCTCTCTCTCTCTCTCTCTCTCTCTCTCTCTCTCTCTCACTCTCTCTCTCTCTCTCTCTCTCTCTCTCTCTCTCTCTCTCTCTCTCTCTCTCTCTCTCTCTCTCTCTCTCTCTCTCTCTCTCTCTCTCTCTCTGTCTCTTTATTTTGCCCTCGATTTATTCTATCTTGTTCTGCCTTGTCCTCCTCTCTTTCATACTCTCACACATTTTAGCTCTCTTTATTCCTTTACTTTCCCTGTTTTTTAGCATATCCTTTTTTCATTCTTTTTCTATTTATTTCTTCTCTTATTCAACCACACTAACAATCCTTCTTTTCTACAATTTCTTTGTTTCCTCTCCGTCTTTATATTCCTCTCTCTGTGTTGCCAATTCAACCT
>NC_134779.1:46620690-46663190 GCF_046742065.1 Oratosquilla oratoria | reverse complement strand
TGAGCACAAGGATTTTAAGCGGTCATTCGTGCTGAAAGCCCTGTTGTAAATTTGCTCTTCAGCATCAATGCGAAGCAGAATACTACGTTTTGCCTGTAGCCCATTGATCATACGTTTGTATTTGTTCATCAATTCTTCGAGAAAGGGGGTGAGGAGGAGGAGTGCGAGAAGGCGACAGAGGTGGAGGAGGAGGAGGAAGAAGGAGGAGGGCGAGAAGAAGGCGGAGGAGGAGGAGGAGGAGGAGGAGGAGGAGGAGGAGGAGGAGGAGGAGGGGGGGGAGGGCGAGAAGAGGCGCAACGTGGGAAAGAGTGACTACATAATTGGCAAACAAGTCTCATCCCTCTTCCTTAACTGATAACTTCCGAGGGGAGGAGGGGGGAGGAGGAGGAGTAGGGGGTGGAGGGGAAAGAAAAGAAGGAGGAGGGGAAGGGAGAGTAGTCGAGGAGGAGGAGGGGCGGGAAAGAAAACAATGGGTTGGTTACAGCGGAAGAATTGTGAAGCAGAAGGAGAAGGAGTAGGAGAAGATGCTGGAGAAGAAGGAAGTGGAGGAAGTGAAAGAGGAGGAGGAGGAGGGGGAGTCAGAGTAGGTGAAGGAGAAGAAGTAGGTAAGTAAGAATAGGAAAAGGTGACGAAAGAGTGAGATAAAGAGGAAGTAAAGGAAAAGAAAGAGGAAACGGATGAGGAGGAAGAGCAGGAGGAAGAGGAAGAGGAGGAGGAGGAAGAGGAGGAGGAAGAAGAGGAGGAGGGGAGGAGGAGAGGATGAGGACGATGTAAAGGAAAAGGTAGAGGGTAGCGATACACAGGTGGCCTTAGAGATCTACACAAAGAACGAGGCAAGAGGACTGGGAGGATTTAGAGAAGAAAAAGAAGAGATATAAGAGGAGGAAAAAGAAAGAGCTAAGTATGAAGGAATTGCACAAAAACAGAATTTAAGGAAATCCCTTTTTCTTTGCAATGACTTTTTTATACTTTAATTGGGTCTCGATTTATCAAATTCCACATTCTTCTCAAAGTTGACAAAATCTTCTAGTATCAAACCCTCCTCCATTACTCCTGAAAAAATATAAAAAAATAATAATAATAATGTTAAAACAAATAATGTTATTGTTGCTTTATTAGTCGGAATGAATGACGAGGAATCCTCTTTCTGTCAAAGTGGTTACATGTCGCTGAATGAAATCGTCTGTCGGTAGCCATGTTGGAAAGTTGGGCGCCACCTCGTACGGGATGGTTGGATCTTAAGATTCACTGTCAATTAGAGGAAACAGTTTTCATCCCAACAAATATCTTTAATTCTTTACTATTTCTATTGGTCTAAAACAAAGTATGAACGAAACGAAAGAGAGAGAGAGAGAGAGAGAGAGAGAGAGAGAGAGAGAGAGAGAGAAAGAGAGAGAGAAAGAGTGACAGAGACAGACAGACAGACAGAGAGAGAGAGAGAGAGAGAGAGAGAGAGAGGGAGCGAGCATTATAGCATAATTGATTTTAAGGTCATTGATCCGTGTTACCTAGTACTGCCTTAGCAATTCCCTTCGAAATTCGCAGCACAAACAAACCTTCTCCAGTTTCAGGAAGGAAAACGGAGGACTGACAGGAAGAAAACGCGAACTCAAAATGTAAGAAAATGGGAGCCGAAGAAGTGGGGCATAAGCGACCTTCCCCCGCTCCAACTCCCCCTCCCCCCTTCCCCCTCCCCCCTCCCCTCTACCGAAAAAAGTACCAAGACGGATCGTTGGTGATAAAAGGATTGATGACCGCTGCCACCGGGTGGTGGGTGGCCCGCTCGTCGTTAAGGGAAAAGGGGGAAAGAAGGGACATGGAGGGAGGGAGCGAAAGGAGAGGAGTAAGAAGAGGAATATAAAAATATATATGAAAAAATAAGAAAGAGGCGTAGGAAGATGATGAGAGGTGGAAAGGAATGGAGGAGGAATAGGGGACAAGGGAAGGGAAGGGAAGGAGAGTGTATAAGAAAAGAGGCATGGGAGAGGATGAAAGAAGAGAAGGAAGATAAAAATGATGAGTGAATGTGGGATACAGAGAACAGAAAGGAAAGAAGGGGTGGCAGGGGGTGGAAGGAGATGTGGAGGAAGAGAGAGGATGAGAGGGGAGTGAAAGGAAGAAGAGGAAAAGAGGAAAAGGTGAAGAGGAGAGATGGGAGAGAGGGGAGGGGAGGAGATGTAAAGGGACTCTTACGTAAAAGGGAGAGGAGGAGGAGGAAAAGGAGAAAATAAGAAGAGAGAGGGCGGGAGTAGAGGAGACTTGAGAGAAGTGGAGGCGAGAAGAGTTGATGGGAAGAGAAAGGTGAGGGGAGGTAATAGGACTGAGGGGGAGAGAAGTGAGGGGAGATGCAAGAGAAGAGAAAGTAAAGGAAAAGGTGAAAGAAAAGAGAAAAAATAGGATTTTTTTTTTTATTTTTTTTTTTTTTTATTTTTTTTTTTTTTTTTTTTTTTTTAGTGGAGCGGGAGAAGAGAAGGGGTTGAGAAGGGGAGGGGAGGACAGACAGTGAATATATAACGAACAAGAAAAGATGGGAAGGTGAGGGGGAGGGTGGGAAGGGGAAGGAACGCAGAGTGGAGGAGGAGGTGGAGGAGGAGGTTGAAGGAGGGGAAGGACACGAGGGGAGAAGAAAGTGAGAGAGAAGAAGGACGAAGATAAACGAGAAGAATGAAAGGACGAAGAAGAATGTGGAGAAATGTGTTAGAGAATAAAAGGAGGAGGAGAAAGAGGAAGGACAAGAACATGCAGATGAAATAGAATTGAAATAATGGAAAAGAGATGTTGAAGAAGATTGAGAAGACTGAGAAAATGTAGATGGAGATGATGGAATAAAAGAGAAAACTAAGAAAATCGTTGCAGAAATCATAATGTAAAGTATATAATTGTAAAAGAAAAGATAATAATGATGATAATGGTGGTCATACTAATGATGATTATGATGATAAAGGCGATGGCGTAGTACCGCTGATTGATGATGGTGATTATGATAGTAATGATGGGATTATGATAATGATGATAATGATTCAGTTGCATATGATGATGACAATAAGAGTGAAGGTGACATAGATTATGATTTTGAAGGTGATGTTGTCAGTGATGATGATAGTGATGATATTGATAATGAGCATTGGCAATGATGATGGGGATGATCACTGCAATGGTGATAATGACAAAGGTGACGATGATGATTGTAATGATGATAATGATAACTGGCAATGAGGATGATGACGATGATGTCAATGAACATAATGAAGACAACGATAAAAATTAACATGAAAATGGTGATGGCGATGATGGTGATGATAATGATGACAATTACTATGGTTACGTGAAAATACGCATCTAAAATACTACATCAATAACAAATGACCTAGTGGTGTAAAACACTGAATTTCGCACCTCCATCACCACAACCACCATCACAACCACAATCACCACCACCACCATCCATCACCCATCACCCACCAACCCACCAACCCACCAACCCACCAAAGACCACAACCGTCCCCCATCCCAACCATCAGTTGCGGAAAGAATTCTTCAGTCGTTGAAAGGTCTTTACCATGTGAACATTATTTGCGAATATTTCCCCATGTACCGATTACCTTGAAATAAAAGATACCTTCTTGCTAAAAAGTTCTAAGTAACAAACAGTACATTTGTGCGGTGAAAATAACATGTGTTTCAAAACACTAATAGTAACCAAATATTCAATGACAAACAATATATCTATACAGTGAAAATAGCATGAGTAGATCAAAACCTTCTTGTAAGAGCTTAGGAACTGATTTGCCCCAGGATGACGAGTGGAAATAATATTCCGTGAGTTAAGGGTCCCGTTTTGGGGTCCTGTTCCATATATGGGACCCTTAGCTGAAACAGTGACGTAGTTCTAGATAAGGGGAGCCCTAGTTACGAGGCTCCTAGATGTCTTAAGAATAGGGTCTGCAAGACGTTCAGCACCTCACGATATTGGGGACCCCCAAATGTAGGGTTGGGGAGGGTCTGTAATGCTAAAACTCAGGATGTGGATCCCACAAAGACAGGAACCCTAGCGGAAACACAAGGGAAAGGGGCCTGGCGCATTCCAATCCACACAAAAATACACAACGGGAATGGTAATTGCCAGGCAGGAGGGTGTAAGGGAGAAGAGGAGGAGGAGAGGGGGACGCGTATTAGTATTTTGTCAGCAATAACCAACCTTTTTATCCTTGGGGACAATACTGCACTAAAGTTGTGGAGCGTCAGAGATGGTAAAGAAAAGGTTCAAGGCAGGTGCTGGATAGAAGGGATAGTGGGAGTTAAAACTGATAAGCATTCTTTTTTGAGTAGAGATCAGTCAAGAAAAAAAAAAAAAAAAAAAAAAAATGTTTATATATATATATATATATATATATATATATATATATATATATATATATATATATATATATATATATATATATCCCGAGTGAATTGATAGGTAAGGATGACACCAAAGTCTTTAAAATATCGACTGCATGAAATCCCCCATATGGGGAGAAATGGGAAGAGAAGGAAAGAGGGCGATGATGAATAAAGGTGAAGGAGAAAAAGAATGGAGGAAGGAGGAGGGTGAGTAGGAATAGGAGGAAAAAAACTAGATGGATAAGCAGAGTGAGGGTGGAGAGGAAATTGAGAGAAGAAAGGAGGAAAACTAGGAGGATAAGGAAGAGAAGGCTAGAAAGAGGGAAGGAAGAAAGTGATAAGGAGGATTTTGGGAAGGAAAACATAAGGAAGGAAAGAGGAGGCACAGGAAGGGGAAGGGGATGGGTAGAATAGGAAGGGAGTGGGGGCAAATAAAAAGGAAAAGAATAAAAAGGAAAAAGATTATGGTAAGGGGTAGCAGGCGGAGGGTAGGGTAAGGGGAAGGAAAGGGGAAGGAATGTGGAGAGGAAGTACGAAGGGAAGAGAAGGTAAATAGGGAGAAGAAAAAAGAAGAGGTAATGGGAGAAGAAGGATAAGAGAAGATGAAAGGGAAAGAGAGGAAAAGAGAGGGGAAAGGACAATAAAAATATAGAGTGATGGGATGGAAAGGTCATTGGAGAGGAAACCAAAAGAGAAGGAAGAAGCAGTTTCAGAGAATAAGAGGAAATATAATTGGAGGGAAAGAAATTTTTTGGGGGGTAAGGTATGTAATAGTAAAGCTTTGGACAATAATAGAGAAAAGAGGGTTGAAGAAAGCAAGAGCTAAGGGGAGAGTAGGCGAAGAATGGGGAGAGGAAGAGAGAGGATCGAAAAGAAAGGTAGGAATGTAGGGGAGAAAGCATAAGGGGGGGGGTGAAAGGGAGGGAGGGGAGGGAGGGAGGGAGGGAGGGAGAGAGGGAGGGAGGAAGGGGAAGGAGGGAGGGGAGAGAGGGAGGGAGGGAGGAAGGGGAAGGAAGGAGGGGAAGGAGGGAGGAAGGGAGGGGAGGGAGGGAAGGGAGGGAGGGAGGGATGGAGATATTTCTCTCTTCTCCTCTCCCATTTATATTTCATTCTCATTTCTCCGTCCCATATACTCCCTCACTCCTTTTCCGTTTCCCTCCCCTCCGTCTTCCCTCATTCCACCTCATCCTACCCTTCTCCTGCCTTCCAATCCCCCCTCTTCTCCCCTTCTTCACCCGTCACTTCCCTCCCCTTACCTCCCTCCCACTTTCCTCCCCCTCCCTCCCCTCCCTTTCCTTTATATTTCCCTTCTTCCCTTCCTACCGAATCCCTCCCCTCACTCCCAATCTTATCTTCTCATCCCCTCCCCTCCCCGTCCCCCCTTTCCCCTCTTTCCTCCCTAATCCCCTCCTCTCCCCTGCCCTCCCCCTCATTTCTGCTCCCCCACCTCCCACTCCCTATCACCCTTTCCTCTTTACTTTGTAGTCCCCTTTGTAATGTTGTCCTTGATTTTCTGATCCCATTTCATCACTTCCTTCACCCCTCCTCCTGTTCCTCCTCCTCCCCTCCTCCTCCTCCTCCTCCTCCTCCTCCTCCTCCTCCTCTTCCTCCTCCTTTCTTTATTTCTCCTTTTTCTCTTTATTCATTTCCTCCTCCTTGTCATTTTCCTCCTAGTTTATTTTCTCCTTATTCTTGTCATTTTCTTCCATCTTCTCCTTTCTCTCGTTCTCTCCTCCCTCTCCTCCTCTCATTTTCCCCCAGCTACACCTCCCCCTCTCTACTCCTCCTCCTCCTCCTCCACCTACTTTCCCATCCCAACCTGATGTTTCATTACCTCCCACGCTCTCTCCCCCCTCTGCCACCTCCCTCCCTCCCTCCCCCAACCACATCCTCCACCTCTCTTTCATTCAAGTGGTTCAATTTGGGGGTGATGAGAATGGGGAGATGGAGGTGGAAGGCGGGTGCTGGCGGGGGGGGGGGAGGCAGCTGTAATGGATAGTAAAGGCAAATGGTGCCCTAAATGTATGAACTTGGATTCCTTCCCAGCAAAGACCTCAATGAGAGTACTTGATTGGTGGAGATCGCATTTCGGCTCTCCGAACACTCCGGGTAGTGGACTGATGCTAAGCACCTACTGGCATCGCCCTCATCAGTGCGAAAGGTTTCTTCTCCTGCATCAGTGCCTTTGTTACGTGGATGATCTTTGCATATAGGCCGTCAGGTGATTTTATTCATCTGAGCAGGAAGTCATCTAACCGAAGAGACTAAAAATAGTTCAATAAATCCTTTCGCTGGGAAGAGGTTCTTTCTCAGATGAACAAGATCGCTTGGCGGGAGCTTCAATAATCAAGGAAAGTCGTAGAACGTAGCTAAAGAGATCAGTATTGGGTTGATATAGTTTCAACTCTTTCATTTAGTAGGTCTTCCGTGGATTAATAAGATCGTCTAACAACAGTTAGAATGAAGAACCAAAATGGTTAATCCACTGTTCTTTATAGATTTTATTCTGGTGGACGCTAAACTATTCTATTCAGCTGAGAAAGCATCATTAAACTTATCGTTACCACTTCCGTCTTGTCCTGACTTTCCCAATCACAGCGCTAATCGTACAATTCCTTTGACCTAATAATTTCTGGAATTGCCCCAATCTCGTGGCTTTTGTGAATTGAAGAGTCCTCAGAGCCAGTCTCTTGGCGTTAATTGGGCTAATCACTATTTCCATATTGCCCCACTCTCTTCCTCTATTGCCCACTCACTATTGTTATTGTTCATAAAGGGACCTGAATTGCCCCTGTCATATACTCAGTTGAACATTTGGATTTATTGTATTATATCGTTCTCAAGGGGATAGACTCTGCAACGGGTTCTCATGGATGAGCATACACTATTGTGTTAATGTCCTAAATGTATAATTTATTATACATCTCAAAAAAAAAAAATTGTTGCATTAATATCAACCACTGGTATTAACTGTTTTAATTGTACTGATTTCAAATAAAAAAAAAAATTCCTGAAAGTTCTTATTTGTTTGCAACCAAGGTATTTCAAAATATCAAAATGTTGTCTTCGTCTCAATGGCATCGTCGTCTATCAGAAGAAAAACGTAATTAAACTCTCATTGAATTAGTTGGTGAATAAGAAAAGAAAATGTTTTATAATCTAAATTTATTCACAACACAATTTAAAACATGTTCCATCAACACAAAGGTAAAAATTTATATGAGACTCATTGTTGGGTAAAAAATTGGTTGCTGTGAAGATACAAAGGTCAGTTACATTTTAGTCAGGCAGGAATTTGCGCTTGAAGCTCTTGCGTTTCTGGATTGTCTCAGGGTAATCTCGTTTAATGTTCCAGCAGTAGTCTACAGTTGATTACAGTTGATTACAGTTGATGTTTACTGGAAGAGGCCTTATGAGGCCTGTGACTCCAGTGTGGCAGCCTGATTTCTTATATGGTGTTGGCTGCGTGCAGTGTTAATCTGTGCCCTATAGTTAAATTTTTGTTCTTGTTCCTTCCAGAATTTGTCAAGCCTTGCCTCAAAATTCATCACTGAGTCCGCATTAACTCCTCTGTCTACCATCATAAGTTTGTCCCATCTCCCTTGGTAGCGCTCCTCCTCCATAGTCTAGAGGCCTTGCTCGTCACTTACTGCCCCTAAGTTCTCAAGAAACCTATCAAAATGACTGTATAGGAAATGGAGTTTGACATTCATGTTGCATTCAAGGTCATGGAAAGCTGACAACAAGGCTGCTACAAGGGTTTCATAGTTGTCACCCTTTTTATTACCTAGAAAGTTTTCCATTACCGCCACAAATGAAAGCCACGTTCCCCTTTCGTTATCATTCATCTTTCTGACAAATGCTTGATCACGTACAAATGCGCGAATCTGTGATCCATTAAACACACCTGCCTTGATCTTCTCGAATGACAAAGCAGGGAGAACCGAGACTATATGTTGATAAACTGTTTCATCAGGTCCAGGTTGATGTGGAGAGGAGAAAATATGATCTTTTCTCGACTGACGATTGAATCATTGACAATATTTGGTATACCAGCTTCCAGTCTCACGTAAGGGTCACTCTTTCTGGTTCCAATGCTTGTATCTAGCTCGGCTGTCCCACATGCAAAGAAAGCAGGGATACTTTGCAAATCCTCTTTGTTGACAAAGGAGGACGTTCCCCATTTTGAGTTCCACGCAGATTGTCCAGTTGTGCTCGTTGTATTTTAGTAGGTCTATCACAGTTTTCCTGTAATTATGCTCCTCTTGTAAACACACATAATGACCTACTGGAACAGCTGCATAGACATTGCCATTATGTAGTAGAACACATTTTAGGCTGCACTTAGAACTATCTAGAATTAATTCCCAATCATTTGGACTGTACAATGGAATCCTTAATTCCTGGAGAAGACCCGCGATATTATTATGAAATTAAACAAACTTATTCTTCTCTTTAAACATTTCCACAAAAAATATGTTCCTCAATTCGGAAGTATAAAACTTTTAAGATTTGGTTCAGTAGAGCCTTTTCTTACACCTTAGAGGCTACTTCTGCTGCATTTTTGGAGAGACCCAAATCATGGACAAGGTCATTCAACTCTGGCTAAACTGCTGAGGGGTTCATGACTGAAGTAGCGTAAGAAGAATCGTCAAAATCTGCCAGTATTTCTCGAGTCTCATCGTTAGTCTCTTCCATTTCGTCACTAAACTCTACTCAAGATGGAGACAACTCATCAAAAACTGGAATTGGTAGCTCATCTGAGTGCGAAGTAGGTCGAATTGCTGAGGGGATACTAGGTTAAGTGATTCTATGTCTGTTTTTCTTGTCAACGCCTTTTGTATTGATCAGACAAAAATAACAGTCAGTTGTGTGCTCCTTCGGTTCCCGCTACGTCATGAGAATTCCGAAAGGTAAGCCCTTACGCTTCCCTTTCGTCCAGTCACGCAGTATTTCTTCGCAGTTGACACAGTGTGTGGGGTCCATTTCTTGTCTTGGTCACCAAGAATTAGTCCGAAATACGCTTCATAGGCTCGCCTTACAAACGATGTTATATTACGCCTCAGACGAATAAGCTCGAAGTATCCACTAATGTAGCAGAAAGCATCAGGTTTGTTCACACACTGGTGTCTCCTTGTAGCCATGATCAAACCTGGCAGAAAAAAATAAAAATAAAAATAAAAACTATATATCCATATTGATACCATAAACGTGCAATTTATTTGACCGCTAAAGGCTAAAATGTAATTTCTCAATTTGCAAGAAAACTAGAACATATTGGAAAAAAGCTGTTTCCATATTTGAAATAGGAAGATTAAAAATAGTAAGAAATAGTAAAAAAAAAATCTCATGCTAATAAGATTAAAAAATTTTCCTGTGCTAGATAATGGGTAAAAATATGGTCCATATATTGACTAATACTTTTGAATATAATACACACTATTGTATTGTGGTTACAGGTGCGTCACCAATCAATCATTGATGATGAGATGTGATGAAAGATTTACTTTGTATATTTTTAAATGTATTTCTGTTTTAGCTTTTAGAGTAATCTAATGTAGGTAAATCATATTATATATTTTATTCTCCATTTGAGCTGTATTCAAAAATTAATTTTGTTTGTGTGATCGATGTAAATATAATTGACAAAATATTTTTTTTCTATCTATCATAGGTGATTTAATGTATGTATTTGTGCTGCGCGTATTAAACATTATGTTTCTGTACCTTTCCGCTAGAGGGGGTTAATATTATTGTCGACAGTCAAACGAAGTGTTGAGTGTTGTGTTTGTGTTGTGTTGTGTTGTGTTTTGTTTGTGTGGTGTTGTGTTGTGTTGTGTTTGTGTGGTGGAAAAGTGCGTTTATAACATGTATCCAGCTTCCCTGACAACAGGTAAGAGGTCATTGGGGTACATAATGTTTATTGTTTGTCTAACAGTGGATCTATTTTACGAAATGTCTGAAAGTTTTTCTTCCAACAAAATGTTTTGAGGTAATCGACCATGTTACGGTGAAAATAGCTCCTCGGATTGGATTATGTGTATTCCAGGGTCTCATGACATTCAGTACTGAAGTATCAGCAAAGCTTATTACGTGTTTTATTTTTGTATTTATTGTTTCCATGTGTATGTAATATTATATACATTTATGTATATAATATTATTCAAAGTTGAAAAGAAATGAAATAGTTGAACCGAAGTTGGTGATTCCTTTTTGTTGATAGACGGGTAAAATAAGAACAGTTCTCCTTCCTTCCTCCCTCCCAGTATTTCCTTGATCCTGTTTGCCGTCTTTTTTCTGATTTTACAGTATACAACTTAATCTAACTTAATTACTGTAACCTAATCTAACTGAACGTTGCATCACCTAATATAACCTAACGTAACCTAGTCTAACCTGGTGTAACTTAACGTAATACAATCTAACAAACAGTAACTTAACCCAAGTTAATCTAACATATTCTAATATGGCCTCATATAACGTAACATAAGCAACTTAGTATATCCTATTATGATATACCTAAATATAGCTAAACCTAATGTAAATTAATATGTAACCTAACCAAATATAACCTGATCTAACCTAACCAAACCTAAACTTAATGTAAATTAAGACGTAACCTAACCAAATATAGCCTGATCTAACCTAACCAAACCTAAAATAAATTAGATTAAACTAAACTAAACCTAACCTAACGTAACATATTTTGACGTAGCCTAACCTAAATCATCCTAGCCTAATGGAGCACAGTCAAGTAAAGCACAGTCTAACATAGCCCACCTTAACGTAATCCATCCCAATATAGCCCAGCTTAATATAGTTCAGCCTATCCAAGACCAACATAACGTAATCTATCCTAATCTTATATAATCTACCCTAGCCTTGCCTAATGTAACTAGCCTAGCCCAGCCAAGTAAGCACGCCCAAACATCCATTTGAACACTCAGTCATCAAGCCCCATCTCTAAACCACGCTGGATACAATATTCTTCATTAGAATTACTCTTGGGTTGGGGGTGGGATGTTTTTGTGTGCAAGTGGGTTTTGGTCAACCTCGTTTAACCCATTTGCGTCCCCATACTCCACAACAGAGACTTTATGACAGCTATCACTAGAGTATTTTATTTACCTGAGGATTGATATGGGTATGGGGGATAACCTCCGGGCACAAATCAATTTGAATGAGACCCTTTATACGTGGTGGTGACAGCCACTGATAGTAAGGCAAGGAGGCTTTTCGTGATTCAAGTTCCTGACGCCCCCACATACGTAGTGTAATAAAACTTTTCAGACGAGACGGACTTTAGTGTTGCCAAGCTTGTGTGAGAGTGAACAAATTAATATCGAAACATAAATTTCTGATTTTGATACGGAGGAATTAATTTCAAGTTGAATAGATGTCTACTTTGGGAGACTGAATGAAGACAATTATTCTGGAATAAGATTGAAAGAGAAACTATTAGGAAAAGCTCGTGATTTTTAAAGAAAGAAGTGACATTTTCTTCTCTACCCTTTCGCTCTCTCCCCTCTCTCTTTCTATTTATTCTTTCCCCTCTCCTCTCCTTCCTCCCCTCCTCTCCCTCTTCCTTCTCTTCGTCCTCCACTTCTCTTATCCCTCCTCTCCACCTCCTCCTCTTCTCCTTTATACATCTACCCAAACCTTTCCTTCCCTCTACCTTCACCTTCCCACCCTCCCATATGTACACGCTCACCCAGAAAAATCACTCTCCTTCTACCTCAACTTCCCCATTTCCCCCTCCCCTACTCTCCCTTCCTCCCTCACTCCCTTTCACCTTCTAAGCCCACCCCCCTCATAAAGAAAGAAAGAAAGAAAAAAAAGGGTAGTAGGTAGGTAAGGAAGGAGGGGGAGGGGGCTCGAAGCACAGTGTTTCTCATTGTTGCGGTCGTTTGGGGCGAGCCTGCCGCACCTCGCCGCCGCAAAGCTTTTATAGCCGAAGAAGACAACAGACAACGCTTGAGTATCTCTTTCCTTCCTCCTTCTCCTTTACCCCCCTTCTCCTTAACCCCCCTTCTCCTTAGCCCCCCTTCTCTTTACCCTTCCCTCTACAACCTTTCCCCCCAATACCCAGTCTCTTTCCTATACCTTCCCCTTCCTTCCTATCTAATGCCGTTACACCCTTTACCCTTCCCCTCCCCCACTTCCCCCACTACCCCAATATAATTTTCTTGTTTTTTCTCTGTCTCCTTCTACTCGTTTTCTTTTCCCATCTCCCCTTTCCTTCCCTACTCCTTTCTCTTCCTTCCTTCCTTCCTTCCCCTTTTCTTCCCCTCATTCTCCCATCTTTCCTCCTCCTTGCCTTCTGGTCCCTTTCTTTCCACTCATTTCCCCTCCTTACGTCCATCTAACTTCTTGTCTTTGCCTCCTCATCTAGTATTTCTCTTAACCTTCCCTTCCTTCTCTCCTGTTTCTCCTTCCTCCTTCGCCCATTCCCCTTCCAATTTTTTTTTCTTTTCCTCCTCATTCATCTTCTTTCCCGTTCCTTACTGTTTCTCATTCACATTTCTTCTACTCCCACTGATAGGTTTCCTCATCTCTGTTCTCCCCGCCTTCCTATCTTTCCTGCTTTCTCCTCTTTCTTCTCTTCGCTCCCCTTTCCCCCTTTTCTCTCTTCTCCCCAATGTCTGCTCTCTGTCCCTTCCAATATGTAATATATTCTATCTAGGAAACCATTTTAGGGTTAATAGATTATATTTAGGTTAACCATATTAAGATCTATGAGTTCTTACTTGATCTAATTAATCTTTGATTTTGTCAGTCTAAGCCTCTTCGCTCAGTAGAAGTCTTCTGAAGGTTTTATTCTGGCCAATATCAGAGGATTTTATTCAGCTGAGGAACCCAAAATGGGGTCGTGATTACTCGAACCGCCATTTTGTCTCAGAGTCTCTTTCCTCAGCGAAATAAATTCGTACAACGTTAATCACACTTATATATGTAGAGGTCATCAACATGCCATAATCATGAAGTCACAATGTCACTATGATGTCACAATGGCGTTATAGTATTTGATTATTTTTTTCTCATATGACTGTTTTGCCCTCCCCCTCCCCTCTCCCTCCCCCCTCTTCCCCTTCTTATCTTCCCTTTCTCCTCTCTCTCTCTCCTCTCCCTTCATCCCCTCTCTTTTCTCTCACCCCTCTCTCATCCTCCTATCTGAGCCTATTCCCCACATCGGTCTCTCATGACCACTGCTCTCTTTTTCCCTCTCTTTTTCCTTTTCCCATTCACCAATCTCTTCATTACGATTCCCGCCGCCTCTCCCTCACTCCTCTTCCCTCTCTCTCTTCCCTGTCTGTCTCTTTTTCTCTCTTGTTTTTCCCTGTTTCTCTCCTTCTCCCTTTCTCCCTTTTCCATTTCCTCTTTCCCTGTTCTACTTCCTCTCTTTCTCCTCCTCTTCCTCTCTCCCCTCTCCCCTCTCTCCCTCATTTGCTCTTTTCCTCGTCCTCCCTCTCTTCCTCTCCCTTTCTCCCTCCACTTCTCCCCCTCCTCTTCTTTTACTGCTCCCTCTCCCTGTTAAATACTCCCTTTCTCTCCCTCTCTCTCCCTCTCTCCCCCTCTCTCCATCTCTCTCCATTCTTCCTCTCCCGACGAGGACTCTAGCCGGGGCAAACCGTCCCCGACTCATAGTCTCCGAGGGGGAGCCTAACTTGCACGTGGCCCCATCCGTTACGCACACTCAAACAAGCAGACGGTCATGCACATATAACGTATACACATATCCACACACACACACACACACACACACACACACACACACACACACACACACACACACACACACACACACACACACACACACACACACACACACGCACGCAAGCAAGCAAACACACGTCTCGACAGAGACTGCAGCAGATCCGAGGTGAATACATGGCGTAGTGGTAACGTTCGCGGCCATCACTACGGCGGTCCAGGTTCGAATGCCGCCCAGGGCTGAAATAATCTCAGGGAAATAGCTGTCGATCACGAGTCCAACACGTGATCCAAGACCATGGTGAATCACACACACACACACACACACACACACACACACACACACACACACACACACACACACACACACACACACACACACACACACACACACACGTGCGCACGCTCGTACGCACACACGCACACACACACACACACGCGCGCGCACACACACACACACACACACACACACACACATTTAAATAGAAAATTTTCTTCTGATTTTCGTGAGTTTAGTCGATTATTCCAGTTGTCGCCAGGTGATTTTATTCATCTGAGGGAAACCCCCAAAGGGTTGATATTTCAAGATAAATCTTTAATAAACAAGGCGTAAAACCCTTTTTTATTTTAGATGTGTGGATATCGTAATATGAAATATATTCTTACAATTTTCTTTGTTAATTTTTTTTCCTATTTTCAATTATAGTTTATTTCACTTTAATCACCTTTATTATAATCCAGTTTAGTTTAATTCAACTTGACATAATCTAATCGAATTTCAGTTTATTTCATTTTTAATTCTATTTTTTGCTAAAATAGTTTTCCTCGATTGGTGACGGGTTTTGGACAGGGAGCGGTTTTAGTTTATCTTATATGGTCCAATCTTGATAAAGTTGCTTTTCATAGAAAATTTAGATTCCATCATTTGAATGCTAATAAAACATTTATACGTCCAAGCTTATAAAAGTCATTTTTTGTATCAATCTTAATGGTCCAGAGTGGAAAAGTTGCGTATCAACGATGATGTCAGTAAAGATGTTGAATCATCACGAAATTCAAAGTAATCCAAAGATGATTTTCATAACCATTTTGATAGTTAAAGAACTCAAATTTTGAGAGAAGAAAGCTGTTTAGTGACGATGTCCAAGAGGACGTTGAAACGAACATCACGAAGTTTTTGCACAAGGTCATCAACTGAAATTCTATCCTCGGGATTGTAAGTCATTGCCCTTGCGATAAGAAGTGAAATTTCCTCATTTTGATCTTCCTGGGCGATAAGAGAAGCCAACAGATAACCGATCGAGTACACATCACTTGCAGAAGAAGTTCCTCGTCCCTTGAAAAGCTCGGGAGCAATGTGAGGAAAAGTGATGTGACCGGTTCTGTTCTTGCTGTAAACGCCCTTGCCGATTCGAACGGCGCTTCCGAAGTCGATGAGAGTTGCGTCCCAAAGGTCGCAGTTCCTCTTCACGACAATGTTATCCTGTTTTAGGTCGTTATGAGTCCAGCCACGAAGATGAATGAGGCGAACGCTCTCTGCGACTTGAAAAACGATATCGACAGCCTGATATTTTGAGAGCTGTCTTCGATGAATCATTTTGTACAGAGAGCGTCCCCCGCAGCTGGTGATCACAGTGACTGGGTTTCTGCCTACGCCGAAAAGAGTCGGGACACGAGGAACTCCTGACAACGCTGCCAGAGCCTCGGCCTCGCGAACCATGGCGGGCAGAAACCTTCTCTTCTTGTAGATTTTCGCCACCGCTCTCCTGTCCCCCGCTTGAAGAAGGTAGACCTTGGAAAAGGTTCCTTCGCCGTGACGTCGGCCGTTCTTCAGAAGTCTCTTGAGGACTTCGCTCTCAATCCAAGTCAGTTCAGGTGGTTTCTCCATTGTTGTGCCGAAGAAAAAAAATTCCCAATTCTTAATCAAATTCCGGTCCAGGTCCATCTTTGTCATGACTCGTTAGCTCGAGCTTAGATTAGCTCCAAAATACGAGCACGAATATTAAGGCGAGTTCGTGTATACAATACACGATACGACATTAAAGACGATCATGTAAGGCAAATATTATTCATTTATCACACACACACACACACACACACACACACACACACACACACACACACACACACAAATACGTGCGGGTGTATGTGTGCCTTGTAATTGGTAAATGTACGTGTATAAATACATACACATATAGTCGGTTCAATGGCGCAGTAGTAGCGTTCGCAACCACTAGCCCAATGGTCCGAGTTCGTATCGCGCCCAGGATTGAAGTATCAGTATCGCTGCGCTGCGAGCCGTTACTCCAACTCTTCGGCTTGGAATTGGCTGTGTGTGTGTGTGTGTGTGTGTGTGTGTGTGTGTGTGTGTGTGTGTGTGTGTGTGTGTGTGTGTGTGTGTGTGTGTGTGTGTGTGTGTTGCGTCACAGCATTACCCATAGATCGGACATCAATGAGCTCTAATCTGAGAGGGTAACAGCTGTCGATCACGAGTCCAGCACGTGATCCAAGTTCATGGTGAATCACATACTACATACATACATACATACATACATACATACATACATACATACATACATACATACATACATACATACATACATACATACATACATACATACATACATACATACTCGTGTATACCCACCTACATATATGGATGCATATTTGTTTAATAAACCCTCCCATGGAGTGCATCTAATATCTAAAATTATGCATAGTAAACAAACTAGAAACTGCTAGTCCTGATGCGCGAGCAACAATCGAAATTTCATGTTTGAGAAAAAGGCGCTGATAATTAAAGAAGAAAAAAAAATCGCGTCCGATTTAGAAGAAAAAAAATCATAAAACGATGGGAGGCTGATTGGAGTCTGATTAGTGAATGGCTGGAGAATGATTAGCGAATGAATAGCATCACGTCAGGTTCAGAGAAAAATATACAACAATGGGAAGCTGACTGGATACTGATTGGGGCCTGATTGGAAACTGATTAGGGAGTGATTGGAGCGTGATTAGGAGAATCTTGAGCGATGTGCTGCATTTCAGAGAGGCACTGAAGCTGATGGACAACGGCCATTGTCCAGAGTCACCGGTTTAATCCGGAACAAGGCGCCGGAAATTCTGGACACTCGGCTTGGCAACGGTGGAGTTGTATGATGAGCCTTGTCCATTTTCAACCATTATGTCGCCCACTTTGTACGCCATAATGGCGGCTCGGTTTCGAATTCATCAATTTTGTAATTTCGTCAACGTCGTCCTCGTTATTTTTTTTTTTTTGTTAGAGTTGTCAACGCAGCTGTCGACGTGTCCTAACTGTCGACGTGGTCGTGGCCGTTATCGTTGTCGTCGTTATTGGCGTTGTCCTTGTCGTTACTGTTGTTGTCGCTGTCGTTTTTGTTGTCCTCGTAGTCGCAGTCAGCGTCGTCGTTATCGTTACTGTTGCCATTGACATTGTCGTTGTCGTTGTTGTCTTTGTCGTGGCTATCGTTATCATTGTCCTTGTCCTTGTCCTTGTCCTTGTCCTTGTCCTTGTCCTTGTCCTTGTCGTCATTGCCGTCCGCATCAACAATTCTACCATCTTTGTTATTTTTATACCATAATCGTGTATTTGAGGTTTTACATACGGTTATCAGTGTCGTCTAGGTCATCGGCATCATACTTAACCCATTCAACTCCGATGACAAGATGTCTTGTCATTTGGTCAAATAAAACAAAAAATCATAAAACACCAAAATGTTTGATCAAACACAAGAAAAATATGACGTCAATCCTCGCTTCGCTCGCAGCGAAGCGAGGACTGACGTCATATTTTTTCTGGTGTTTGATCAAACATTTTGGTGTTTTATGATTTTTTGTTTTATTTGACCAAATGACAAGACATCTTGTCATCGGAGTTGAGTGGGTTAATGTCATCTTCATTCATATCTGGTCTGTGTCGTCACCATGGTCAATATAGTTCTCCTCTTCTGTATCGTTATAACTAGTTAGATTGTCGTTCTCCGTTCGAATAAAATAGTCTGAAGTCAGCCATAACTAAACATGAATAATGTACAACAGTGAATCCCAAACTTGGGAGCCCTCATCCTAACGGCGGAAGCAAAGGAAGCTTCTTGGGTGAAGACATAAGCGATTACTGTATCGCAAATGAATAGATAAATCATCCGATATCTATACCTCTCTTTGGAATTCACGGAATCTTATCACATCTACGTGGGTTTTGATGCCTTTGATTTTTTCTTTATGAAGCGGCCTTGCTGTGGATGTGCTGTGTCTTGCGACACTGCTTGTGACCCAGGGCAGTGGACAGGATGCAAGGATGACCCGTCATCCAGGAGGTGCCAAGATAGGAGGGAGGGTGGAGGGGAGTGGAATATATGGAAAATGAAATGGGTGGGAGTGTTTTCTATGCCTTTTTCTTTTTGGCTACCCCCCGTGTAAGGGGGAAAAAGCCTATGGTATATGCATGTATGTAAGGTATCACTATATACGCATATGAAGATTTTTCTATACTTCGATTTTAAAGATGGAGGATCGATGGGCACAGGAGTAGGAGGAGGAGGAGGAGGAGGAGGAGGGGTGCATGCACTTACAGTATGGTGGGGGTAGGAAAGGACACGGAGCCAAAAACTTAGGGGAACCGAAGTGATTTATACCTTATGTCAAAGCAGCTGAGAGGTTAATCGTTCCCTGATTCTCCTTATGGGACCACCTGTTTGATACTTGTTCTCTCTTCAGTTTAATAAAGTCGTGTGACGCTTATTATCAAAAGTCACAGAAGGAATTTCTCCCCCCCGTCCCTGGTGACACTTAATCCTTTGCTTTATCGTCATTCATCTTGGCGGCACCTGTTTTGATAGCAAAGAGATTAAGATAAATTCTATTGAGTCCTATGGTGATATATACGGTGTGTGTGTGTGTTTGTGTGTGTGTGTGTGTGTGTGTGTGTGTGTGTGTGTGTGTGTGTGTGTGTGTGTGTGTGTGTGTGTGTGTGTGTGTGTGTGTGTGTGTGTGTGTGTGTGTGTGTGTGTGTGTGTGTGTGCGCGTGTGCGTGCCGGCACGTTTGTGTGTGCCGGCGCGTTTGTGTGTGTACGAATGGATTAGTGTATATGTATGCACGTATGTGTATGTATGTATGTATGTATGCATGTATGTATATACAGTATGTATATATATGTGTATGTATTTACGTAGATATGTTTACCTTGTCCAGTTTACTTGCACTCCACTTTGGCGAGTTTTTCGTTCAAAAGATAACCATCGGAAGCGGGTGCGTCACCCTCTCATCAGCCTCTCTTTTAATATGCGCTGACAGTTTAGCTGAAATATGACGCATTAACTAGCCATCAACTAGCTCCCCCTACTCATTCCTTGTACGTGATTACACGACATACCTGCGGGGTTCTGCTTCCCTACTACCAAGTTTTTGAGTTTCCTCCTTTTTGTCGCAAAAGCACTTCGTTCACGTCTTCGTCGTGAGTGGCTTCCGCGTCGAGTTACCTCGTAAACGGGACCGTCGCTTATGTTTTGCTGTTTTGACGACTTGAAGATCCGACCCGCCGCAGAAGCTGTGTCGTTTCTGTGTCACATTAGTGAGATCAGGTGTCATATCTTCGTTTTATAAGGACGTCTCAAGCCCGGTTCGGGCGCTATTTGAATAAAATTACGTGGCGAAATCAAGGACAAAATATATTGTTTATTTCCTGGACCGGAGGATATCGAGATATTCTTCATTAAAAACTCATATTCTAAGAGGGGACCTTTTAAACCAAACAAATTTCTATATATACTATCGGTTTGAAGGTGTTAAATAGATGTGGTGCCTACGCCGCGAGACGCTTAGTTAACGCCAAAGTCGGCTTTGCTTTGTAACGTCAAGAGGCTAGTGGGAGCCCTGAGAATATATATCGATGAAGGGCCCTTCCACTCGTTAGGAAGGACCGAGAGAATATACTTTTTTCCAAGCTTCTCAACCTGTCATGTTCTTCTACGCTGGATAGAATCTTTGTTGGTAGCCATGATAATGAAGCTTTCTGTTTGCAACTAAAATGCATATTCGATTATGTTATCAGTTTTCTAAAGTTTGAATTTCCTCTGAACTGAATAAAATCGTTTGGTGGTAGCAAGGCCAAAATCACTACCATTGTCAGTTGTCCCTAAACTGTTAATCATGTGTTACTTTCAAGTACGCACATTGAACGATTCTTCTTTCCATGTCAACACCAGACGCCAGAGTAAGTCTAAGGGTCCCCTAACCATTTCCACCCAATCTTCATTTCACATATCACATCTGATCTCGTATATCGCGTCATACCTCGTAACTTGCCTCTTATCTGGCAAGATTTATTTCATATCTGTCACAAGACATTAATCCTTTCAACACGGAGAGGTACACCTCAGATTTTTTTTCTGCTTAAAACCAGATAATTCTTCTTAGCAGGGAAGCAAACTAAGAACAAACTGGGGTCTCGACCAAGAAAGATCTTTCAACTGGGGGCTGCCTAAGTGCTGAATAAAATTCTTTGATTTTAGGACAAAATTGATGTTGAAAAATTGCGTCACCGAAATGAAGGAAGTAACTCATCGTACGCGTCACATTTCGTCTTGCACTTGGCTTGCATCTCTCTGGCACCTCGTCTGTATCCCGCCCACGCCTCCGTCCCGACTTCTAGGGTGGTGTTTACCAGCACCTTATAATTATAATGACAGGAACATAAATACATGTGTGTGTGTGTATGTGTGTGTGTGTGTGTGTGTGTGTGTGTGTGTGTGTGTGTGTGTGTGTGTGTGTGCATGCGTGTGTGTGTGTGTGTGTGTGTGTGTGTGTGTGTGTGTGTGTGTGTGTGTGTGTGTGTGTGTGTGTGTGTGTGTGGGTGTGCATGCGTGTGCATGTGTGTGAATATGTGTGCATATGGATGCATGTGTGTGCATATGGATGCATGTGTATGTGCATGGGGGTGGTGATGGTCATAATATTCCCCATAGATTGGTCTACATACGAGCTTTCATCAGGGGAAAGTATTAGTATCTAAGACTGGAGAGAATTACGCTTAATCTGTACACAAATACAGATAGAGTAGAGGAAGAAATGGGGTACAAGAACGACAGGGTTTAGTGTTTACAAGCGCATCTTTAGAAAAGTGTGTGGCAGAACTCTAGACAGAGACAGTAAGAAAAATCATAAAAGGTGGCGAAATAATCTTCATGGGGACAGAAGCGGTGATGAATTATCGGTGATAATAGCTACCTACGACAGAAAAAGAAAAAGAGTAGCTTTAGACAAGGGTTCCCAAGGATATCAATAAAACGGCCTGACGGCAGGTGAACTGAAAGTAAGCCTAGCGCTTGGTACGGAAAAGACTAAAAGAGATGAATTATGACCCTTTTGCTAACGAGAATTTGCCACTGGTATAAATAAAACAACCTAACAACAGCAAAATAAAAAGATAAATGTCACACGATATGGTAGAGGTTACACTAGTGAAAGAATACTACAGGGATGGTTGAAGACAGATGGTCGTGCTATTCATGGATCTGGAAAAAGTATATGACAGACTGGACAGGAGTGCAATGTGGAAGGTTATGAAGATAAACGAGGTAAGGGGGGAACATGATGAATACGGAGAAAAAAACGTATACGAGGAGAAGGGTGAGTGAGGGAGGGTATGTTGAGGAGGTACGGTTGACCCAGGGATGTGTTGTGTCGCTATAGTTGTCTTCAGGTGCGTCTACGTAAGTCTACATTGTGTGACATGCTGGACTAAAGATTTTGGGAATTTGAGGACGTAAACCAGCTTAAACATGGGCCAAGGATCACGCAGAGCATAGTTTCGTTCAAGTTGTCCCATCTTGGCGACTTGGATGAACGTGACCTTATGCAACTTCCTCATCGAACAAGGGTCTAAACTTCCGCAGTTAATATTTTTAGTCCTCCGGTCTTATACACTCAAGGTTTCAAGTTCGTGTTTATCTGCAGGTTCAGAAAGTTTGAAGACAGATAAAAAATACCAGTTAGACCCCTCTCTTTCTCTCTCTCTTTCTCTTTCTCTCTCTCTCTCTCTCTCTCTCTCTCTCTCTCTCTCTCTCTCTCTCTCTCTCTCTCTCTCTCTCTCTCTCTCTCTCTCTCTCTTTCTGTATCTGTCTGTCTGTCTGTTTCTCTTCATTTTTTGTTTGCTTCTTGTTTCTTCTTCTTCTTCTTCTCCTTCTTCTTTTTCTTCTTCCATTTATTCTTCTTTTTCTTCTTCCATTTATTCTTCTTCCATTTCTTCTTTTTTCTTCTTTTTCTTCTTCTTCTTCTTCTTCTTCTTCTTCTTCTTCTTCTTCTTCTTCTTCTTCTTCTTCTTCTTCTTCTTCTTCTTCTTCTTCTTCTTCTTCCTCTTCTTCCCCTTCCTCCTCTTCTTCCTCTTCTTCCTCTTCTTCCCCTTCTTCCTCTTCTTCCTCTTCTTGTTCTTCCTTATCCTACCGCTCCTCCTCCTCCTGCTCCTCCTCCTCCTCCTCCTCCTCCTCCTCCTCCTCCTCCTCCTCCACCTAATCCTCTCTCTCTTCTATCGCCTCTCTCTCCTCCTCTTCCTTCTTATCCTCCTTATACTGCTCCTCCTCCTCTCCTCCTCCACCTCCTCCTCTCCTCTTCTACCTCCTCTCTTTCGTCCTCTTCCTTCTTATCCTCCTTATCCTACTACTCCTCCTTGTCTTCTTTTCTCTCCTTTTCCTCCTTTACCTCTTCCTCTTTTTTCTTATTTTCCTCCTCTTCTATTCCTCCTTTTCCCCTAAGTCCTAGTCCATTTTATCGTCATCATCCTCTCCCGCTTCCTCCTCCTCCAGTTCCCCTCTTCTTCCTTTTCCTCTTTCTCATCCTCCTTTTTTGCCTTATCTCCTCCTTTTCTCCCTCGTGCCCACCTCCCCTCCTCTTCTCCCCATTTCCCGCCCTTCCTCCTCCCTCCTCTTCATTGTCCTCCTCCTCCTCCTCCCCTCCTTCTATTCTTATTATTCCTTTCTTTCATTTCCTTGTCTTCCTCTTTATCTTCTTATTTTTTTCCCTCGCCTTTCATTTTTCTATCACTTCTCCTCATTTACTTCCTCATCTTTTCCTTGTTTTGATTCTTCCCTCTTTATCTTCTCCATCCACCTTTTCTTCTTTCTTCTCCTTTCCTCTTGATTTTATTCTTCTTCTCTTATTCCTCTTCCCCTTTCTTGCCTTCCTCCTCCTCCTGCTCTACTATTCTTTCTTCTCCTCCCAACCTTCCCTTTCTATTTCTTACTTTCCTTTCCTCTCGTGTCTTTCTCTTTCCTTTTTTCAAATTACTTTTTGTCCTCTCTTTACTCCTCCATTCCATTTTCTTAATCTACACTTTCTTTTTTCGATGCTTTTCTGTTCTCTCTTCCCATCCTCCTTTTCTCTTCCCCGTTTTCTCTCTCTTCTACGCTTTCTCATTCTCTCTCCAACTCCTCTATACCATATACCCCCGTCGCTCTTTCCCCATTGTACTTCCCCGATTACCAATCCACATTCTTCCTCCTCCTCCTCCTCCTCCTCCTCCTCCTCCTCCTCCTCCTCCTCCTCCTCTTCCTCTTCCTCTTTTCCCCTTCTCCTCTCCCCTCTTCCCTTCTACTCTCCCCTCTCCTTTCCGCCCCTCTTTCCCTCCCTCCCCATCGCTGTTTCCCCATTGTACTTCCCCGATTACCAATCCACTTTCTTCCTCCTCCTCCTCCTCCTCTTTTCCCCTTCTCATCTCCCCTCTTCCCTTCTCCTCTCCCCTCTTCCCTTCTCCTCTCCCCTCTCCTTCCCTCCCTCTCCATCCTCCCTCTCCTTCTTGCCTTCCCTCTCCCTCCTCCTTCTTCTCCCCTTCCCCATCCATCTACCTGCTTCCTTCATCTTCCTTCCCCTCCTCCTTTATTCTCCCTTTCATCTCTCCCTTCCTTTCTTCGTCCCCTTCCCTCTCTCCTCATCTTCCTCCCTCCCATTCTTCTTCCCACTTTCACCTTTTCTGAGACCACATCCCATTTATCCCCGTTTCACCTGCCACTCCCCTTTACGTATATTCCTCTCACGTTTCCTTGCGCATCCCATGGGACCTCTCACGGCGTCTCGTTCCTCACGAGATGTCTCCCCTGTGCTCCCAAAGATCCTCCGTAGTCCTCCCACATTCATTTAGAATCCCCCATTCCTTCCCCCATTATCCCATTCAAGAACCTCAATTCCCACAACCCTCGTGGTATGGGGATCACTTCCCATTTTCTGACAGTGAGTTACGTCATCGGCCGTTTTCTGATATTTGGCACCGCGGGTGCCAATGTGGCACGGGTGCCTCCCATTTTCTCCTTTCCGGCGAACTTCCTTACGTTTTCTTTATGAGCGCTCTCGAATTCCTTCCAGTTTCTTTATCACCGTTTTCTCTTCTGGTTTCAACAGCAATTCTTCCCATTTTCTCTTAAAAGTGAGTCGATGTTTTGTTCTCTACAGTTTGTAAAAATGTTTACCGTTTTCTTTTACTCAACTGCATCAACGCTTTCAATGCGGTGATGCATTTTATGTTTTTTTTCTGGCCAAGAGAAGGCGATTTTATTCACTCTCGATCGTTTGATGATCCACTGTCGCTTTATCTCGATAAAATTATCTGTACTTAGACAGAATAAAATCAATAACGGATGCGTCCGTCTCAGTGTTTTTTTCTTTTCTTTTTTGTGTGTGTACGAAGCACATTTCTACTACATTTTCTTTTCGTTCCGATTTTTTATCTATATATCTGAATACAATTATATATCTGAATACAATTTAGTTCAAATTTTATTTGCTTAAAAATTTAGATCCCTTCAGTAGTCATGTGTTTTAAGAGTTCTATTTTATCATTATTTTCTTTTTAACACTAGGCGACTCTGTTCAGCTGAGGAGATGTACGGTAGAAAATCGACTGTTATTAGCCAGAACGAAATCCAAAATTTACGTCTTGTGACTCGTGTGTATCCAGTCCTAACTACTACTGGTGGCTGTCACATCAGTTGGGATGAAGGTGATTTATTCATTTATCTATTACTATTATTATTTTCTTTCTTTTTTTGACGCAGTGACGCCAGCAAAGAAGTATTGATCGTATATAGATTCACAATCGGAGCCAAAATTTCTTCCATTGTTTCCAATTTTTACTCTTTCCAGTATGTTTTTGTACAGTTTCTAATATGTATAATGTACAAAGGTAAACACACTCGCATACACACGTACACACAAACACACACACACACGCACACACATACACACACGCACACATATACATACGCATACACTTATATACACACGCGTACATACAAACACATACATACATACACACACACGCACACACGCATACATACACACGCACACATACACACACACCTACACGCTACGCTTCGAGTCATTACTTCAACTCTCGTGGGCAGGGAGTTAGGTGTGTGTGCGTGTAAGGTCACAGCATTACCCACAGATCGGTCATACGAGCTCTGAGCTTTCTTCCTGGAGGGAAATAGCTGTCGATCACGAATCCAACACGTGATCCAAAGACCATGATGAAATACATACAAATACACACACACACACACACACACACACACACACACACACACACACACACACACACACATAGTTGGTAGAGCGCTGAACTGGGAAGCAGAAGTGCTCCCAGCACCCAGTTCGAATCCTGCCCAGGGCCGAAATTATTTCGGTATCGCTGTGCCTCGGGTCGTTACTCTGACTCTCGTGGGCGGGGAGTTGGGTGTGTGTGTGTGTGCAAGGTCATAGCATTACCCATAGATCGGACCTACGAGCTCTGAGCTCTCTTCCAGGAGGGAAATAGCTGTCGATCACGAGTCCAACACGTGATCCAAAGACCAAGTGAATACACACACACACACACACACACACACACACACGAGAGAGATAGCATACATGAATATATATATATATATATATATATATAATATATATGTATATATATATATATATATATGCTTTAGTATATACATACATACATTCATATATATATATATATATATATATATATATATATATATATATATATATATATATATAGATATATATATACATATATACAATGGAGGTGTTCGATTCAAAGTATGCTTCCAATGTACATCCATCTCGGGCACATCCAAGCCCATTCGTCACCCCTCCCATCTTAATATCTCGTTAATAAAAATGCTGAACTAGGGGATTGTCTGCGGGGTTATATGGAGTCTGTACCTCAAGTATAGCTTCGGGGTACTCCTACAGACCACACACACACACACACACACACACACACACACACACACACACACACACACACACACACACACACACACACACACACACACACACACACACACACACACACACACACACACACACACACACACACACACACACACACACACACACACACACACACACACACACATCATTCGTCCATGTTAGATTAAAACATCTACTCATAAAGAAATAATGATATGTGTTTCTAAATTTCTGCGTCCTCTATTTTCTCCTTGAAACTATCTTTCATTTTTTTAAAGTTCTCCTCTCCCTTTTATAATCCACCTGTGATGTTGGTGGAGTAGAATAATTCCATCACCGTCTTTCTTTACATGGCAATTAAGACGAAGGAAGTGGACTATGTATTTCCGTTTCTTTTCTTTCTATTTTTTTTATTTTTCTTTTGCTACAAGTCAACCAATGACAATAGAGGTATCGTAATTTAATATCTCCTACAAAAAAAAAAACAAAAAAAAAAAAGAATCAATTGTTCCATCTTTTCTCAGCATTTGATGTAGGATTTTGTTTTCCTTGTTTGTAATCCTACTCCGACTTCACAACACGATGAGCATCTATTACCTTGTACAATTTTTTTCAATTTGTCAGATCTTGCCGATCTCAATTGCGAGACACTGTCATGCTCCCGCAAGTAATTGGTTAACAGCGTGGAAATCGATTTCGTTTCCCCTGAAACTGAATCTGCCAGGTTCACTTGATCTTTGTTGACTTTCTTATCATTAGGATTTGCTCTAATTCCATTGTTTTTTTTTCACTTAGTCTTATCCAATGCAGCTCTAATTGCCTGTTTTTGTTATGGGCAAACTCGGTCATCGAAAAAGGAAAATGCAATGAGTTCTTCTCCGAGTCACTATAAGTATCTTTCCAGCTTGATGCTCATATACTTGTGACTTCTGGGTTGGATTCCGTCGATGACTTCCAGGAAATGTAGGTCGATGAAAGCAGCCTATATCATCAGTAAGATATAAACTAGTTCTTCATATAAAGGAGACAACCAAACTTGCTAAGCTCTTTAGTGACACTCGATTCTCTGTCAACAGGTTTAAGTTTATCTGTCAACTGTACAGGGAACAAAGTCATCTTCATGGGAGGATAAAAAGAATTTGTTTCTGGGCCGAATCCGGATGTCAGGTGCTAGCGCCTTATGAACCCTTCTCTCTTTGGAAATGGGGACAAATATGATGGGATGCTTTAGGCCTCTGTAGATGTTTCCCCACAGATGTTTTTTCATGGCAAAATAACGACAGATGAAGTAATTCAAACTAGTCATGTTATGTGTGATTCTTTTAAAGTTGTTGTTGTTGTTTTCTTCTTCTTCTTCTTCTTCTTCTTCTTCTTCTTCTTCTTCTTCTTCTTCTTCTTCTTCTTCTTCTTCTTCTTCTTCTTCTTCTTCTTCTTCTTCTTCTTCTTCTTCTTCTTCTTCTTCTTCTTCTTCATCTTCTTCCTCTTCTTCCTCTTTTTTCTTCTTCTTCTTCTTCTTCTTCTTCTTCTTCTTCTTCTTCTTCTTCTTCTTCTTCTTCTTCTTCTTCTTCTTCTTCTTCTCCTTCTCCTTCTCCTTCTCCTCCTCCTCCTCCTCCTCCTCCTCCTCCTCCTCCTCCTCCTCCTCCTCCTCCTTCTTTTCTTCTTCTTCTTCTTCTTCTTTGTGTTTGTGTGTGTGTGTGTGTGTGTGTGTGTGTGTGTGCGTATGTCTACATGCGTGTGTACTTGTAAGTATACATTCTTTCAACATAAACTATCCTCCTCATCCGAGTATTCGGCAGCTTTGTTTACAAACGTCCACATAATTGCGCACTTCGAACTCGAAACTGTCGCTTCCGATAGGGTCGTATACATGGAGCTAAACTTTCGTAAGATTATCGACAACGTCTGCTTTCGCCTTAATTCTCTATCTACATCTACCGTACGAATACCAACAATACCCTCTACATACCAGACGGTAATCCAAACGTACCATCATTACTAGCCCTTGCCAACACTTACGAACATGTGTTTACATTTCCGAACGATTTCCAACATCTCCACACTCATGTTTACCTCAAGCTAATAGGGCCGTTCTGATGCCGAGAGGATGGCAGGGCCTCAGAGGTGAATAAAATCGTCTGGCAAATGCCACAACTAAAGGAAAAGTACTACTTAGAGTGGAGAAGCTAATCGCGACAGACTATAGTCTTGTTAGTTTCAAGGGAGTGTCACGGGTATCAATATAATCATCTGGCGACAGAGAGGATAAGGAGAACAGTGCCACCCGTTACAGAAGGAAATAACCGAAATTGGCTCCTAGACTTTCATCATCGAAGAAGTGCTAAGGATATGAATGAAATCACACGGCGGCAGCCAGCGAAGGAGGAGAAGTACCACCCAGAAAGGAAGGAGGTAACCCCCAATACAATAACGATGTTCCTTTAGTTTAACAAAATAGTTTGTCACTAACAAGAAGAAAATAAGAAAATCGACAGAGTGCGTAATCGTCAGCCTTCTCGATGCAGTGTTGTTTTGTTCTACGAGTAAAAATAAAAAATAAATAAATAAAAAATAAAAAGATAAAACGGAAAGGATACATTCAAATACACCATCGTCCGGATATGCCTGTTGATAGAGTAAATTGTTTAAGGTCTGTCACCAAATGATCCAATAAGTTAATCGAGTTAGTCATTACCTCCTTTACTGTAGTAATCTTTCTTCAACTGAATAAAGTCGCCTGGCGTTAGATGGTACATAATATGTCATTGGGGCTATATCTTAATTCTAAATTTTCTAACTCGAAGTTTTATACTCGGTCTAATAAAACCGTCAGCCATTAGACAGAACATATTATAAAAACGGGACCAACTTTTTGCCATAAATTAAGAAGAATAAAATCGTCTGGCGTCAATCAGATCAGAATTAGCGAAGAGGGTAACCGTAATAAACGGGTCTTCCCCTTTGCATAGGTTCACATTGTATTTCCATCTGGCTAAATTTGAATGATTATATTTAGCTGAAAACACGCAGGACAAAATTACCAAATCGGGTCTCGGTCGGGGTAATTTATCGATTTATTTATTCGTTTGTCTCTTTATCTGCTTATTTGTTATTTTACTTTTTATCCTTTTCATTATTTTTTTATTGTCTAAATGCACTTACTGATATATATATATATATATATATATATATATATATATATATACATACATATACATACATACATATACCAAGGCTTTTTCCCCCTTCCAAGGGAGGTAGCCAGTAATATATATATACAGACGCAGACATTCGGTTGACGTGGATTTTATTTTTTTATTTTTCTCTCAACACAATAAAACATTTAGTGTTTGGATTGTTGGGGCAGGTAAGTCACTGCTGAGATTCAGAGAGAAGTGCGGAACTCAGTCCCACGACTAAGCAAATGCGAAACCACCACACTTCCGATTACGCTAATAAGGCACATTTTAATTCTGGCCAGAATAAAACCTATGAAGAGCCTTATCCTAGCAAAGGAATACAAATGATGCTAGCCATCTCGATTAAGCTCAGGGCGTTGCTCACGACCACAAAACCCTCTGTGTTATTTCTTGCCCCAAATACCGTACGATCCTCCGGCCTTACGGTTACGTGTAGATAGTGCGCCTCACAAGTTAATGTATTTCCTCCAACCCGTAATGGACGGGAATTGCCCATAAGTCACTGGTTCCACTCTTCTGACTCCGCTAATGTCTTCAACAGCTTCCTTAACGGTTGGTCCTTTTGTTATCTTACCTGTCGTCAAACGATTTTATTCACCACTGCGATACAACCTCCCCTTTTGGAAACAAACTATCTATAGCCTCTCTTGATCTTCTCCTATCGCCCCTTTTCCTTGCATTAACTCTGTCCCCAGGCTGTCGTATTCATTTAAGGGATCTAACTTCGGAAGTGATGAGGTATGAACTACGTACCTGCTCTCCTTTCCCAAATTATTGAATAATTCTATCCTTATTCCCGTTAACATATGGTGCCATATCTTAATGCGTGTGTGTGTGCGTGTGTGTGTGTGTGTGTGTGTGTGTGTGTGTGTGTGTGTGTGTGTGTGTGTGTGTGTGAGATTCACCATTGTCTTGGATCAGGTGCTGGACTCGTGATTGACAGCTATTACCCTCCCAGATGAAAGCTCAGAGCTCATATATGGCCGATCTATGGGCTGCGCCCTTACACACACACACACACACACAAGAGTTGGGGTACCGGCTCGCAGAGCAGCGGTACTGAAATTGTTTCAACCCTTGGCAGGATTCGAACTCGAACCGCTGGAGTAGCGGTTACGAACGCTACCACTCCGCCGTCAACCTGTATGTGTGTGTGTGTGTGTGTTTGTGTGTGTGTGTGTGTGTGTGTGTGTGTGTGTGTGTGTGTGTGTGTGTGTGTGTGTGTGTGTGCGTGTGTGTGTGTGTGCGTGTGTGTACATGTCTGTGTTCATTGTTAAATGCATATATATTTCACACAGACACGCAGGCGTTATGAATTTTCTTGTAAAGACGTATCCTCTAGCAAGTGATTACTGCCATTCTTTGTTGTCAGTACGTCTTTTCCTTGACTGATGTCCTTCACATGTATGCAAATGTTATCTTTAAAGCCTGAAGCCATGCACAGGGAAGATATCCTGGAGAAGGTATAGAGGCGTATTAAAGAAAGCATAGGTCTTTTTGACTCTTGGGCTGCCCAGGCTCTGCATTGTTGATATTATGAACACTACATTGACTTAGTATGACCTACACAGTATATTGGCTTAATATCATTGACACCATTATTGAGTTAGTTCATTGCCGGATTTTATGGACTCAACATTACTGATACATAAGATTGACTTTGTGTCATTGTTGAAATATCTATTCAATATTCTTGCCACAATACTGTATATTGACTCTATCATCGACATAATTCAGACTCAATAATATAAATCTATTGATTTAAAATTATTGGTACAGAATACCAACACAATATCATTGACAATGTATTGAATCAACACTATTGACCCAATATATTCACCTCACATTATAGATATAAGACATTGACTTGATATCATCGACCTAAAATACTATCTCAATATAATTGACACCTTATGTGATTTCAGTACATTCGACCTCCTATATAGCTCTTTAACACTACCCCTACACTGTCGTGCAGGGAAATATTCACTCTGTTTACTCTGCACTACTTGACCATATGCTCATATGTGGAAAAAAATGTTCAGGAATCCTGCCTGTGAAACTGATAACAAAATCTAATTAAGATGTAAGGAAATGAATGTATTAGGACTAGTGACATTTAGGTCGCTGGCTGAATATACTCCCCATTACACCTCGTCCCTCTACCTCCCCTCTTCGTAAACCCGCGTCCTTCGCCACCCACTTCGAAAGAAAAATAGTGTAAATATTGTCCTTCAGAAGAAGATAACTAAACAACATTAAGATGCGAACAAAAATAGACACAAGAAATGGACTTGAACAGAGATCAAAGTTGACAAATACTTGTACGTTTGTTGGAGAAATTGACTAAAAGCACGTATAAACAATGTCGCTTGGAAACGAATTAAAACCATCATTAGTCGAGGCTTATTCAACAAAATGCGGATGTCTGAGACGTGGGTAGGAATAGATTTACGGCTACGAAATGTGAACACACCACAGAGAAAGCAGAGACTAAACGTGGCGATCCAGGGAGAACCTAAAGGGAGAGATAAACAAAGAGATGAGATAAAGTTATTTGGGCGAGAGTCTAATGGCGGGAAACCATCCATTTAATCCAAAAATCAACCCCGGAAACAAACTGGTGCGGACACGAAGAAAAAAAAAAAAAAAAGGACTGAAGAGTTGGCTTCAAAAGTGAGTCGGAAACAAATGGGCTCGTTATAAATGGGGTCGTTATAAATAGTCTCGGTAACAAATGGGCTAATACGTGGAGGCTTGCGGGGGATAAAGCCCACGTGACGAGATACAAATGACCACGGGGATGCAGGCGGGGTGCTGAAGGGGACACGCCTCGCACCCGCACCATTTACTTCTCTCTCCCAAGCTCTCGCTTGTCGTAACTCTCTGTTTTCCCCCCCAGGCCCCCATGCAGTCACCAGTGTCATTTGTCATCCTATACAGTACCACTTCACCGTTTGCATTGCAAGGACCCTCATTAAAAAAAAATAATAATAAAAAAAAAATAATAATAATCTACAGCACTACTACTATTAACAAAACACAACAACTACGACAACAGCGATATCAGCGGCAACAACGACAAAGACGACGACGACAACAACAACAACAACAACAGCGACAACAACAGCGACAACGACAATAACGACAATAGTAAAAAAAAGTGAGAGAGAAAAATATATATACTGCTATTTGTAGACACATGTTTCGTGTTACTACCTTGACCGCTGAATATATACATTTGATCACCAAGAAATACTAGACAATTATTCAAGTCAATCTTGTATGTTCACCCTACACTATATCTTGCTAGACAGGGACCAGACTGAGGTTCTGGACATAAGGACCTACGCTCTCACTGGAATATCGAAATTTGAAACGTTTCCCTTTTCTTAGTCAATGATAGAGAAGACACTATGGTCACTCTAGTATAAAGATAGAAGAAAAGGAAGCGTACATATTCGTACAGCAAAAACAACCACAGAAACAAGAACAAGAACAAAATGAATAAGAGCAACAACAACAAGAGTAAGAACGAGAACAAAAACAAGAACAAGAACAGCAACAGGAACAGTAACAGCAACAAGAACGACGACGACGACGATGACAATAACGATGATGGCGACGATGATGACGATGATGACCACGACGATGACGATGATTACGATATTGATGATAATGACGATGATTATGATGATGACGACGATGACGATAATGATGATAATGACTATGATGATGATTATCAACAATGACGACAATGATAATGACGATAATGATAGTAATGACGATGATTATGATGATTACGATAATGATGATAATGACGATGATTATGATGATGATGACGATGATGACGGTAATGATGAGAATGACTGTAATTATGATTATCAACAATGACGACAATGATAATGACGATAATGATAGTAATGACTATAATGATAATGTCGACAATGATACCATTGACGATAATGATATTGACGATAATGATAGTAAATAATGAAGATAATGATAATTAGTAATAACAAGAATGAGAATAATAGTAATATTAATGATAATAAAGACGATAGTAACAACAACAACAACAGCAACAACAACAACAAAAGAAAAAATCACAAAGCACTATTATTCCTCGAAATGTGAAAATTGCGAGGCAACTATTTGGCAACAACAGAACTTCGCCATGTCAGGATGAATAAACAAGCAGTACAACTGTCAGACAATTTTATCATACAGCAGAGGGTTGAAATCTGTTCAGAACTGAGCTCTGCTAGATTCTAACGCAATTCAAAGTACTTTCATTCATCTGAATTCTGAATAATGTTCACTTTTAGCATCGATCATGTCCCTCCTTTCTGTTCCTCTTCTTTACCACCTTCACGAATCTACTCCTTTGATGGAAAGGACAGAAACGCTGATTATTGGTGTCGAAGTATAACAAGAATACCAAGTGAATGTAATTCCATTTTTCATCACGATATTTATTCACTACACCCTTTTCACAAAGTAATTTTCTTAACCATTCATTTCTTTTTCAGACTATATTCTTCTTATCACTCAAAAATCATCTTCCTTATACACGAGTTGCCACACTCTAGTATGATATTGTTTTATCCAGATGTGAATATGATTTTTTTAATAACATGTCATTTTTCACTCACAAATGAATGCTGTATAAGTTTGACCCATGAGAGTATCTGTAGAATATCTTAGAATACTGAAGGCATAAGAACTGAATGCAGCCAATACTATACCCCAAGCACCGTCGGAAGAAAGAGAAATCTCAATATCTGTAAGGAGTGCAGAATGCCTGCAACAGAAGAGGGATGAAGATATAAGAGTATAAGCCTGGGGTGACGGAGGTGACAAAGACGATGGAAACAGTAGAAGCGGAAATAAGACTAGAAGAGAAGCTATTCAAACAAAGGAACTGTCTTAAGTACCTCGGAAGCTTGATTACAGATGGCGGAAGATCCAATGAAGAGATTAGATCACGTATAGACGCGGTAATTGAAAAATCTATAAATGAATCGAGAATTAACGTGGAGGTTTTCTAAACTGCTTTGTGCGGTCGAGTTTAATGTATCAGTGTGAAACATGGACAGCCATTGCTGAAATGAGGAAAAGAATAGGGTAATTGGAAGTATGGTTCATGAAACAAAAGAATATCGTGGGCAGAGCGTGTTGCAAAAGAAGAGTTGGAATGAAATGGTCAACCAAATACAATCAGGTGACGACAATCATCATTTCTGGGATTTAACCTATGAAATGGATCGTAGAAAAATAATTCCCTCCTGGCATTACCGAGTGATAGATAAATTGAATAGATTAAAGAAGATACATGATGAGATCAAATGAAATAAAATAGAATAGAATAAAACATTATGAAACCTAACAAAATAAAGTGAAATAAAACAGAATAGAATTAGACGAAATTCTATCAAAATAAAATAAAATAAAATACAACTAGGAAAAGAAATGGAACAAGGTAAATTAAAACTAAAATTAATTAATTTCAATTAAATTAGAGTAGATTAATATAACATCCCCCAAAGGCTTAGTATATGCAAGTCTCGTCCTCAAGGTCACGTCTCGGACATCCTCGATACCCAGGTCGTCCTCGAGCGAGCTCACCCTTGTAATATCGTACTCCACTCACAAGTCGATCAAAACTTTGGTCCTGAAGGAAAACATCATCCCGGGTTCCCCTTCGACGCGTCTTCTTGATTATCTCCTTCCTTAATTGCCTTCCTCCTTTCCCTTCTTCTCTCCTTCCTTCCTTCCTTTCCTCCTTCCTTCCCTCCTTCCTTCCCTCCTTCCTTCCCTCCTTCCTTCCCTCCTTCCTTCCCTCCCTCCTTCCTACCTTCCTTTCATACTACTCTTCTTCCTTCTTTTTTTGGCTTTCTTCATTCTTTTCTTATTTCTTTATTACCCTTATTTCTCTTTTTCTTCTTTCCCTTCTTCGTCTTTATTTCCATCCTTCATTCCTTCCTCCCTTCTATCGTTTATTCGTTCGTTCGTTCGTTCCTTCTTCCTTCCTTCCTTCTTCCTTCCTTCCTTCCTTCCTTCCTTCCTTCCTTCCTTCCTTCCTTCCTTCCTTCCTTCCTTCCTTCCTTCCTTCCTTCCTTCCTTCCTTCCTTCCTTCCTTAATTTATTTACTTAGCTCTCTTCCTATTTCCTTCCTCTTCTTCCCTCCTGCATCCCCTCCTTCCTTCCTCCTTCATTTCTTCTTTCAGTATTCACCCTTCCCTGTAGGTCATGTGTACATTACATTTCCTCACTCCTTACCTTCATTTTCTTTATTGTCCTACTCCTCTTCCATCACCTCCACATCTTCCTCCACATCATCTGTCTCTTCCTCCTCCTCTTCCTCCTCTTTGTTTTTCTTTTCCTCTCTTCATTCAACTTCTCTTCTTTCTCTTTCTTTCCCTTTTCACCCTCCCACTTATATTCCATCTCCTCCACCTTCTCCTCCACCTTCTCCTCCACCTTCTCCTCCACCTTCTCCTCCACCTTCTCCTCCACCCTCTCCTCCACCTTCTCCTCCCTCTCCTCCTACATCTTCCCTTGCTGCTCATGTTTTTTTTTTGTTCTTCCTCATTTTCCTCCTCTTCCTCATTTTCCTCCTCCTCCCTGTTCCTTCTCCCTCACTTCATTTCGTCCTCACTCCTCTCTTCCCTCACTTTCTCACTCCCCTCCTCACTCTCCTTTTTCCTCTCCTCCTCTCACTTCCTCCTTCTGCTACTCCTCTTTCCCTTTTTTCTCCACATCATTCTCCTGCACCTCTTTCTTCCTTACCTCCTCTTTATCCTCTTCCTACTCCCTCTCCTCATCTGTCTTCTCCTCTATTTCCTTCTCACTCTCCTCCTCCCTCTTTTCCGACGTCTCTCTCTTCATTATCCTCTCTTCCTCCACCCCCTGCTTATCTCCCTTCCTCTCTCTCTTCCTCCTCTCTTCCTCCTCTCTCCCTCCTCTATTCCTCCTCTCTTCCTCATCTCTTCCTCCTTCCTCTTCTTCTCTCTATCCTCTTCCTTTTCCCCCGACTCCTTCTCTTCCTTTTCTTCCTATTTTCCTTCTTCCTTCTCTTCTTTTCCTTCATGTTTTTATCTTCCTGACCTTCTCCTCTTCCTCTCCTCACTCCTTCCTCCCTTTTCTTCCTCCTCACCTTCCTTATCACCCACCTTTCCTTTGTCCTCTTCCTTCTACCCTCGTCCCTCTTGCTTCTTCCTTTTCTTCTTTCTCTTTGTTCTTCTCCCCTTTCTGTGCAGTATTATCTCTTCCTTTTTTTAATTTCTTCTTCTTCTTATGCGCGATTATCGTTTACATGTTTTCCTCCTCTCACTAATCTATTCCGTCCGCTCTTTGCAAATGCCATTTGATTGACTGAAACCTCTTTAGTGTTGTCCCCTCCTTTTATTCTTTCTCTTCTTTCTACTCTTTTTCATAACTCTTATTTATTTCTCCTCCTCCTCCTCCTTCTCCTCCTCCTCCTCCTCCTCCTCCTCCTCCTCCTCCTCCTCCACTTCCTCCTCCTCCTCCTCCTCCTCCTCCTCCTCCTTCTCCTCCTTCTCATCCTACTTCTTCATCTTGACTCTTCTTCCTCCTCTTTCTCCTCGTTATTCTAATTTTCTTCATCGTCTTTTTCTTTCCCTTCCTCTTCCTACTCCCCATCCCCTTCACTCTTTCAACTTCTCTTCCAATTTCTCTTCCTATTTCTCTTCATCTATAGTTTCCTCCTGTTCCTCTTCCTCCTTTTCATTCTACCATTCCTTTTTCTCTTCTTTTATTACCATTCTAGTCTCTCCTATTCCTCCTCCACTTATTTCTCCTCCTTGTTCTCTTCTTCCTTCTCATCCTTTTCTTAACCTTGTCCACCACTTGTTCCTCCTCTTCCTCCTTCTACTCTCATTCTTCTTCCGTCCTATCTTTCTCCTCCTGCTGCTCCACATTTTTTCTTCTCATTCCTCCTACGTTTCCTCTTCTTCCTCCTCTCACTTCTCTTCTTCCTCCTCTTACTTCTCTTCGTCTTCCTCTTGCTTCTCTTCTTCCTCCTCTTTCTTCGCTTCTTCCTCCTCTTTCTTCGCTTCTTCCTCCTCTTTCTTCGCTTCTTCCTCCTCTTTCTTCGCTTCTTCCTCCTCTTTCTTCGCTTCTTCCTCCTCTTTCTTCGCTTCTTCCTCCTCTTTCTTCGCTTCTTCCTCCTCTTTCTTCGCTTCTTCTTCCTCCTCTCACTTCTCTTCTTCCTCCTCTTACTTCTCTTCGTCTTCCTCTTGCTTCTCTTCTTCCTCCTTTTCCTTTCAAGGACTTCTCCTTTCCCACCATCACAACCACAGGAACGCTTCTTGGCTCTGTCACTCCATCCTCCTCCTCCTCCTCCTCCTCCTCCTCCTTATCCTCCTCTTCTTCCTCCTCCTCCTTGTACCTCGACTCTGCTGCGCAAATTGATTAGGCAATTTGTTGCAACATCTTTACATTGCAACCAACCCCAGTCCCCATAATTATCCTCTCCCCTGACTTGCTCTCTCCTTCCATCACTCTCACTGCTTCAATCTTCCTCCCCCTCTCGCCGACATCAGCTGAATAAAATCGATTGGAGGAAGGACAATACCCACTTATGAAATGCTGTTGAGTATCTGATGTATTTCTACAAGCTGGAGTTCGCTTATGATATAAGTGATTTTTTTTTTCGTAAGAAAAAATATGTTAATAGAAGAACGAACGTTGTATATTGTATAAGTATGATACATACCGAGTCACTTTCGAACGTCCGCACATCTTTGTGCTTAAGGAAACTTCCTTCTTTTAAACTCTCCCACCATTTTCTCTGCATCTCCGTTCCTTCCCCTATTCTTCACCATTTTTCCAGCTACCTTTAGCCCTCCCTCTTTTCCCCTTCATCCCCCCTCATCCTCACCTCCCCCCTCATCCACCCTCATCCTCACCTCCCCCCCCACACCTCCTAGCTCCTTCCCTTGTGACTCTTTCTTTCCGTTCACACTCCCTAAAAATCCTTTGGGTCGTTAATCCCAAAGCTAAGACTCTCAGTAAGGCTTCTCTTTCTCTCCTAACTCTCCACTCCACACTCCGCGATTCCCATTCCCATTCCCACCCCTCTCCATCACATCCCACTCTTTCTCTCCCCCTCTCTCCCCCTCTCTCCTCCTCTCTCCCCCTCTTACTACTACTGTCTTCTTCTTCCTTTCCTCCTGTCTAATGCTTTCCTCCCTTCTTTCTCTTTTATATACTTTTTTCCCTCCCCCTCTCATTCTTCATCCCTTTCTCTCTAAGCACTTCTTCCTCTCACCATTTCCTCTTTCTATCTCTTCCTCGATCTCTCTTTTCCCAAATCTTATCACTCTCATCCTCTCTCTTACTCTTCCTCTTTCCTTCTCGTTCGCTTTTCCTCTCTTCCTGCCTTACCATCTTTTCCCCTTCTCTCTTTCCCCTTCCCTTAAACCCCTCAACCTCCCAAGGCCTCCCCCCTTCTCCCCTTTTCTCTTTTCTTTCCTTCACACTTTTCTTCTCCTTTTCCTCCTTTATCTTCTTCACTTCCCTCTCTCCTCTTTTTCATTTCCCTTTTTTCCTTTCCTCACTTTGTCAACATTATTTTTACTGAATTCTCTTTCCTCTTCTTTTCCTTTCTCCTGGATGTTTCTTTATCCCATCGGCCCTCCATTTCCTTTGTTTTTCTTCTAAAAATATATAATTTCTCTTCCTCCTCCTCCTCTTCCTCCTCCTCTTCCTCCTCTTCCTCCTCTTCCTCCTCCTCTTCCTCCTCCTCTTCCTCCTCCTCCTCTTCCTCCTCCTCCTCCTCTTCCTCCTCCTCTTCCTCCTCCTCCTCTTCCTCCTCCTCTTACTCCTCCTCTTACTCCTCCTCCTACTCCACTCACTCCTTCTCTCACTCCTTTTCTTACTCCTACTCTCACTCTTCCTCCTCTAACTTCTCCTCTCACTTCTTCTCTTCCTCCTCCTTTTCTTCCTCATCTTCGTCCTCTTACTCCTTTCACTCCTCGTTCTTTACTCCTCTTCTTCCTTCTCTCCTCTTCTTCATCCTCTCTTCCCCTTCCTCCTCCTCCTCCTCCTCCTCCTCCTCCTCCTCCTCCTCTTCCTCCTCCTCCTCTTTCTCTTCCTCTTCTCTCCCGTCCCCCTTCTCCTTTTCCTCTTCCCCCTCCTCTTATTGCTCCTCCTTCTTCCTCCTCCATCTTCGTCCTTAATGGATGTGCTCACAAAGCGACTGCCCACTCACGTCTCCATACATCTCAGATTAATTCACTTTTATTGAGACTTCTCATTCCGCCAACTATTCTCTCTCTCTCTCTCTCTCTCTCTCTCTCTCTCTCTCTCTCTCTCTCTCTCTCTCTCTCTCTCTCTCTCTCTCTCTCTCTCTCTCTCTCTCTCTCTCTCTCTCTCTCTCGCTCTCTCTCTCGCTCTCTCTCTCTCGCTCTCTCTCGCTCTCTCTCTCTCTCTCTCTCTCTCTCTCTCGCTCTCTCGCTCTCTATCTATCTATCTATCTATCTATTTATCTATCTATCTGTCTCTCTGCCTGTCTGCCTGTCTGCCTGTCTGCCTGTCTGCCTGTCTGGCTTGTCTGGCTATCTGGCTGTCTGCCTGTCTACCTGTCTATCTGCCTGTCTGCCTGTCCGGCTAACTGCCTATCTGCCTACCTATCTGCTTATCTCTATCTATCTATCTATATATATGTACATATATATATGTATATAATATATATATATATATATATATATATATATATATATATATATATATATATATATATATATATATATATATATATATATACGTATTTCTTTTTAATAATGCTGCTCGATTTTGTTTGTTTATTTATTTGTTTATTTGTTTATTTATTTACTTATTTATTTATTTGTTTGTTTGTCAATTTAATTCTGAGGTAACCATTTGGTAAGGTCGTACTTTTATTCATTCTGCTTCCTCCCATGCTATTCCACTCATATATGTGGCACCCCATCCGTAGAGAAAGGGGTTCCTTCAATTCATCAAATTGCTCAACTGAATCATCAAAGACCAATTGTTCCATCACGAAGGAACATGTCGAAATTGTGCTATGTCACAATTAGCTCGCTCCCACGTCTGTGTGTCTTCTGTGGCATGATGCGTGATGTCATTTTGCACTTGAGTCACCTCTACCTCAAGCCATACTTTGTTCATCATATCACGTCTTAGTTGGTTGAATTATATATCACGTTGTCTATTTCGTCTGAACCTCATAAGTCTGTTTACACATCACGTCATAGGTTCAAATATTTCGTTCCAAGGACTACAAAGGGCTAAAATTGAAACGGAAAGAGACGAGAGACGTTTTCATTCCAAAACTAGGTTGGTCTAAGAAAGAAAACTAGATAAGTAAATAAAATGAAAGACGAATATATAAAGGAGTAATCTAATTATACATGAGTAGTAGATAGATAAATGCATAAATATTTGCATAGCTGAAAATAAAGAAAATTATTAGTGGGTAATAAAGTCAGTGAATATAAGAAAGACATATAAAAAATAAACAAGTAGAAATACATGATAGGTAGATGGCTATGTTAATACAAAATTATGTAAAATCATACATAAATTGAAAAATAAATTATCATGTTACTTTTCACATTCATCATAACTATATAATATCGTACTATTTTCATCTGTACAATGTAGTATGGTATACACCGCGTATTGCTAAGACGCTGCACAGAAAATGGCTTTGCAGGGCCGAGATGTGCTTTCATAAGGATACAAATGCATGTAGCACAGGCGCAATATGGACTTAAGGTGGTATTCTTAAAAAAATATTTCCTTATATAAATCTTATATAAATCCTTGGAAAGAAAACATATAAGGAAAGAATGTTTTTTAAGAATACCACTGTAAGATTCTTAAGGTGGTATTCTAAAAAAAACTATTTCCTTATATAAATCTTATATAGATCCTTGGAAGGAAAACATCTATATAAGGAAAGATTTTTTTTTAAGAATACCACCGTAAGATTCTTACGGTGATATTCTTGAAAAATAATAATTCCTTATATAAATACTTGGAAGGAAAACATTTATATAAGGAAAGAATATTTTTTAAGAATACCACCGTAAGATTCTTACAGTGGTATTCTTAAAAAAATATATTTCCTTGTATAAATCTTTCCCTTCCAAGGATTTATATAAGATTTATATAAGGAAATATATTTTCTAATACTACCACCGTAAGATTCTTACGGTGGTATTCTTAAAAAAATCTTTCCTTAAATAGATCTTTCCCTTCCAAGGAGATATATAAGATTTATATAAGGAAAGAATTATTTTTAAGAATACCACCGAATACTTACTCGTACTTACGAGTAATATGAGGCCGAAGGTCTACGATTTCTACACAACATACTTTGTCCACCTACGTTTTGCAACGACGATACAACAAGCCAAAATATCGCGAAGAAGCTCATGTGAGGAAGTTAGGGACACCACAGACATATCACATGGCATCTTTCTACACTTCTTCATGTGTCACGTCACCTCACACACTGATACTTCTTCACATAACATATTACGCACATCCCCATACATCGCTACATATCATATCACAACCTTCTAAATCACGTCACATATCACATTGTGGATCGTTACATGACACAACACAATGTCCTTACCCCCAGGAACTATTACACAATATCTCATCGCATATCACATCTCACTAATTCCTCATCACAAGTCACATCACATAACATCCATCGAGTCATCTAACCCTAGTCGAGTCTCAAGCAAAACTTCCTTCCATTACAGTCAACTTCAATTTTCCATTGATACCCATAGTATGTCCTCCTCCTCCTCCTCCTCCTCCTCCTCCTCCTCCTCCTCCTCCTCCTCCTCCTCCTCCTCCTCCTCCTCCTCCTCTTTCTCCTCTTCCTCCTCTTCCTCCTCTTCCTCCTCTTCCTCTTCCTCCCTGTCTTA
>NC_134779.1:46613190-46618190 GCF_046742065.1 Oratosquilla oratoria | reverse complement strand
TCCCGTTCTTTCTCCTTCTCCTTCTCCTTCTTCTCTCACCTACTTTCCACTCCCCCTTCCCTTTCCTTCATTTTGTTTACCCTTTCCAATCTCTCCCTTACCTACTCTCAATCCCGTTCTTCCTCTATCCTCCCCGCATTCTTTTTCTCATTTTCTTTCTCCTCCCCTTCCTCATTTCCCCTCGCCTCTTACCTTTCCACCCCTCTCCTCAATTCTGTTTCTCCTCTCTCTTTACTTCCTTTAAACTCCACACTTCCCCTACCTCTCCTCCCTGCCCTCACTTTCCTCCCTCTCCTCCCTTCCCTCACTCCCTTCCTTCCCTCCTTCCCTTCCTTCCCTCCTTCCCTTCCTTCTCCTCCCTCCCCTTCCTTCTCTCACCTCCCTTCCCTCCCTCACCTCCCTTCCCTCCCTCCCCCTTCCCCTCCTTCTCTTCCATAGCCTCTCTCTCCCCTCTCTCCCCTCCCTTCCTCCCCTCCCCTCTCCTCTCCTCCACTTCTCAGTTCTTCCTATCCCTTCCCTTCCCCTTCCCCTTTCCATCACCTCGCCATGACTTACAAGCTGCTAATTGGGTGGGACCGACTCTCGCATGTGTGTATGTGTCTGTGTGTGTGCGTGTGTGTTGTTGTTGTTGTTGAGGAGGAAGAGGAAGAGGAGGGATGCAGGCAGTCTGAACTCTGTTTTGTGTACTCACGTGTACATGCGGGATGTGCACTAGTGGACGCTGTACACACTAGTACAGTTGGGAGAAGAAGTCCCTTGATGCTATGCTAGTCGGTATTGAAAGTGCTTTAGTCACGTGTATTTAAAATGGAACACCCATAGTTGGCGAGTCTTTGGTAACTGAAGTAACAAGACTTCGTTTGTTGTTCTTTTGTGACGAGTTACGAAGACTTTTCTACATCTTTGTTGTTATCAGATCCCAAGACAGCATCATACCAGAATGAGTTGAAGGAACTTTATCCTCAGTTCTGTATAAAGAAGGTTGACATACACATGTTTGTGACAGTGTGCACACATGTGTACATGCACTGTGTATACTAATGGAGGATGTAAAGTGTACGCATATGTACATGGGGTGTGCACAAATGAATTGTGGGCACATTTGCATGTAGGGCATGTTCACACGTGTATAGGTAGAGAATATACACATGCGTATATTGTACATGTGGGGTGCACATAACGTTATGTACACATACTGTCAATGTATATATATGTTCAGAAATGCACACATACAAAATGCTCGAATGACTTAGTGCTGGACGTACGTTAATGTATAAAGGAACTGATTTTTGTTCATATGAAATGTGCACATGACTGTACATGGAGACTGTACATTCGTGTTTGAACGTAGAATGCGTTAAAGATATACATAGCCGATGTACATATACGTGTACATGGAAAATGTGGTTTTAGATGCACAGAGGGGATGTACATACAAGTGTACATAGAGAATACGATTAAGTGTGTCTGTACAGCATATGCATCGCAAATGTGTTCAACGTGTACATAAGGGATATACAAAGACATATGCATGAAGAACATTTGTACGTGTGCACTTGTGCACATATGCACATATACACGGAGAATATGTTTACAAATGCATACGGAAATGTACGTGCACATGTATAACGAAAATACGTAAATGTGTGTGAATATGTTGATGCGCCCTTTGCTTTCTTAGAACCATACATTTCCCTAAGCAGAATAAAATTGTCTGGTCAACTAGAACAAAAGTCTTTAAAATCCCATACTGGTATTCTGGGGATTAGTATCCAGGTACAATAAAAATTTAACTAATCAATGGTAGGAGCGGTTCATTGTCTTACTCCTTGTATCAATTTTTGGTCTTCAAAGACCAAACTCTATTTTTTTTTTTTTTTTTTTTATGTTTCTAAGAGAAAATGTGAGAGCTCAAAGATCCTAGTCAAATCACTTAACCTCCATTAATAAGTACCTACGGTAACTGAAGTCTTCTAGGAAGCAGTAAGAAGTGTCTATTTTTAGTTCGTAAGATTACGATATGTGTCCCGTATGACCTCGTGGGCTTATTAATATCGTAAATGATCAACGTAAAGAAATATGTTCGGTAAAGGCCTGCAATATTTTGACGAGCAAAAATAAGCATCTATACACGGATACAATTACTTACATTGTGTAAATATCAGAAACAAACAAGAATCCTACCGCTCTTAGTATCAAACACTGTGGCATGACGAACACAAGACCTGAAGGACTTTCAGTGACGTCACAGAGCGTAATAGACCCGAGTTCGAACTCTCTCCTCCTCTTCCCCTTTCCCCGCCACTTTGTTGTCATGGCTGACACTTGAGTGTTTTGATACTTCTTCGCTGACACCGTATTTACTGTCCGGGATGCAGGATCGGATGATACACAGCGACGTCTTGTGTGGTCGGGACCTCTTCAATGTGGTCATGTTCATCACAGGAGGAGGAGAAGGGGAAGGAGGAGGAGGAGAAAGGGGGGAAGGAGGAGGAGTAGGGAGAGGAGGAAAAGGGGGAGTTACCTTCCTCCTTCACCTTCCTACCACTCCCTTCCTCGTTCCTCTTTCTACAACTCCCTTCCTCTTTATCACCATTTCTTCCATACATCCACGTTCTTCCTCCCATCTCACTTTCTCCTATTCTTCCTTTCTCTTCACTTTTCTCTCTTCTCTCTACCCCTCATCCTCCCATCCACTCTCTCTATTCTATTCTGCTTTCTCCTTTTCCTTCCCACCTTCCTTCCTTCCTCCTTACCCCCTTCCTTTCTCTTCCCTCCCTTCCTTTCTCCTCCCTCAGAACAACTGAACCCATAGCATGGCCTAGTAGTACTCGTCGTCTCCTGCCCCTGTGTGGGAAACTGACCGCAAGAGAACGGGTCGCTTTCAATCCTCCCCAGCCCCCCTCCCCTCCATCTCCCCCCCCACCATCCCTTTCCTCCGCCCCTTTTCTCACGACCTCCTCCTCCTCCTCCTCCTCCTCCTCCTCTCGTCCTCCTCTCTTCCTCCTCTCTTCCTCCTCCTATTTCTCCTCCTTCTCCTCCTCCTCCTTCTCCTCTCGCCCTCCTCTCTTCCTACTCCTATTTTTCCTCCTCCTCCTCCTCCTCTTCCTCCTCCTCCTCCTCCTCCTCCTCCTCCTCCTCCTCCTCCTCCTCCTCCTCTTTCTTCATATCGCGTTGTTAATATATGGAGGCCTACCATCCAACGTCATCGATTGTTCCACTGTAGAGGTATTCAAAAAACATTTTGTCACTTAATCAGCTATAAACCCCCGACTAGAATTATTTACTTGTAAATATATTAAAGAGAAAAAGAGAAAAATAAATAAAATAGTAACAATAAAAGAAAAAATAACAACAACAGTAGTGACATAATATCAACGATAGGCTAAGTACCTTTACAACAATGTAAACACCAATAGGTCTGTTGCTGTTCATTTGTCTATCCATGTAACTCCTCTATACCCTCCTCTTTCTACTCCTACTCTTCCTCCTTTCCCTCCTCTTCTTCCTCCTCCTCTTCCTCCTCATCCTCCCCTTCCTTCTCCTCCTCTTCCTCTTCCCCCTCTTCCTCCTTCTCCTATTACCCCTTCACATCTTCCTCCTCTTCCTCCTCCTCCACTTCCACCTTCCCTTCCTCCTGTTCTTCCTCCTCCTCCTCTTACTCCTGGTCTTCCTCTTTTTCTTTTTCATCTACCTCTTCTTGTTCTACCTCCTCCCACTCTTCTTCCTCATTTACCTTCTCTTTCTTCTCATTCTCATCTTCCTACGCCCAAACCCCCCTTCTACCTTTGCTCCCTTCTGTTACTAGCCACCTCCTAACCCCTTCTCCTTCTCCCTATCCTCCAACTCTTGCACCCTCCTACTCCTGCCCACCCTATTTCTCTTATCACCCTAAAATTTCTACCCACCCTAAAGCTCATCCCACATCCTCCTATCCTTCCTCCTTCCTACTCCTGGCCTCGCTTAACTCCACTCCCTTTTAATCCTACCGACCTGTTACTCTCTTCTTCTCCTGCACCATGCCTATCCCTACTCCCTACTTCTCCTGTCCCCGCCCAAACCTTGTCCCTCTCCTCCTATTTATCCTACTCCTGCCCCCCCCTCCTCCTGTCTCCTATCCTACTCCTACACCATTCTATTCTTACTACTGTTTCTCTTGCTCCTGTTTTTCCTACACCAGCCTCCTTCAACTCCTGCCTTCCTAAATGTTCCCTATTTCCCCTGCTGTTCCTACACCAGCCTCCTTCAACTCCTGCCTTCCTAAATGTTCCCTATTTCCCCTGTTTTTCCTACACCAGCCTCCTTCAACTCCTGCCTTCCTAAATGTTCCCTATTTCCCCTGCTGTTCCTACACCAGCCTCCTTCAACTCCTGCCTTCCTAAATGTTCCCTCTTGCTCCTGCTGTTCCTACACCAGCCTCCTTGAACTCCTGCCTTCCTAACTGTTCCCTCTTTCCCCTGCTGTTCCTACACCAGCCTCCTTCAACTCCTGCCTTCCTAACTGTTCCCTCTTGCTCCTGCTGTTCCTACACCAGCCTCCCTCAACTCCTGCCTTCCTAACTGTTCCCTCTTTCTCCTGCTGTCCGTACACCAGCCTCCTTCAACTCCTGCCTTCCGTACACCAGCCTCCTTCAACTCCTGCCTTCCTAAATGTTCCCTCTTGCTCCTGTTTTTCCTACACCAGCCTCCTTCAACTCCTGCCTTCCTAAATGTTCCCTATTTCCCCTGCTGTTCCTACACCAGCCTCCTTCAACTCCTGCCTTCCTAACTGTTCCCTCTTACTCCATCCTGTCCCTCACCTACTGCCCTCCATCTTCCTCCTGACTCCCCTCCTAGCTCTACCGCCATCTTAATAATGACTATCGGGAAAGTCAGTGTTTCAGAAACTTCAGTGACATTCTACGGACCAGTCATAGAGTATTCTTTCATGATGAAAGACTGATATAAAACGAATACCAAACGCTTTGAGCTTTTAATCTTTCTTCTCTTTAAATTTCTCCT
>NC_134779.1:46603190-46608190 GCF_046742065.1 Oratosquilla oratoria | reverse complement strand
GAAGGAGAAGGGAGGGAAGGGAAGAGAAGGAGAAGGAGAAAGAGGAGAAGGAGAAGGTGAGTTGAAAGAGGGAAATCAAGAGACGGGGAATCGGCGAGTCAGTCTTATTCAAAAGCATTTGCACATTTTGTCATCCTCTTCCACCTTTCTTCCCCACATCAGTTTTTCTTCTTCACACTAAATTTGAAATAAGATATAATCCCAAATTTTAAGTGAGTAAAAGACTCGCATTCAAACATAAGCATACAAGTATATTTATTCGTATACCTGACCCACAGACATACACAGCATCTACTCACAACCACAACCATCAACACTACCACCACCCCAGCATCAACACCAACGCCAGCATCAACAACTGTAGTAACATCAACATCAACATCGACATCGACATCGGCATTAACATTAACATTAACATTAACATTATTAACATCAACACCAGCATAAATATTAACATTATTAACATCAACACCAACATTATCAACATCAACATTATCAACATCAACATTATCAACATCAACATTATCAACATCAACATTATCAACATCAACATTATCAACATCAACATTATCAACATCAACATTATCAACATCAACATTATCAACATCAACATTATCAACATCAACATTATCAACATCAACATTATCAACATCAACATTATCAACATCAACATCATCAACAGCATCAACATCAACATCAACATTCACCAACATCAAAATCAACATCACTACCACTGCTATCGACGCCACTACCACTATCATTACCACATTTGCCACTACTACCAACACCACCATCACCACTATAACTAACATTACTATCACTAACACTACGGCAAGTACCACTACACGACTACCAACACCCTCAACATCACAACTACCGATATCACCATGAGATGCGTGGACAAGGAAGATAATAAAAAATAATATTAATGATAATGATAAACAAGAAATTCGTAACGCCTTCGGGAGCTAAGTCGGCAACTGAACTCGGCGAAGAACGCCTCTTCCATTGTCTGCGCAGGCACATGACGGAGACCAGGAAGCTTCTGCGCGTAAGGGCTAAATTCACTTCACTCCAAGAGGGATTTCGACCTTACTGGTGAACATATGATGAAGAGGGTCTCTGGCTTGCGTTTGGCGATGAAAACTCAATTTGGCCAATTCGGAGGATTTGTTGGAGGGATAATTACTTTTATTTATATGAAAAGATGTGTGTATGTAAACATATGTAAGCGCATTGGCACGGTACTTACATGCAGGAATGCGAACCTGAATGCAAACGCGCAGGCGTCCGCACACACACACACACACACACACACACACACACACACACACACACACACACACACACACACACACACACACACACACACACACACACACACACAGGAACACATCCATGTAGATAAACAAAACATATACATACATATACCAACGACTATTTCCCCCTTACAAGGAAGGTAGCCAAAACACAAAAACATAAAATATCCACTCCCACCCATTCCGTCCACACATACTCTACTCCCATCCACCCCACTCCCTCCCTCTTATCTTGGCTCCTCTTGGATGACGGGTCATTCCTGCATCTCGCCCATTGCCCTGGGTCAGAAGCAATGTAGCAAGATACAGAACATCCACAGCTGTAAGAGGCCGGTAGATAGAGGTAGACATTTAGGTAGATCGACGGGTAGGTGAAACGATATGTAAATTTTATCCAGTTGTTATGATACAATGGCCGACTGGAAGTTGCAGAGAGTTGCTTATTCTAGTTTACCGTCTTGTATTGTAAACATTGGTTGGAACGGCGATCAAAGGTGCTGATGTGACTAATATGTAAACACAGAGTTCGTTCTGCTTGCGACAAATTGCTTGCGTAGACAATATTGCTTGAGACAGTTTAATAGTCTTTCTGATTGGAGAAAAGGGTGGTGGAGGAGAAAAATTATTGATGCATGGAGGTAAAGTTACGCCCTAAAAGGGTGGCACTTATTTGTAACGTTCAAAGTTATTGGATGAATTAAATCATGAGCAGACTTGGCTTGGTGGATGTAAGAGGATCCCTAATGGGAGTCCCTTGGTGTAGCTTGAATAACCAAGTGTAATTTATTTCGGAAGAAAAGAGAAAGAAAAATAAGTTTAATTCACCTTCGAACTGAATAATGGAACTTGACTAAGAACTTACCCTACGAGAGTATCATGGGGCCTTGAGACGAGTGCCTTACTATACTACAATTAAAGAAAGTGAAGAAAGTTGTAAGTGAAGGGAACTGAAGTGTTGGTAGAAGTGAAGCTAACAACAGCAAAGCCGCTTCATTTAATCGGCGACCCACCCTCTCCGTCCCCTTATGCACAAAAAGAGAAGAGAGGTGAAATCTCTTCGGGCTGCGTCAAAATATCATTCACACTTACTCCATCACCCCCCTCCCCCGTATCCCTAACCCTCTCCTTCAATGCATCACAATATCCATACACAACTATTCTCCAGTCACCCCTATCGTCTGTCTTCTCCCTTCCTTTCTCCACAGTCATTCACCTCTTTCCTAATAACCCTTTTACCCCATCCCTCTCATTCTTGGTCGACCCCAATGTTCACCTCTTCCACCTCTGCCTTCCACACCTCTGTTACTAATACTTCATCGTTCATTCTTTCCACGTGTCCAAACCATCCCAATACTCTTTCATCAACCCAAACTCCCAAATCCCTCTCCATCCCCGTTCTCCTTCTCACCCTCTCGTTTCTCACTCTATCCAGCCTAGCAACCCCTACCATACTTCTCAGGCATTTCATCCCAAACGCATTCAAACTCCTCTCTTCCTCTCTTATGCTCCATGTTTCTATGTGTACACACACACACACACACACACACACACACATATATATATATATATATATATTTATATATATCATATATACATATATATATATATATACATGTATATATATATATACATATATATATATATATACATATACATATATACATGTATATATATATACATGTATATATAAGCGGAATAGGAAACACAGGAGTCTTAGTATTGAGTATATTCCTGACTAGTTTCGCAGGTATGCTTTTTCAAAGGAATACCGCTTACATCAACCTGTACAGAATGTCTCAACATTTGTCTCCGAGTGGAAATGGAATACAGGAAGTCATAAGGTCCGAGTTATATGTTTCCTATTCCGCTTACATCAACCTGTCAGAATGTCTCAATATACATGTATATATATACATATATATACATATATACATATATATACATATATACATGTATATATATATATCTATATATAATATATCTATATATACGTATATACATATATATATATATATATGTATATATATATATATATATATATATATATATGCAGGGTGTCCATAAAGTTCGTGTGAACTTTAAAAAAATATAACTTGGTAAGTACCGGTGGTAGAAAAAATCTGTAATAAAGTTTCATGTACCTAGTTTTAAGTATAGTTATTGAATAATTCTTCTCCACAAAATTTGTAAAAAAAAATTTAGATAAGTGTTTTTTTTTTCAGAATCTCTCTGACTATCATTTATATTTTCATATATATTTTATATATATATATATACCATATATATATATATATATATATATATATATATATATATATACACAATTATATATACACATGGAGTATGAGATATAGTTGCATTACACAGTAAGGTAGAGGAGTATGTGTATGGGAACGGGTAATACACGATGGTCACATTTGGGCATACTATTCAAATTGGCAGAGCCAGGACTAAGGTAGGAGGTGGTGTGTGTGGTAGGGCGGAGAGAGTCTGGAGGGGCTTCCTTCTACTCTTCCTCCTCCTCATCTTCCTCCTCCTCCTCCTCCTTCTGTTCCTCCTCCTCCTTCTCCTCCTTCTGTTCCTCCTCCACCACCTCCTCTTCCTCCTCCTCTTCCTCCTCCTCTTCATGCATTGTGGAGGCGTGACAGGTAACACGGATGGGGAAAGCTTGCTCGAGGATGGGACGCGATGTTGCACCTGGAAAACAAGGAAGGGAAGAGGTGTCTGACAGAGGTGAAAGGCTCCCCGGAGCTGACCACAGAGTCATGGGAAGGAAGGACGGTGAAAGTGAAAAAGAGATTAAAAAATGCAGAAAAATTACTGAAATAAAGTGATGAATAGGTAAGTAAAGAAATAAGGAATTAGATGAATAAATAAATAAATAGATCATCAAATAAATAAGTAAATTAATATACAAGTAAAGAGATAGTTGATTGAATACAAAAAGAAGTAGAGTAGGTAATCAAACACATGAATACAAAGATTAGATAAATGAATACATATATGATTAGTGTAATCAGATATATTTATTGAATGTAGAAATACTGTTAAATAAATGGAAATATGAAGTAAACAGGTAATTCAGTAAGTAATTTAACATAAGAAAATTAAGTAAACTGATTTATTAGGTGGTGAAAAAATATATATATATTTCTTTCGGTCGACTTCATTCCGATTTTGTTTGATATAATTCCTTTGCTTAACTTGATCTTGACTCTCTACGATTCATTTGATACATTGTCTCTTTATCTATACAAATGCTTATCATTCAGTTCGGGTCGCCCGAGAGATCTCACTGGCTTATCTTTTTCTATCAGTTTATCTATTAATTGATTATTCATTCAATTGCTCATTTGCTATTCTTAGTAAATATTTTATCTGTTTTTACATGGTGAATATTACTTATTCATTAGATTATCTATTTATATCCATTCGTTTTATTCTTTCAGCTTTATGTTTTTTCCTTATTTCTATTCATATGAAATAGTTAATTTTGTTAATGTTTATTATTCATGTGTGTATATACATATATATATATAATATATAATATATATATATATATATGTGTGTGTGTGTGTGTGTGTGTGTGTGTGTGTGTGTGTGTGTGTGTGTGTGTGTGTGTGTGTGTGTGTGTGTGTGTGTGTGTGTGTGTGTGTGTGTGTGTTTTATGAGAAATAGGCA
>NC_134779.1:46595690-46598190 GCF_046742065.1 Oratosquilla oratoria | reverse complement strand
TGTATGAAAGAACAGTGCATAGCAAAATAACCATGATGATTATAATGGTAATGATGATGATTATAATGGTAGTGGTAGTGTTGGTGGCAGTAATATTGGTATTGGTAATGGTAATAATAATATTCTTGATTTCGATCATAATCTATCATGATGGATTATAATTGATCATAGATCATAGATCACAGACCATGATCATAAGATAATTCCCTAATTTCGCGAGTGGAGATTCCCCTTGATTACATCAAATCACCAACCGTTAGCCAGAATAAATACTCCATAAAGCGCGGAGACAAGGTTAACCAAAATGTGTCAGGGCGTGACCCTGACCACCAGCGGGTTAAGCGTTGGAAGGACATTAAGTTAAGGGAGGGGGGGGGGGAAGCCGTTTAGGTTAATCGAGGCATGGCGTTAAATTGGCTCCGCACGACCACGAGGAAGATCTATTGATTCCTTCGCTTATCGGTCCATCGTGATGAGGCGTAAACGGCCTTCCTCGGCGAGTCTGTCATCGAACTCACGAACTCCTGAAGAAGGTGACTACTGTGCTGAGAAAAATGAAAAATAAAAGGATACACCCGGGGGGGGAAATAATAAAGAAAAAATAGGAAAATCTTGTTTGCTCTCTACCGTGTTTTCCGTTTTCGTATTGTCTGCAATCATATTATTTGTGTGTTTGCCGTAATTGAAGCTAAAATAAAATAAAAAAAGGAAAAAGTGCAGAACCTACACTACGTTTTCTCTCCAAATTTTCAGTATCCATATTTTCTGTCATCATACTCCTAAAGGATGTAACTACTGCGCATAAACATGGAAGGCGCAAAAGAAAAAAGAAGAAAAAGAAAATAGAAAAAAAAAGGAAAAAAAAAGAGAGAACCCACATTAAGTCCTCTCTCTCCACTACCTTTGAGTATTTCTCATAAATCAGACTTCAAGGAGAGTTGGAAGGTCCGCAAGTCAAAGAAAAAGGAGGAAGATCGTGAGATCTTTGTCTCAGTCGAGAATTTTTTTTTTCTCTCCAAACAGATGCTTCCACGAACAATGCAAGACTTCAAATTTTATCTCTTTTTTCAATTCATTTTTGGGTGTCTTTCCCTCAGTAAAACCGTATTCGGTTAATAGGAATAAACACACAACACTGTTCTTATTGTAGCTCTGGTTTATCAGCGTTTCTGTTCTTGTGGCCAACATCGTGCCCTTATATGCAAGTGCAGACATGCAATCCCACATTATCACAACCACATCAAAACATACTTGTATCTGTTCACTATAAACCCACTATCGGAGAAATAATGACGGAAGTACAGGGAAACTGTATATTTCGACAACGATCTGTAGTCCTCTTCAGCATTCTGCTGAAGAGGACTACAGATAGTAGTCGAAATATACAGTTTCCCTGTACTTCCGTCATTATTTCTCCGATAGTGGATTTATAGTGAACTTTTACAAATGTGTTATAACATACCAATTTCCATACTTGTATCTATTATCAAAACTTAATATGCATTTAGTTATATAATACAGCTATCAGTTCATTCCATGTTTTATTCTTTCATTTTGGGAAATGATGCGTTGATCCCGGGAGAGGTATGTCGATGAGAATTAGGTTCTCGCACGTTATCTTGAAATTACGTGAATATCACCATTTTCATCTCTTGGTGAAGCCTTGAGAGGCTGGCACTTAGTCTCCAGACCAAATCTAAGATTGTCCATCAACTTTGATATTTCCTCCATTTTTTTTTTAACGAAAGGAGAAGTGACAACCACCAACTATTCTCCTCCTTCTTCTTCTACTTCTTCTCCTCCAACTACTCCTCCTATTCCTCCTCCTCCTCCTCCTCCTCCTCCAACTACTCCTCCTATTCCTCCTCCTCCTCCTCCTCTTCCTCCTCCTTCTCTTCCTCCTCCTATTCCTAATCCTCTTCCTACTCCTATTCCTCCTCTTACTCCCCCTTCCTTCCTCCTCCTCCTCCTCCTCCTCCTCCTCCATCTCCTCTTCCTCCTCCATCTCCTCTTCCTCCTCCTATCACCTGGAGACATGGAAACAGATCCATACTATTGAAATACAGATGGAGGTCCAACGTTTCTTCCCAGAGAGATCTACGGGAGGGCCCTATTGCCGTTGCTGGCTGTTGTAGCGCTGTGGCTCTCCAACCAGTGAATCTCAAGACAACAATTTTTATTATCATTATCATTTCTATTTATTTATTTTTTTCTTTCCAGGTAAACACCCGAGCACACACAGATGGTTCCAAACGTGCCGAAGGTATGTTAGTTGAGCTTCCTCTAGGACAGCGTTTTTCAAACTTTTTTTTTTACTACGACCCACAGCAAGAACCACAGTTTACATCGCGACCCATAATACTTTGGTGTAACAAGATATATATATATATATATTATATGAATATTCATATAATATATATATATATATATATATATATATATATATATATATATATATATATATATATATATATATATATATATAAATATTATATATATA
>NC_134779.1:46585690-46590690 GCF_046742065.1 Oratosquilla oratoria | reverse complement strand
TCTCACAACTATACAGCAGGACAGGGAATACAAATGGCGAATATTCGAATATTAGTCTTTTTGCGTAAGTAACTGCAACGCCATATACTCTGGTTAAGCGAGTCCATAACACCATGGGCTATGTCAATCATTCGAAGTACTTCCTGACATGAACCACCACTGTTAGGCTACGGACGCACGAGAGGCTGTTTAGCCGCTCAACCGCTGCGGCTGTTTAGCCGTTTTTATAGAACACACTACTTTTAATGGAATTGCGCGCATTAGTTACTTAACCGCTAATGCGCGCAATTCCATTAAAAGTAGTGTGTTCTATAAAAACGACTAAACAGCCTACTTTTAATGGAATTGCGCGCATTAGTTACTTAACCACTAATGCGCGCAATTCCATTAAAAGTAGTGTGTTCTATAAAAACGGCTAAACCGCCGCAGCGGTTGAGCGGCTAAACAGCCTCTCGTGCGTTTCATCCTTTACGGAATGCACTACCAAGGTATGTAGTTGCAGTCCTACCAACAAGCTTACCCTTTCCAGAAAGGAACGACCAAACCCTTTTTCCAGTCAGAAGGAATAGTACCGGATTGCACACAACAGACAGTAACGCATGATCGACCACAATGTTTATTCTTACTGCCGCCAGTTGATTTTATTCAACCGAGGGAAACAAACGTCAAGAGGTTAAACGTATTCAATTAATTCTTTGGCTTTTATGTTCGACCAGTGTTATTATTCTGAGTGCCGCCAGGTGATTTTATTCAATCTAGGGAAACTGAAATATACGTTGAAGTGTTAATCGAAATAAAATCGAAAAATGGGTCACAGTGGTGAGGGTCAGACCCTTGAAATGTTTATTTTTGTTTACTTCAACTACTTTCCAGAAGATTTATTCCATACGGATGATTATAGAAATAATAAAAACTCATTTGCTTGAAAAAAGGCAAAGTCCTTGAGAACTTGGTAATTAGAATATTCATAATTCGCTAGCCCCCTCACCCCAACTCCGTTCAAATGATAATTCTGATTAACTTTTTTCTTCTTCTTTTATTTCAAGAATGGTCATTTAATTTTTACCAGCTAGAAAATCAAATTAGCATTTTGGTTTCCCCGATGAAAATAGATTGTATAATTCACTGTGTTTTTTTTTTTTCTTTTAACACATTGGCAATATCTAGGAATTTTGTTCTGGCTAATATTAGGTTAATATGCATATAAGAGACACACTCAGGACAAAATAGCGTAGACATTGATGAGGAACTCGTATTGTTCCGAGCCCCCTTCTCCCCTTCCCTCACTTTCCTTCTCTTCCTCCCTTCCTCCTTTCTTCCTCCTTCTCTCCCTCCTTCCCTCACTCCTTTCTTTCCTCCTCCCCTCCCCTTGTCCCTCCCTTCTTCTCTCCTTCCTTCTCTCCCTCTTCCTACCTCTTCTTCCCTCCCTCCTTCCCTCCCTCCTTCCCTCCCTCCTTCCCTCCATCCTTCCCTCCCTCCTTCCCTCCCTCCTTCCCTCCCTCCTTCCCTCCCTCCTTCCCTCCCTCCTTCCCTCCCTCCTTTCTTTCCTCCTTCCCTCCCCTTATCCCTCCCTTCTTCTCTCCTTCCTTCTCTCCCTCTTCCTACCTCTTCTCCCCTCCCTCCTTCCCTCCCTCCTTTCTTTCCTCCTTCCCTCCCCTTATCCCTCCCTTCTCCTCTCCTTCCTTCTCTCCCTCTTCCTACCTCTTCTTCCCTCCCTCCTTCCCTCCCTCCTTTCTTTCCTCCTTCTCTCCCCTTGTCCCTCCCTTCTTCTCTCCTTCCTTCTCTCCCTCTTCCTACCTCTTCTTCCCTCCCTCCTCTCTTTCCTCCTTCCCTCCCCTTGTCCCTCCCTTCTTCTTTCCTTCCTTTTCTCCCTCTTCCTACCTCTTCTTCCTTCCCTCCTTCCCTCCCTCCTTTCTTTCCTCCTCCCCTCCCCTTGTCCCTCCCTTCTTCTCTCCTTCCTTCTCTCCCTCTTCCTACCTCTTCTTCTCTCCCTCCTTCCTTCCCTCCTTTCTTCCCTCCTTTCTTTCCTCCTTCTCTCCCCTTGTCCCTCCCCTATTCTCTCCTTCCTTCTTTCCCTCTTCCTCCCTCTTCTTCCCTCCTCTTCCCTCCCTCCTTCCCACCCTCCTTTCTTTCCTCCTTCCCTCCCCTTGTCCCTCCCTTCTTCTCTCCTTCCTTCTTCTCTCTTCCTACCTCTTCTTCCCTCCCTCCTTCCCTCCCTTCCCTCCCTCCTTCCCTCCCTCCTTCCCTCCATCCTTCCCTCCATCCTTCCCTCCCTCCTTTCTTTCCTCCTTCCCTCCCCTTGTCCCTCCCTTCTTCTCTCCTTCCTTCTCTCCCTCTTCCTACCTCTTCTCCCCTCCCTCCTTCCCTCCCTCCTTTCTTTCCTCCTTCCCTCCCCTTATCCCTCCCTTCTCCTCTCCTTCCTTCTCTCCCTCTTCCTACCTCTTCTTCCCTCCCTCCTTCCCTCCCTCCTTTCTTTCCTCCTTCTCTCCCCTTGTCCCTCCCTTCTTCTCTCCTTCCTTCTCTCCCTCTTCCTACCTCTTCTTCCCTCCCTCCTCTCTTTCCTCCTTCCCTCCCCTTGTCCCTCCCTTCTTCTTTCCTTCCTTTTCTCCCTATTCCTACCTCTTCTTCCTTCCCTCCTTCCCTCCCTCCTTTCTTTCCTCCTCCCCTCCCCTTGTCCCTCCCTTCTTCTCTCCTTCCTTCTCTCCCTCTTCCTACCTCTTCTTCTCTCCCTCCTTCCTTCTCTCCTTTCTTTCCTCCTTCTCTCCCCTTGTCCCTCCCCTCTTCTCTCCTTCCTTCTTTCCCTCTTCCTACCTCTTCTTCCCTCCTCTTCCCTCCCTCCTTCCCACCCTCCTTTCTTTCCTCCTTCCCTCCCCTTGTCCCTCCCTTCTTCTCTCCTTCCTTCTTCTCTCTTCCTACCTCTTCTTCCCTCCCTCCTTCCCTCCCTCCTTTCTTTCCTCCTTCTCTCCCCTTGTCCCTCCCTTCTTCTCTCCTTCCTTCTCTCCCTCTTCCTACCTCTTCTTCTCTCCCTCCTTCCCTCCCTCCTTTCTTTCCTACTTCCTACCTCTCCTTCCTTCTCTCCTTCCTTCTCTCCCTCTTCCTACCTCTTCTTCCCTCTCTCCTTCCCTCCTTCCCTCCCTCCTTTCTTTCCTCCTTCCTTCCCCTTGTCCCTCCCTTCTTCTCTCTTTCCTTCTCTCCCTCTTTCTACCTCTTCTTCTCTCCCTCCTTCCCTCTCTCCTTTCTTTCCCCCTTCCCTCCCTCCTTTCTTTCCTCCTTCCCTCCCCTTGTCCCTCCCTCCCTTCTCTCCTTCCTTCTCTCCCTGTTCCTACCTCTTCTTCCCTCCCTCCTTCCCTCCCTCCTTTCTTTCCTCCTTCTCTCCCTCTTCCTACCTCTTATTCCCTCCCTCCTTTCTTTCCTCCTTCTCTCCTTCTTCCTACCTCTTATTCCCTCCCTCCTTTCTTTCCTCCTTCCCTCCCCTTATCCCTCCTCCCTCCTGTCTCATCCGCCTATTTCCCTCTTCCTTTCTATCTTTTCTTCCCTCCTTCGATCTATCACTTACTCACTCCTTCTATCCCTCTCTCATTTCTTACTTTCCTCTTTCCTTTATTCTCTATCTCCCTTTTTTATTCCCTCATTCTTTTTCCCTCACTCCTTCCACTCTTCGTTACCTCCTATCCCTCCATCCCTCCGTCCTTCCTTACCTCCTTCTATCTATTTTCTCCTTGTTTCCTTCCTCTTTCCTTTCCTCTTTCCATCCTCTTTTCCTTTCTCTCCCTCTATCTCTCCCTCCTTCTTTCCCTCCTTCCCTCCCTCCTTCCCTCCCTCCTTCTCTCCGTCCTTCTTTCTTCCCTCTCTCTTGTTTCTCTTCCTCTTTTCCCTCTTCTCTCTTTTCCACTTTTCCCCGTTTCCTCTCTATATCCTTCTCTTCCTCATTCCCTCTCTACCTCCTTCCCTTTTGCTCATTCTCCCTTTCTCCATTCTTCCCTCCTATTTTCCTCTCCCTCTTCCCATGTTCTCTCCTAACCACATTTCCTCCTTCCCTTCCTCCCTTCCTTCCTTCCTCCCTCCCTCCCTCCCTCCCTCCCTCCCTCCCTTCCTCCCTCCCTCCCTCCCTCCTTTCCTCCCTCCCTCCCTCCCTCCCTCCCTCCCTCCCTCCCTCCCTCCCTCCCTCCCTTCCTCCCTCCCTCCCTCCCTCCCTCCCTTCCTCCCTCCCTTCTTCCCACCTCTATTTAGCACTTCCCCTCCCGGCTTCCTCCTTCCCTCCACAATTAGGAACGTCAAGCCTTTTTCCTCCACTCAGACTTGTAGTACGTCACTCCAACCGTGCCCCCTTCCCCCCTTCCCCCCTTCCCCCCCTCCCTCCATCCTAAGCGTCATCCTTCGTAAAGGTCTCTCCTCCCCTCCCTTTCCCTTCTCTCCTCTCCCCTCCCCTCCCCTCCCCTCCCCTCCCCTCCCACCGCGCATCCCACGATGTAATCCCACGCTGTCCCATCCCATTTCGTGACAAGACCTGTCTCCTGTTGTCCCACAGTCGTTATTTTATGTTTATTTATTTATCTATTTATTAGTTTACTTAATCCATGCATGTATTTACTTATTCGTCTGTTTATATGTATACTTATTTATCGATTTAGGTGTTGATTAATTGAATAATTCATTGATTTACTTGTCTATTTATTTGTTTATTTATTTATTTACCTATTATGTATCTATTAATTTGTTATCATTCCTATCTATTTATTTATTTATCTATTTATTCACTTATGTAATCATTAATTTATGTATTAATTAATTGATTTATTAATTTATTTATTCTTTTGTTTCTATATTTGTTCTTCTATTTATTCATTATTTTTTCATTCATTTATCTTCTATATATATTTTTACCTATCAATACATATATTCTTTTACATGCTTATTTACCTACTTTACTACTTTTTTTATTTGCGTCAATTCATATATTTGTTTTAAATATTTAATTACTTCATGATTTTTGTACTTGC
>NC_134779.1:46578190-46580690 GCF_046742065.1 Oratosquilla oratoria | reverse complement strand
TTCCTGCCAAAACTACTGCGGACAGAAATGCCAAGGGACTAGGGGGAAGCAAACCAGAGGTCAGATTATTGTCTTCTGTGTCCTGACATAGTAAGTACAGACCTGAAAAAATATTTGGGTGTCTTGATTAGCAGTGACCTCAAGTCCTCAAAACAGTGTATAGAAGTAGAAAAGAAAGCACAAAAACTTTAAGGTTACATCAGAAGACAGTTTCGTTACCTGAACCAAGAAATGGTCTTGACGCTTTACAATTCTCTAGTTCGTCCTCATCTGGAATACGCCGTCCAGTTCTGGTCGCCGAACTTGAGGATGGACGTGCAGAGGCTAGAACGAGTTCAGGCACGAGCAACGAAATTTATTCCCTTCATTAGACACATGAACTACCAGAGGTGCCTCAAGGCTTTGGGGCTCTTTTTCTAGAAACTAAGAGATTAGGAGGACAGTTAATAGAGATTTTTAAAATACTTCAAGGATTTGATAATATTGACTATCGACATCCCTTCGGCTTAAACGTAAATGCCACTCGCAATCACGGTTGGAAGCTGTAAGAGGCTGGTAGATAAGTAGGTAGATAGAGGGATAGGTGACGAGAATTTAATTTTTACGAATTAGACGTTTTGAAAACAATAGCCGCGAAGGAGTTGTTAAGTTGCATAATCTCGCTCACCATCTAAAGTCTATAAATAACAGCTAGGGTACAGATTTTAAAGCTGAAGTGACAATATGTAAACTAGGCCATTCCGCTTCGATGTTGAGATTGCTTGTCTAAGCAGCATTGCTTAAGACGGTGTAACAGTCTGATTGGAGAAAGGTGGAGGAAGAGAACAAATTTATTGGTACATGGGAGAAAAGTCACGTCCTTAAGGGGAGGCACTTATTTGTAACGGTCAAGATTATTAGATGAATTAAGTAGCGACGTCGGATCAGAGATGGCTTAGTGAGTGGATTGGGGATCCTAGGCGGGAGTCCTCTGGTGTACCTAAGACAAATACGTTGTAGAGAATTAGTCAAGAAGAGAAGAAAAACGATATCTCCGTTTTAATTCAACCCATCAAAAAACATTAATTATATAGAGACGAAGTGAACTGAAATGAAGTGATGGGATCGACAAAAGCTGAGCCCCCCTCGTTACTCTTGTGGTAAGGTTGGTGATTTTTTTTTTACCTTTAAAATCTGCAGCACTTGGAACAGACTGCCAAAGGACGTGATAAACAGTTCCTCTGTTGAGCCGTTCAAAAGTCGATTAGACAAGGTGCTACAAACATTAATGTAAGTATTTGTGTGAATCCTTGGTAACCTTTTAACGGTACCTCCTCAGTATGGGTTATAAAACCTTTTGAGGTACTGAGATTCTTTGTAACTCATTGTAACGGCTTGAAAATTCCTTCACCCCCCCCCTTCTCTCTCTCTCTCTCTCTCTCTCTCTCTGTCTCTATCTATCTATCTCTCTCTATCTCTATCTCTCTCTATCTCTATCTATCTACCTATCTCTATCAATGGATGTTATAACCGGACGCGCGTCTGCGTCACTCAAAGCTTGATTGAAACCAACTAGTCACTTGGTGTTTTTTTTTTTGTTGTTTTTTTGGGGGTGGGGGGGGGGTCCTGGTATGTTGTCGCTGAGGTCTTCTTCGGCTGGAGAACGAAGTCTCCAAGGTCACGAACCGAGAGCCCAAAACTTGTTTCACATGTTGAAAACGTTAAAGTTTTGATTGAATGATTACGAATATTCAGGGGGTTTAGCACCTTACAACGAGAATTCGCCTGCAAAGTAGTTTTTCTGGCTAATACCAAACGATTCTATTGAGGAAGACTCAAACTGAAACTGGTTCTCGAGTGATCGACACCCAGTTATGTCTCGAAATTGTTTGTCAGTATCATCACATCTTCTAGTATTAGTTAAATTGGATCTTCCAAAAATATGAATGAAGAGAAAGGATTAAAACACTAACTTGTTCATTGAGGTGAAATAGGGGAAGGGCGCATTGAATTTAATGCTGAATATTTGAAGACAACAATGTTAACAGAGACTGAATAAAGCAGCATGGTGCTAGCTAGGACAGAGGGAAAATTTAATCGTTATAACATACTAGCCACTAATGTGATGCCGCGAAGGTTAATAAAACAGATTAAAGTCAGCAAAAATAAAAGGAAAAAAAATCCAGAAAGATACCTTCAACATATGTGGGTTCATGTCTTTGTTTAGAGATTTTCAAGAGATTTTATTTTGCTGAAGGGAAAGGTTGGCACCCAGGCTTTATACCAGTTAAGGCTTGACCCATTTGAGTTCGTATTGCCCTTCTGAAGACTTTATTCTTACTATCGCCAGATTATTTCATTCAGCTGATTGGGGAAACTCCCGGCTATGAATGAGCTGAGTACTCATTCTTATTGACACCAGTAAGTTAGGTCACACGCCCACAGCAAAGGACCAAATGCAGCCAAGCGGGCGTCTGCACCGTTGAATCATTTGCATACAAAGGGTCTGCAATCACTTTCT
>NC_134779.1:46563190-46565690 GCF_046742065.1 Oratosquilla oratoria | reverse complement strand
AGAGTTAAGAGTGAGGTGGAGTGAAAAGGGAAGGTGGAGAGGGAAAAGGAGAGCAAGTAGAGAGGTAACTCCTCCTCAGGACCGGCTTAGCGTGTTGGAGGACGTAACCATAGAAGCACAAGGAGGCACTAATGAGAGAGTAAGAGGCTACGAGGGGACTTAGATACCGTGAGATGTAGTAAAAAGCTTTGAGATGTCATAAAATCTCGTGAGGTGTCGACAGATGGCTCGAGATGCTATGAGGTGAAGTGAGATGCCTCACGATGCCGAAAGATTACGATAGATTCCAAGAGGTTCCGGGAGATTCCGAGGGTGTCAAAGAGAAAGAGATCAAGAGAGAGGCCGAGAAGGGCAGAGGAGGCAAAGAAGTCCAAGAAGTCTTGTGGCCAGAGAACCTGAAGGCCGAAGTGTCTCTTCTTCTGGTGCTCACCGAACTGGGTACCAGGAACCCGATGCTTGAGAGGAGTTGAATAAAACCCGCCTGGCGACAGTCAGAAAATCACCAATACATGTTTAATGTCACGTCGCTGATAACTACTGCTTCTGTCCTTGGGACAATATCGCACCGTAAAGAAACATTTAAATGGTTACTGAGATAATAAGACGGTGAAAATCAAAAGTGATCGACATTTTCCTTTGATTGGAGATGAGTTTCCATAAAAGCTTACTGCGTGACTCAGGTCCATAGAGTTGTCACTAAGGCTCTACACGGTTTTGATAAAGATATATCGAACAAGAGATCAACTCTTTCGTGCGTTTTGCTGAATATATAACGAGATTAAATGTTTTGTCCTGGTTAACGCTTAAGAACTAGGTTAAGTTTATAGTAAACATTCAGCCAGAGGGTTAAGCAATCGTACTGACTACTCGCTTAATCAGTTCTATCATACTATCTCTTTAAATCATCTCGATTAAGATAGCTTAATCAGTCTATCTTGATTTACTATTTTGATCAATCCACCTTAACTAACCTATCTCAATTTACCGTCGAAGTTAACATTCTCGATTAACTAATCCCTTTCGCATATTGTGACTCGATTAACCTGCAACAGTTAGTTTTTCTCTCTTTACCATCTCAGTTAATATTCACAATTAATTAATCCTTTTCGATTAATCTAACTCAATTAACTACCACGATTAATCTATCTAGGGTAATTTACATTGTTGAGCTATCCAGGATAATCTTACTAAACCAACTCGGATAATATTTCGGTCAGTTTACGTCAGTGAATAACCCAATATATCCTTTTCACCGAATATAGAACATATCAGAACTTTTCATTGGTTAACTTCAAAAAACTTTGTTTGGAGTAGAGGAACCCTCATGCCATACAAGGTTAATTAAATCGAGAAAAGTTTGTCCATTATCATATTGGTTTTGCTCCCAACGGGGTGAAGGTAAACCCAAAGGATTGGTAACTTGGTATTAAGGTGAAAGATGTAAAATCATAACAGAGGAAAGTGAGGCAATTGAGAAAATTATGATAAATAAGAAACGATAATTTAAGAGAAAACGGGGAGAGGGAAAATGTTAAAGAAAAGAACAGAGAAAATATTGGAGACAAGGAAAACTTTTACATTTAGCCCAAATTTGAAATAAGAAAGAATTATTAACCCTCTAATGAAAAATAGGAGACGTTGATGTGATGGATTAATACAGTAGTGATTGCGGTGATAGGAGGCATGAGAGAGATAGTGTAAGAATAAAAGAGAGAGAGAGAGAGAGAGAGAGAGAGAGAGAGAGAGAGAGAGAGAGAGAAGGGGGAGAATAGACCAGAGGGAGGGGGAAGAGAACAGAGAGAGAGAGAGAGAGAGAGAGAGAGAGAGAGAGAGAGAGAGAGAGAGAGAGAGAGAGAGAGAGAGAGAGAGAGAGAGAGAGAGAGAGAGGTGGGGGGAAGAGAGGGAGGGGCAGGGAGAGGAAGAGGGGGATGGGGAGGAAGGAGGAAGGGATGGAGAAGGGAGGGAGAGAGGGATAGAAAGAGATGAGGAGAGGAAGAGAGGTGGGAGGGAGGGAGAAAGGTGGGAAGAGAGTTAGAGAGAAGAGGGCGTAGGAAGAGAGAGCAAGAGGGAATGTTGTGGCATTCTGAACAAGAGAAAGATCTATAATGAAGACATACCTAACACAAGCACTGGAACCGGGTCACAGGAGCTCCAGCCGGAAGAGTTTGTCAACAAAAAACGGTGAAATGGAAAGAGAGAGAGAGAGAGAGAGAGAGAGAGAGAGAGAGAGAGAGAGAGAGAGAGAGAGAGAGAGAGAGAGAGAGAGACAGACAGACAGACAGACAGACAGACAGACAGACAGACAGACAGACAGACAGTAGGACAGACAGGGGGACAGACAGGCAGACAGAGTCAGAGTCAGACAGAGGGACAGCAGACAGACAGACAGACAGAGGCAGGCAGGCAGGCAGGCAGGCAGACAGACAGACAGACAGACAGAGGCAGGCAGGCAGGCAGGCAGACAGACAGACAGACAGACAGACAGACAGACAGACAGACA
>NC_134779.1:46558190-46560690 GCF_046742065.1 Oratosquilla oratoria | reverse complement strand
ATAGAAATTGAAAGTATGAATGAAGATACATATAATTTTTCAATTGATTTAATTACTTTTTATTCATTCATCTATCAACTTTTCCATTTAATAATTATACATTTTACTACTGTGACTACCACGTGGTCTTGACCATTTGTAACATCCTTTTGGCTCAATTCCGCCCATCAGTTGCACAAAACCGCCAATTAATGTCCAGAAATAATAATTAGAAAAAAAGGACATCGATGTAGCAAAGGACTTAATTGGGACAGCCCGCAAATTGGGACCACGATTTTGGCCCCATTACACAGAAGCCCTGACGGTAATTAATAGGATAGAAATAGGCGCCACTCAACACGTTAACACACACAACACGTCATTGACAGACCCGAGAGCGACGTCCTGGCGTCATTAGGGTCATGTGACCCACCGGCAAAGCGGGATGAACTGTCCGCCCTCTCCTTCTCCTCCTCCTCCTCCTCCTCCTCCTCTCCATCGCCCCGCGATCATTCGTAATCGTTACCCTGCGCATAAGCTGTGAAATTGCGGATGGATGAAGGTAAAAACATTCCTCTTCTCTATATACTTTTTTTTTTGTGTGTGTGTGCTTGTGTGCATGAGAGAGGTGGCAGGGAAAGAAAATGAGAGACAGATAGACAGATATGCGAGCAGGTAGACAGGAAGAGGGACAGATAGACTGACAAACAGATAGAAAAAATGGAGGACTGATGGACAGGAAGGCAGACAGGCAGGTAGATGGATATATGGACACATAACAGGCAAACAGATGAATAGACGGACGGACAAGTAAACAGCAGACCAGACTTGCAAGTAGACAAATAGACAGACTAGCAAACAGACAGGGACAAAAGTAAAAGGAAAGACAGAGAGACGGACGCACAGTTAAGTACACGGTCAAAGACAAACAGGCAGAGATATAGACAGACAGATGGGTAGATAGATAAACGTAAAAGTGAATGAAGCAGAGACAGTCAGACAAAAGAAACTGATAAAAATCAACATTCAGACAGACAGACAGACAGACAGACAGACAGCGTTGAGGCTGCGTTAAAGTGGACGAACCATGGTCAGTTGTTGTGCATATCACGTCAAGAAATGAACTTGACGTGGAGTTGTCATAGAATATTCTAGACGATCTTCACTGGCAATATCTGAAATGTGCGCGTCAGAATTTCCATTCCTATTCCTATAATCCATTTATTATTCAGTCCCACCCTCAGTGGAAGAAGGCTTTCGATAGTTATCTATTTACTTATTTATTTGGCTCATACAAGAAAAAAAATATTTCACTCTCAATCACTCTCAGTTTGAACAATCCATAATGGTTGACAGTAAATGGTTTTGAGACAACAACAAATACAGCCACGTGACGAGATATTGGTACGCAGGTAACAGATAGTAAACTGACAGGTAAAAGACAGAAATTAGATACATAAAAACTAGTTAGACAATCACACTGAGGCGAACTGACACTTGGGTAAGAAAACTGACGAATAGACACAAACACAATAAGAGACAGACACGTATAAAGTCACAGACAGACAGCCACACAGAGAGACACAAATGCACACACAAACACATACACACACACACACACACACACACACACACACACACACACACGCACACGACTCGGTGGCGCAGTTGGTAGAACGCTGAGCTGCCACGAAAGTGGCCCGCAGCTCCTGATTCGAATCCTGCCCAGGGCCGAAATTATTTCGGTATTGCTGCGCTTCGGGTCGTTACTCTGACTCTCGTGGGCGGGGAGATGGGTGTGTGTGTGTGTGAAAGGTCATAGCATTACCCATAGATCGGACCTACGAGCTCTGAGCTCTCTTCCGGGAGGGAAATAGCTGTCGATCACGAGTCCAACACGTGATCCAAAGACCAAGTGAATACACGCACACACACACACACACACACATACACACACAAACACACACACACACACACACACACACACACACACACACACACACACACACACACACACACACACACACACACACACACACACACAGCTATATGGACACGGACAGGCAGAGCGAAACAGATAATCACACGGTCATATGAACTGTCAGGGAAACAGGCAGACAGGAAGGGATATATATATATATATATATATATATATGTGTGTGTGTGTGTGTGTGTGTGTGTGTGTGTCTGTGTGTGTGTGTGTGTGTGTGTGTGTGTGTGTGTGTGTGTATATATATAATATATATGATATATATAATATATATATGATTATATATATATATATAATATATATATATATATATATATATATATATATATATAGGGGGGTCGGGGGGGTGTAGATAGAGTGAGAGATAAGGGGACAGTGAAAGACAGAGAGAGAGAGAGAGAGAGAGAGAGAGAGAGAGAGAGAGAGAGAGAGAGAGAGAGAGAGAGAGAGAGAGAGAGAGAGAGAGAGAGAGAGAGTGAGTGAAAGAAGGTGGGGAAGGTGAGAGGAGGAGGGAGACAGCAAGTCCAACAG
>NC_134779.1:46550690-46553190 GCF_046742065.1 Oratosquilla oratoria | reverse complement strand
ACATACACACACACACACATACACACACACACACACACACACACACACACACACACACACACACACACACACACACACACACACACACACACACACACACACACACACACACACACCTCGTGGCGCGATGGTTAGAGTTCCGACTGCCACTACGGCGGTCCGGGTTTGAATCCTGCCCAGGGCTGAAATAATTTTAGTATCGCTACGCTGCTAATTGTTACTCCAACTCTCGTGGGCAGTGAGTTGTGTGTGTGTGTGCATTTAAGGTCACAGCATTACCCATAGATCGGTCATATACGAGCTCTGAGATCCCTTCCGGGAGGGAAATAGCTGTCGATCACGAGTCCAACACGTGATTCAGACAATGATAAATCACACACACACACACACACACACACACACACACACACACACACACACACACACACACACACACACACACACACACACACACAAGTACGATCTTGGATCACCTGTTGAATTCGTGATCGACAGCTAATATCCTCCAGTATGAGAGCTCAGAGCTCATATAGAGCCACATCTATGGGTAATGATGTGACCTTGCACATAGTCCAAGTCTTAGCTTATCAGAGTTAGAGTGCCAGCTTGTAGTGGAGCGGTGCCGAAATTTTCAGCTGTGGGTGAGGCTCGAACTCGGATTGCTGAATTACCGATCGAACGCAATACCACCACACCATTGAGCCGAAGAAGAGAGAGAGAAAGCGCGCGCGGGTGTGTGTGTGTGTGTGTGTAAGCGTGTGTTGATAAGGAGGTAAAGTACAAGAAGGAAAAGAAAGATGGATTGGGGGAGCAGTTCTTAGCTGTCACTTCTTACTGGAAAAACACATATTGTTTATATATATATATATATATATATGTATATATATATATAATATACATATATACATATATGCATATACATATATACATATATGCATATACATATATATATATATATACATATATATATATATACATATATATATATATATATACATATACATATACATATATATATATATATATATATATATATATACAAATACACATACATATATATATATAGACATATATATGTATGTGTTTTTTTATATATATATATATATATATATATATACATACATGTACTAGTGCAGTATGTCACATCTGTACGTCCCTGGGTCGCCATTCCGATGAGCCGTCGTGGCTCTCTTTTTTTTTTCAGAAAATGAAGGTCTTCGCTCTAATTCATGTTGGGTTCTTGGTGTAACCAAATGCGGCTTCTGAGTTCAATTCGGGTTTTGAGGGAGCTTCTGCAAGATGGGGAAGTTGTTCCTTGAGGAAGGTCCAATATGGGTTGGAGTTGTTTCTCATTCCTCCTTCCTCGTTTTCCTTCTAGTTCTTCAAGTCTGTTTGCCATAGAACGAAGACACCAGTGCGTGAGTTTGTTTACTGTGTACTTAATGTTGTACTCCAAGAAGCACACGGTTTTACACGTCCACATCCTGGATCCAATGGTATGAAAAATCAAGGCAACTGGAGTAGACGGATTTCTTGAAGCCTTCACAGCCTTTGATTCGGTTCAAAGACAGCGTCCTCTGCCTGATCCATCGTTCAGGACTTGATTTACCGGAGCCTTGTAAGCCGTCTCGTTTCAGGGGTCCTATTGAGCCTTCACGGCTACCGAAGCGGTCACGGAGCACAAGAAATCCCAACCGTATCTCACCCCAACTTGATCCGTTTCCAGGTCTCATTACGAGTTGGTCTGGTTGGACTTTGATGCCCTCCGACGGAGCACTTCCTCGAAGACGATAAGACGATCCAGATGTGTCCTATGGTTTTGTGAAGCTCGACGGAAATCTTGAAGCCCCTAAATTTCTAATCATTCCTAGACAGACCATTGGTTCCTTTGGGAGATTCCATTTTTATCTATTTATTATCTTTTTTTTTATAATCCTTACTTTTATTTTATTTATTTCGATTTATTTCTTTGTGGGTAGAGACATTTTTTATTATCATTGTTACATTACTATTATTATTATTATTGTGATTATTATAGATTTTTTTTCTTTTCTTTTTGCAAAGGTCTTGTAAGTTCGATGTAAGTCGTGAAGCTCCTGGGGCTGGTCCTTTCTGGATGGCCCTGTGATTCTTCATGGCACTTTTTTTTTTTTTTTTTTTTTTTTTTTGACAGAGCTTTTCTACTTCTTTCCTGTTCCCGTTTCTTTCGGTATTTTTTTCTCTCTTCCTCTTTTTAATTTGCTATTTTTTCTCTGTGAAGACTTTATTTCCAGTACATACGAGTATAACATAATTTGCACGCCTCTATCGGATTCTCCCCTATCCGTCATGCTGCGAACTGATGTAAGTCTTGAAGCCCCTGAGATCCCTAACACTTCCTGGACGGACCAGTGTTTTTTTTATCGTGTCTTTTTATTATTATCATTATTATTATTATTATTATTATTATTATTATTATTATTATTATTATAATCATTATAATTATTATTATTATTATTAT